>NW_024081081.1:285907-439143 GCF_003009895.1 Hyaena hyaena | reverse complement strand
CTTTTCCCCTCTCACTCCCCGTAGAGGGTAGAGGGGGATCGCCTCCCACCCTGGAGTCTCCGATCCCGGCCCGATTTTATCTTCCCCGGTTCGCACTCACGTTAGAAGGCTCTCTCAGTGGATTCTGCGTCTTTTTTCTCCCAATCTCTCAGGTTTTGTAAGGTTTCCAATGGCTTCAGATCTTTTCTGTGTGATGTATGGGCGCGAGTGCAAGTACGGAGCTCCTTACTTCTCCGCCATCTTGCCCTCTCTCCAATTTTTGGACTTTTAATTTTTGGCACATTTCCCTCTAGTCTTTTTTCAGGTATTTTTATTTTTATTTAAATTTTTTAATTAAAAATATTTTTTAAACTTAGTGATTCATCAGTACATACAGCACCCAGTGCTCATCATAACAAGTGCCCTCTTTAATGCCCATCACCCATTTAGACCATCCCCTACCCTCTTCCCACCATCAACTCGCAGTTTGTTTTCTATCGTTAACAGTCTCTTATGTCGGGCACCTGGGTGGCTCAGTCGGTTAAGCGTCAGACTTTGGCTCAGGTCATGATCTCACAGTTGGTAAGTTTGAGCCCCACATCAGGCTCTGTCCTGAGAGCTCAGAGCCTAAAGTCTACTTCAGATTCTGTATCTCCCTCTCTCTCTCTGCCCCTCCCTCTATTTCTCTCTCTCTCATAAATAAACATTAAAAAATATTGTAAAAGAATTTTAAAAGTCTTTTATGTTTTGCTTCCTTCTCTCTCTCTTTTTTCCTTTCCATATGTTCATCTGTTTTTCTTCTTTAATTCCACATATGAGTGAAATCATACGATATTTGTCCTTCTCTGACTGATTTATTTTTATTAGTGTAATACTCTCTAGCTCCCTCCACATCTTTGAAAATGGCAAGATTTCATTCCATTTTTTCCCCTAATGATTTCATTCTTTTTGATGGCAGAGTAATGTTCCATTTTGTGTGTGTGTGTGTGTGTGCGCGTATGAGAGAGAGAGATCTTCTTTATCCATTCATCACTCTGTGGAATTTTGGTCTCTCTCCACATTTCCACATTTTGGCTATTGTTGACAATGCTATTATAAACATTGGGGCGCATGTACCCTTTGAATCTGCATTTTTTTATCCTTTGGGTAAATACCTAGTAGTGCAATTACTGGATCATAGGGTAATTCTATTTTTTACTTTTTGAGGAACCTCCATACTGTTTTCCACAGTGACTGCACTAATTTGCGTTCACACTCACACTGTAAGAGGGTTTCCGTTACTCCGCATCCTCGCCAACATCTGTTGTTTCCTGTGTTATTAATTTTAGTCATTCTGACAGGAGTGAGGTGGTTCCTCATTGTGATTTTGATTTGTATCTCCCTAATGATGAGTGATGTTGAGCATCTTTTCATTTGTCTGTTAGTCATCTATGTGTCTTCTTTGGAAAAATGTCTATTTGTGTCTTCTGCCCATTTCATAATTGGATCATTTGGGGGTTTTTTCATGTTTGTTTATTTTTGAGACAGAGAGAGACAGAGTATGAGCAGGGGAGGGACAGAGAGAGAGACACACACACACAGAATCCAAAGCAGGCTGAGCTGTCAGCACAGAGCCTGACATGGGCCTCAAACCCATGAACTGTGAGACGATGAACTGGGCCAAATTCAGGCACTTAACCAACTGATCCACCCAGGCACCCCTGGATCATTTGTTTTTTTAGGTGTTGAGTTTGCTAAGTTCTTTATAGATTTTGGATGCTAACCCTTTGTCTGCTATGTCATTTGCAAATATTCTTCTCCCATTCCATAGACTACCTTTCAGTTTTGTTGGTTGTTTCCTTCACTGTGCAGAAACTTTTTATCTAGATGAAGTCCCAATAGTTCATCTTTGTTTTTGTTTCCCTTGCCTCTAGCAACATATCTAGTAAGAAGTTGCTATGGTCTAGGTCAGAAAGGTTTCTGCCTGTTCTCCTATAGGATTTTTGATGTTTGGTTTTTGTTGTTGTTGTTTGTTTGTTTGTTTTTTGTCTCACAATTAGGTCTTTCATCCATGCTGAATTTATTTTTGTGTCTGGGGTAAAAAAGTGGTCCAGTTTCATTCTTCTGCATGTTGTCATCCAGTTTTCCCAAAACCATTTGTTGAAGAGACTGTCTTTTTCCCATTGGATATTCTTTCCTGCTTTGTCAAAGATGAGTTGACCATACAGTTGGCGGTCCATTTCTGAGTTTCCTATTCTGTTCCATTGATCTACATGTCTGTTTTTGTGCCAGTACCATATAGTCTTGAAGACTACAGCTTTGCATGAAAGCTTAAAGTCCAGAATGATGATGCCTCCAGTTTTGTTTTTCTTTTTCAGGATTGCTTTGGCCATTCAGGGTCTTTTGTGATTCCATAAAAATTTTAGAATTGTTTGTTCTAGCTCTGTGAAAAATCCTGGTGGTGTTTCAATAGGGACTCCATTTATGTGTAGATTGCTTGGGTAGTATAGACATTTTAGTAATGTTTGTTCTTCCATTCCATGAGTATGGAATGTTTTCCATTTCTTGTGTCTTTTTCAGTTTCTTTCATAAGTGTTCTATAGTTTTCAGAGTAAATATCATTTACCTCTTTGGTTAGGTTTATTCCTAGGTATCTTATGGTTTTTGGTGCAATTGCAAATGGGATCAATTCCTTCATTTCTTTTTCTGCTGCCTCATTATTGGTGTATGGAAATGCAACAAATTTGTAGCATAGTTGGTTGAGCTTCTGACTCTTGATATTAGCTCAGGTCATGATCTTGCAGCTGTGAGATTGAGCCCCACATTGGGCTCTGCACTGAGTGTGGAGCTTACTTGGGATTCTCTCTCTCTCCCTCTATCTCCACCCCTCCCCAACGTGCTCTTTTTTAAAATAAATAAAAATTTTTAAAAAAAGAAAAGAACTGCAATGATTCCTATACACTGATTTTATATCCTACAATTTTGCTGAATTCATGCATTAGTTCTAGCAATTTTTGGTGGAGTCTTTCGGGTTTTCTACAAAGGATATCATGTCATCTGAGAATAGTGAAAGTTTGAGTTCTTCATTGCCAATTTGGATGATTGTTATTTCTTTTGTTGTCTGGTTGCTGAGGCTAAGGCTTCTAGTACTAGGTTCAATGGTGAGAGTAGATATCCCTGTCTTGTTCTTTTTCAGGCATTTTTAGATCGTTTGTATGCTATATACAAAATTTGGTATGCATTCTTTTCTATTTATTTGTAAGTATTTAGTTGGTATGGATTCTGAAGTTAGTGAAAGATTTCTTAGAACTTACCTGATTTCCAGGGGTCTAGTCAAATTTCAGTATTGACAACCACAAAGAGAAAAAGGAAATAAAAGAACAAATCAGTTTCTAAACTGGATATGTGTTTTAAAATGACACAGACACAGACACATACATTTGTGTCCAAATGCACACGCGCGCACATACATGCATACACACACACACACACACACCTCCATGCACACTTTGGATGTCACAGGTTGTGACTACACTGCGGGCCTGAAAGAGAGCAGAATATTCCACTCCAAATGTGCTGCTTTGGCACACTGATTATTTGAATTAATGTTATATAAGAAAGAGCTGGTACAAGAAGGACATCTGACTTCCTTTGTTCCCCTGAAAGCAGGAAATAAATCTGGCATGTAAATAAATCCTGGTACCCTCTCTGTACCAGGAAAATAGAAGGTGTCCTTTCACCTGAGACAGGGAATTTAGGGCTGAGAAGCCTGTGTAAACACACCTTCACTAATTTGCTACCCTAGCCCCCAGCCTCTTTGTCTTGTCAATTCTTCCCAAATGCATTGTTTTCTTGTCTAAAAGGTACGAAATCTTCCTGCTTTAGTCACTTGTCCGAGTCTCATATTTTATGAGCCTTCATACGTACAAAATGAAATTCATTTTCTTTTATTGATCTGTCTTATGTCAGTGTAATTATCAGACCAGCCAAAGAACCTAAAAGGGAAGAAAGGAAAAATTTTCCTTCCCTGCAAGTCACTGTGTGACAAAGAGTAAGCTAAATCTCCCCTTACACAGGAACTCCAGAATATTAAGCCTGTGGCCATCATGATAAATTACCACATTCCTTTTATATATTTGTAATTGCCACAAACCAACATTTCTGTTATAACTATTGTATTCTTACTACATTTAGCATCAGATCAAGTTTCACTTCCTCACCAGGCCGTTTCCTGATTTTTAAAGCCTGCATTGATATTTCTTTGAAATGCTAAAGGGCTATTGCTTATGTGCCTCTTTGTTATTTGTCTTGTTCTTTAACCATGTTGGTGTCCTTTGCTTCCATGTCTTCCATTTCTTCAAAGCACTTACCCCTACACTAGGCATATTAAAAGACTCCCAAGTTAATCAGCAAGAAAGAGAACTACTGAGTCCCAGACTTGTCTGCATCTCTGCGATGCAGCCCTGTGCACTCACTCACTGGGCAATAGCCCCTTGTTGTATTTTTTACTTAACCAGAATGGTCCAGACATTTTTTTCCCTTCAAACTTTCCTGCTTCTCTCTTTCTCTTTGAACCAGAAATCCAGCTTATTCAATATTCAATGCCTTGACCAGAATTATTTCTTCACATATATTTATTATTTCTTTCTGCCAAAACTCAGAGTCAGAGTCAGCAACTTTTCATGCGAATATTGGTCACCAATTTTGTTATGAAAGAATTGGTCAAAGGTCACAATTAATAATTATGAAAAATGTATTCTCCCAGGCATCAGAGTTCCTTAGAGAGATGAGATGGCCTCCCTTCTTCTAAGAAGCACATAAATTAGTCCTAAAAGCTGTATTGTTTATTAAGTGTTTAATCATCTAGAACAGATTTCCATCATCTCCTCTGGCATTCTTGTGGTACCTACAACCCTCAAGCTGAGGAAGTTCTTCCTCACATCTAACCTAAATGTACCTTTAGTTATTTTAGTAAGTTACAAAAGTACTATCTCTTGCATCTACAGCCTGAAATAAATTTGGCTGTGATAAGAAAGTACACAGGGAAATTTAACACTTCACCTCTTCCACCCATTCTGACTATTTATTGTTTGTTTGTTAAACACTCACACTATTTCTTCTTTAGACCAATACCTACCTACATTCCCAGCCCAACTTTCAAAGGATTGATGCCAGCTAAGCAGAAGAGATAGCATTATTAATAAAATTCTCAATCTAACTTTCGAGAGCCCTACTCTTAATTCACCAGTAATCATAACCATAATCATTCATGATCATTATATCATGAGGGCTTATTGAAGTCACTGGTCCTAATTCCACATGAATGGAAGGCATGCTATGGAATGGAAATTTCTTGAGGATGAATGAATGAAGCCTAATTATGCAGGAGCTTGAAGGTCAAATTGAGAAATTCAAATTGGATGTGGAAGCAAGCAAGAAAAATTAGCCTGCCCCAATGTATTCAGAGTGGATTGAGAAGAAACTTCTGGAAAGTGTGAGTTTTGAACTTGAACACAAGTTCTTTGGAACCATAAAAGCAGACAATAAATATGAACACTGCTGATTACAAACAGCTGAAAATCCAAAGCCTTTCTGTAAGAAGAGGAAAAGGTCCAGGACTGCTGCTCAGTTCATTTCAATCTGTTCACATCCAAAGCACTCGCTCCCTGTCTTACCTTTCTGGATCCCTGGTGGTCCAGTTTGTCAGCACCAAGTCTGTGTGGGCCAGGATAGGAGGGATCCCCAAGTTCCTCGAGACTTCAACAAAGGGAAGGGCAAGATTTCTTGGCAGAACCTTTTAGATATAAATCCAGGAAATTAGCATATTCTAGAAAGCAGGCAGCAAGGGAAGTCATCATGATTGCCCTTTATTCCAGCAATCCTGTGGTAGAGAAATGACCTGGGCATAAAATTGGAATTATCTGAGTGATCCATATACACACACCTCACTCTCATATTTTTTCCATTATCATTTTAGTGGATATATTGTTTATGAGCACAATCTGAAATATACATGAAAATTACAAAGCTGGAACACATACATATAGATAAAGTATAAAATAATCTCTGAAAACTGACTGCAGAGAAGGGCATCACTAAATATTTAAACATAAACTGGAGGCTGAGTTGATGAGCAGGGGGAAAAATATTTCTATCTCTTTATCTATCTACTTAACTATCAAGAGAGATGTCTACATAAATATGTATATATATGTATTTGTGTGTATAAAGCTACATATATACGTGCATGTGTATGTATACACACATGTACATGTGTGTTTGTGTGTCAGTCGGGAACAGGGATGGGGAAGACAGAACATTTCATCTTGTGTGGCAGCCAACTCTGTCCATTACTTCATAAGTCAAACCCAATAACAACTTCAAGGAAGTCACCTCAAGATGGTCCTATTCAACCCCTAAGTTATCTGAGGAATACTTAGTTATCTGAGGAAGTCCAGAAGAGCTACACAGATCCATTGGGGGTGCGGGGGGTGGGGGAGGGTTCTATCTGTGGACAAAGTTAAATGGGTTGGATCTCAAATAACATTCTTATACTCCCTATCTCCCACTTGCATTTTTATTTCCCCCCTAAAATAAAAGTATCTACTAAAGAAGACTTGCTTCCCCTCAGATTTTTAGAAAGACTTGGGACAGAGTTGGGTTTTAGGTAAGAAACCGAAAGAACTTTAAAGAGTTTTAAAATTCAAACTTAAGTTTAGCTTCTCTGAGTCAGGGAACGAGGAGGGCAATGCAGAAATGAGGTGGCTATTTCAGTAGAGTTAGAAGAGGAAATGCAGAGAAAGTTACAGATGATCTCAGGCGGTGGGCGGGGGATCCCTGGTAGCCTGGATGTGCATGGACACTCCATGAAACCAAAGGCTTCCTCTTCCGTCACCCTTCTTTACCCCTTCCCCATATGTAGGATTATGGTTTGGAGAACACAAGGAGAGGGGAGGCCCAGGGGGGACATTTTGTAGTGTGCCTAGATTTCAAACTTTTTATATCAGACACACAGTTTTTTTTTCATGAGATGTACTGACATTTAACAACTCTGAAGCAAGTCTATATCTTCCTCTTTTCTCCTTTCTCATGTTCTCTTCCTTTTCTCATAGGGAGTTTCCTCTGTTTACTTGAAAGAAAATAAGCAGGCTTAACCAAGTAGACAAAATAGGCCAGGGCTTCTCAGTGAACTACAGAGTACTGGAAGAAAGGTAATTCTGATTCCTGGAAAATGGACACTTAAACAAAATGAAGGGGAGTGGTGCTTTTTATACTGCAGTGAGTGGAACTCAGAGATTTCATGTCTCAAGGCTTAGGTTTTTTTGTCATTTTTTAAAAACATTTATTTATTTATTTTTGAGACAGAGAGTGGTTCGGTGGGGGGAGGGGGAAGACAGAGAGGGAGACAGAGGATCTGAAGCAGGTTCAGCGTAGACAGCCCAATGCGGGGCTTGAACTAGCAAACCACGAGATCATGAACTGAGTTGAAACCAAGAGTCAGATGCTCAACTGACTGAGCCACCCCGGTGCCCTCCAGGTTCAGGTTGAAGCTGTAAAAGGTTAAGTAAAGATTTAGAAGAGATTTAAATGAATTATTAACAGATCAAAAATCAGTAGAAGAGCAGAGTATTAAAAAATTAAAATTAGTCTTGTTAATGTCAATGGGTGCCTCTTAGGGAAAGAAGGTTACATTAGTGAATCAGAAGGTCTAAGCATCGCCTTGCATTTTACACTAACTTGCTATCTAACTTTGGATGAGGATTTTTGTCTTCTGTAGTCCTCAGCTGTCTGTAAAATGGGCACAGTGGCGCTCTGTTTACTTTATGGGATTGAGAATATCAAGAGATAATATATGTGCATAGGAATACAGAATGCTGCAAGTGTAAGCTATCATTAAGGTTTTTTTGGTTTTTGTTTTTTTAAATGAGATCTCAGTTCTTGCCTTCAAATGCAACTTGTTAAGCATTCTTCCCAGGGAGGGGGTGGGGAGGGGGAGTTGTGAAAGCTAATACAAGTTCTGAAGAAAATTAGCTTCTTAGGGGGAAAAATTCTCTCATGTAAGCGGGCCATTTGTCCTTCCTTCAACTGATAGCAAAAGAAAAGAACAAGAAAGGACCTATTTTCCAGGAAAGCAGTGTGGGGCCAAGCAGTGAATACTTCAGGAGCAGCAGGCTTGCCAGAGGACAAGACAGGCATCTATTGGCCCCCTTACCTTCGTGGGCCGCATCTCTCCTTCCTGCCAGACATACCCCATGGTAATAAAGCTCAGAACCAAGTGGGCCAGGCGCTGCTCCCGGTAACTCTGGAGGAACTGGCAGCCCAGGAGGGGCATCTGCTCAAGAGAATATCCAGAGATTATCAGTTGCGCGGTGAGGATGAGCATAGGGGTTCTTTGATGTGAAGGGTTCTATACGCCTACGGACCAGGTTACATTTTAGTAAAGGAACGAAGGGCCTCCATGCACTCCCCATTTCCCCTGATCTTAGGACACTGTGGTATGGGCAGCATTTCAGGCGACCCTGCTCAGGAGCTACCTAACCACTCCATCCCAACTCCCAAATTGCGCCCATGGTTGTGCCAGACGCTAGTCACCTTCACTGAACTGACAGTGTGTAGAGTGTTCTAGAATAATTAATTTCCAACACTGAGATCATTTATTTCATGCAGTCTACCACGGCAACTTTTAGAGTCCTATATATCACGGCACCTCTGCTTCCTTGGTATCATTTAACCCCGATAACAAGCCTGCACTGTGAGTGTTACTTTCTCTGTTTAATTCCGAAGTAAAAGGAGGAACAGTGCAATTAGGAGTTTGGCCAGTTCCCTATGGCAAGTTAGCTGAGCTTCAGTCCTTGTCTGAAGCCTTCCAGTGAACCCTGGCTGGCCGTTTTCACCTCTCCATGCCCTTTTTCTCTCAAAACGTGTCAGCCGGGGGGTTTCCCGATGGTGTCTTCAGGAACCACACCCCGTACAGAAGTCAGTTCTTGACAACCCTGCCCCAACAAAAGCTTCTCACTTTTGCCTGGAGCCGCCTTGCTTGTCTCGGTGGCCACCAGCAATGAGCTCCAGCCTCCTGGCACACCCCCTCCTCATCTGGCTTTTTTCCTCCTTCCTCCCATCTCTTCCCCATCTGTAGACACAGTCCAATCCAGATCTTCCCAGGGGCCCTTCTCCACATCTTTAAGTGCTCCTAGAGGCGGCGGTGAGCGTCTTCTGTATCCCTTTAAGCACCAGTCACTACCCTAAGCCTCGAACTCGATGCCCCTCCCGCCCAGGCTCTCAGCAGCTCACTCTGAAGCCCCCGCGACCAAATCCTTCCTCCGTTTTCCGCTAGGGGGCAGCCTTTCCGTGTCTGTCCGCTCAGATTGACTGGCAAATGCAAAGTGCTCAAGGCTCCTGTGTGTTGGGGGGGGGGGGGGGGGAGGGTAGTGACTGCTGAGATGCTGCATTTCAACAGGAATCAGCCTGAGAATTATACAATAGTTATTTATTAAGCACTTGTTATAAGGTGCTTACTAAAGTGTGTCCAAGTTACTAAAGTGTGTCCAAGTCACGATGCTAAAAAAACTTCCCATACCGGATGTTGTTCTGTGTTTCCCCAAATCCACAGGACCCAACTGAGTCAGAGAGGGTAGGCTCAGGGTCACAGAGCCGGAAGGGACTGAGCCCAGATGCTACTTCAGTTAGGCTGACAATTGCCCTTTTCTCCCAAGTCAGCACTGCCTGATAGAAATATGGAAGTCACACATGTAATTTAAAAATTTCTATCAAAGACAAAAAGGTTCTATTTATAGGCCTCCCCAGGCGAGCTTACTGAGAAATTCCTGCAGGTGTCTGTGTTTGACCCTCTTTCTTTTTTAGGTCGTGGTGCCCTTCATTCTCAGAAAATAGACCACAACTACAAAACCTACCCTTCTCTAGCCCAGGACTACACCCACATCTTGGCAGAGCATGGGACAGAGCATCCTGAGAAACTCTGTCACCTCTTGTCTACCTGGTCAAGAGTGGATACCCTCCCCACCCCACCCCACCATGGTGGTGGCTGCAAGCCTCCGTCACAACCTTAATTTTTTCATTGATTTCATTATTTGGCAATGGTTCTTAAATGCTCCGTTTTGCCTTTCCCGAGTCTTTTTTTCCCCCCAAATTTTTATGTAAATTCTAATTAGGACAGTGCAATATTGGTTTCAGGTGTAGAATTTGGTGATTCATCACTTACAGACAACACACAGTGCTCATCATAACATGTGCCTTCCTAATACCTGTCACCCATCGAGCCCGTCTCCCACCTCCGTCTCTCTATCAATCCTGTTTCTTTTCTGTCTTTAAGAGCCACTTATGGTTAGTTTCTCCCCTTTCTTTTTCCTTTTCTTTTTTTATTTTTACCCTCCCTCCCATATGTTCATTTCTTTTGTTTCTTAAATTCCACTTATGAGTAAAATCATATAGTATGTGTCTTTCACAAACTGACATATTTTGCTTAGCATAATATACTCTAGCTCCATCCATGTGATTGTAAATGTCAAGATTTTCCTTTCTGATGGCTGAGTACTATTTCAATATAAGAATCAATGAGTAATATTCATATTATATATGAGTATTCATTACATGTATTTGCAAAAATCCATATCTTCTTTATCTGTTCATCATTCTGTGAACATGTGGGCTCTCCCCATAGTTTGCCTATTGTTGATAATGCTGCTATAAACATCAGGGTATATGCAACCCTTTGAATCTGTATTTTTGTATCCTTTGAGTAAATACTTAGTAGTGGAATTTCTGGATTGTAGGGTCGTTCTATTTTTAACATTTTGTGGAACCTCCATACTGTTCTCTGGAATGCCTGCACCAGTTTGCATTCCACCAATAGTGTAAGAGGGTTCCCTCTCTCCCTAACCTAGCCAACATCTGTTGTTTCTTATGTTAATTTTAGCCATTCTGACAAGTGTGAGGTCTTATCTCATTGTGGTTTTGATTTGTATTTCCCAGACGATAAGTCATGATGAGCATCTGTTCATGTGTCTGTTAGCCATCTGGATGTCTTCTTTGGAGAAGTCTCTTTTTATGTCTTTTGCCCATTTCTTCACTGGCTTGTTTGTTTTTTGGGGTGTTGACTTTGGTAAGAGTGGGGAGTTCATGTCTGCCACTCTTCAGGAAGCCCTCACAGAATCACGAATAACCACTCCTCCTCTGTGTTCCTCGGTCCCATCAGATCCCTGCCTCCAGCTTGTCTGTGTCAGGCCTGTCCACTTGCCAGGCTGCGTCGCACTCGTGTGTTTTATCTCAGGCATGGCTGTATTTCAAAACCCCACACTTCAGAGACCCCTGTGGCATGGACCTGTGCTCATCCTCCGGGTGATGGTCTGGCTGCACTGTGGCTGCTGCTGGCTTGTCCTAGAAAGCCCCCATGCCACCTTGCTGTGGTTTATGGTTTATGGTAAATCGCAACACACAACCAGCATCAGGATTTGCTGCCCTCAACCAATGTCTCTGTTCCTATACTGGTGAATGAGCCAGCTCAATAGCGCCCGTATGGTCTTTGGCCAACAGACAGGCCATATCACCTCTACCAAGCAGTCCAAGCAGAGGAACGACTTCTCCCTGTGCAACTCAGGGGGTCCTCAGACTGTGCCGCCTGCTCTGGGAGCCCAGCCCTGCTTCCCCACTGGAGCACCACAAGGCACGATCCTGGCTATGACACTGACCTCTGAAACTTCAAATCTTTTAATGTTATTTATTTATTTATTTATTTATTTATTTATTTATTTTTCTTTTTAAAAAGTTTTTATTTATTTTTTAGAGCGAGATAGAGACAGCGTGAGCAGGGGAGGGTCAGAGAGAGAGGGAGATACAGAATCTGAAGACAGGCTCCAGGCTCTGAGCTAGCTGTCAGCACAGAGCCCAATGTGGGGCTCGAACCCACAAACTGTGAGATCATGACCTGAGCTGAAGTCAGACGCTTAACCAACTGAGCTACCCAGGCTCCCCCGACCTCTGAAACTTCAGACTCTGTACTCTACTGTTTCTAAAACCTGGCATTATTGAAGCCTTCTCCTTTTTCCCAATCAATGGTTTTACAGAACACTTTTCCTGTGCAGTCCCCTGCCCATGTTTCACGCTTTTTTCTCCCATTCTTTTTCTTTTTTGTTCTCTCTCACTACTCTCTTGGGGATCAAGTCTTCCCCTCTGCGGCACCTGGAACTTTTTCCCCCACAAATCAACTCCACAGTTCCTACCTTCCGTGGATCTTTGTTTGTTTGTTTGTGGAGCTGCAGATTTATTCTCTAAGATTTCTGATTGATTTCTTGGGTACTTAGAATGATTTGATATTTGTCTAGCTGTGTTTTGAGGGAGGACGCAAGGTTAGGGTCACCCTACTCCTCCGCCATTTTAACCCACTCTCCGAGTCCTTTATTCTGATTTATTTTCGTGATCCTGTAATAATTTCTGAGCATTTGAGACAAGTGCATCGATGGTATATTTTCTTATTTCTTGATTTGGTTGATAACTTACTTTATTTTAGTTCTCACAGATAATAAGATCTGAGTTCTAAATACTTAAAATGTTATTAATGTTCATACATTATCTTTAAAAAGTCACATCTGACATTTTTGTTTGCTTTTACCAGTCCTTTACTTTCTGGCAGTGTAAGATGTTTAAGTTCATCTTGTATTTGCCCTGTCTAAGTTTATAATCAGGTATTTCCCCAAGGAGACCTAGTTCCTTTATTAGGGAAGGCATTTATCCTGAAACTGGGTTTGCCCATAGCTACAAGGGGTGCCGCTGCTTCTAGATTTTCACAATGGACAAAAATAGAAAATGTGTGTGTGTGCATGCTTGTGTATGTGTGTATATGTATTCTATAGGTATGTATACATATAATATCTATTTATTCACTTATGTTTATCTATTTCTTCACATATATAATTCTAAACATGAATTTATACTGATGTCTTCAACTCTAATCCAGTGCCACATGTTGATTCTAGCCTTCCCCTTTTTCTAATTTATAACTCTCATCTCTGGGAGTGAACTATCATCCACCATCCATATATTTATCTATTCAATCTGCTATACATATAAAGCAGCTTCAAAACTGTTAAACTGTACCCCATGAAAAATAAAATTTCCAACTAGAGTATAGTGATCATGTACATTTCTCTTTAGTTCAGCTATATAAATTCCAGCCACAGCATCATTTTCCACAGGGGCTTAAGTCAGCTCCTCCCCTCTCCCCCCAACCTCCCGTGAAGTCAGACACCTGGAGTACAGTTACATTTATTTGTCATGGCCTTCATTCTATCCAAAGTATCCCCAAATTCTGGTTAACTATTTTTTGTAAATTTGCATACAATTCGCTCCTTATGATATACGATTCTGTGGTTTTTACAAACACCTGAGTACCACACAAAACAGAACAGTTATATCATCCTGGTTCTTGGACCTTCAGATTCAGATGGGGACTTATATGTTTGTCTTCCTTGGTTCTCAGCTTTCCTGGGCCCCTAACATGCAGGTTGCAGCTTCCATAGTCATGTGACTTATCCCTCCCAATAAATCTCTTTCTCTATATCTTATTGATTATCTTATTGATTCTGTTTCTCTGGAGAACCCTGACTAATTCACCTCTCAAAAGCCTCACCCTCTAATATCATCACATTGGGGATTCGGATTGTAACATATATGTTTGGAGGAAATACAAATATTCAGACCAAGTACTCCATTCAACCATTCTGTTGAGAGACATTCTTGTTTCCAGTTTGGGGAATTATGAATAAAGTTGCCATAAAATTTCACAGACAAGCTTTTCTGTAACTTTTCATTTTACTTGGGTAAATACTTAAGAATGTGATTTCTGGGTCATATGGTAGTTTATATTCACTTGTATAAGGATTTGCCAACCATCTTCTAAAGTAGCTGTACCATTTTTTGCATTCCCACCAGCAAAATGAATAAGTGTCTCTTTTGGTACATATCCTTACCAGCACTTGATAGTGCCAAATTTTCTTTTTTAATTTTAGTTGTTCAAAGAGTTATTAAATTGACTCTTAATACTTAGTATTATAAATAGTTCTATGTTGCTCTGTACGTAACCTAGTTGCGTTTTTATTGTTTCCTGATTAAAACTTGCAAAATTTCCTTCCTATTCGAGGAAATTTGAAATTACACCAGGATATCTGTATGCATCCCTCCCATGCCCCATTGTGTTTCTGATAAAATTCTCAAATCTTTCATAAGATCTGAACATTTTTGTTCTTGCATGCTTGAAGCTTTGTTTTTCCTCCACCTACACACTCTGCTTTGGGGAATGTCTAATTTTGTAGAATTTGGATCATCCATTTCTCCTTCTCATATACTTTATTTTTCTGATATTTGGCATTTCTTTAATTTTTGCTTTACACTTTACAAAAAGTCTATTTTTTCTATAATCTATGTTTCCCTGATTTATTTGAGTTTACATTGAGCTTTGTTGTTTGTTTATTTCTTTGCTCCCCAGTGGTTCCTTTTACATACAACTTAACTTGTTTTTATAAAATAAATACACTGGACACATTAATTAGAATTTATAAAACATTGATTCCATCACAGCCATTTGTTCTGAATGCCCAGACCCTTCTTACTGCTTTTTGACTTCTTTCTTCTCTTCATATGGCATGGTAATTTGATGTTATCTATTCACGTTCAGGAATGTGTAGCTTTCTGTGAGCAAGTCTGTTGCCTGAAATGTTTTGTGGCAGTGGAGTGGAGAAAGAAGACTCTTTTTGGAAGAAGATTGATGCATCTAAACCAATAAACAAGTTTGTTTTGTACCAAAATAGAGATAGGTCTAGGGGCTTTCTAAGAGCAAGGTGGTTGACCTGGAGGTACTTTAAGATCAAAACTGTAAACTCAAGTATTGTCTTGCCTATGCAAAGTAAAGGACTCAAGAGAACATGTTTTCGTCTGTAGCTCCGTGTATGGTCCTGGAACCTTAATGATTACTTTTCATGACTGAGTTCCAATTGATTCAGTATCAGCCTGTGCTGGTGAAGTCCTTTTAAGATTTTTTTAAAATTTAAAAGTAATCTCTACACCCATTGTGGGACTAAAACCTACAAACCCAAGATCAAGAGTTGCATGCTTTACCAGCTGAGCAACCAAGTGCCCCAGTGAAGTCTTAAAAGTGGTTTCATGTAGTTAGATGTTTTTAAGTAATCAGAAATGTGGAGACTGGCCAAGGGTGTTGTAATAGTTTCCTAGGGCCACCTCAACTAATGAACACAAACTCAGAAGCTTAAAACTATAGAGCTCACAATTCTGGACAATAGAAATCTCAAAATAAGGTGTTTGTAAGGTTGGTTCCCCTAGAATTTCTGGGGCATGATCTGTTCCATGTTTCCTTCTCAGCTTCTGGTGATTACCAGCAACTCTTGACACTTTAACTTATAGGTACATCATTTCTATCTCTGCCTTTCTTGTCACATGGTGTTCTTCCCCAGATGTCTGTGTGTCTGTGGCCATATTTCACTCTTCTTATAAAGACAGCAGTCATATTGGATTAGAGTGCACCCTATGACCTCATTTACCTTGGTTATATCTGCAAAGACCCTAATTCCAAATAAGGTTACAGTCACAGGTTCCAAATGGTAACTATTTCTGGTGAAACACTATTCAACCCAGTAGAAGTGTTGGGGGATTATTTTCACTGCTGTGCTAAGCTGTTTCCCCGTCTCCCATGTATTTAGTGGCCAGAAGTTAGCTGGACACTCCTGGCTTTTTTTCATTGATATTTAACATATGAAGAGCACCAATTCAATGAGTCTTTTATTTCACTCATGACAGTTTAATCAAATAGAGCCTGAGGAAAGCCTGGTGCAGAGAATTATGTAGTTCACAAATTGAACCTTAACCTGTCCTTTTACATGCTATCCCAGACTCCACCTTGCTTCTATGCTCTGTTACTCTGACACGGGAGAGGGAGACTACAGAGGCCTCCCATTTGCTTTGGTTGAATGCTTGGCGTGCGTACCACAGACTCTGATAGAACTTGCTTGATATGATACACTTTTAAAAGTTTTATTCCATCTTTGGTACTTTCTTTTGCCATCTTCATAAATGTCGAAGACAGTCTCTTGCATCTCTTATAGGATTTCCAGTCTTGTGCCTGCACTTAACAAACATCTAGGAAGTATTTAAATGCATTAGTATTAATAGATACTAAATATGTTTAAGTCAGTGATGGAGACTTTGGGGGAATGGAAAACCTTTCTTGTATCTCTGAAACCACATGGTATTCCAAACAGATGGGATTAAAGATGATGGAGAGGAGACTAGATGGAAATATAAATATATATTGAGCACTGAAAAATGGCAGGAAATACAGAGCATTATTTCAAAGCCACGTAGTTCCTACAAGAATTCTATGAGACCAGAATTAGTCCACTTTTATAAATAAGGAAGCTGAATTACATGGGTGAAGTAATCTGTTTACAAGTTACATAGCTACTAAGTGATAAAACCAAGATTCAAACTCAGGTGTTTCCAAATCAAAGTCTACATTCTACTTGTTACATCTTTTTATTATTACTGTGGGGTAATGTTAGTACTCCCTGAACCAAGAAGTTTCACTGTTTCTTATTCATTCTTAGAAAATATTGCTCCTCTTATCAATTATTTCTGCAGACCTACCAATCCTGACTTTAAAACTCAGAAATTCTCTTGATTAAAATATTCTATAAGACACAGATGGTAAAATTAAGGCAGAGGATCACTGACCATGTGACATGCAATGAGGACACTGAGAATTTCTATGCTCATCCTTCTCCAGCTAGAACGTATCCATCAGCTTGCCTACAATTCCTGACCAGACAGCCTTCCTTCTTTAAGCAAATATTTGTTGAGGGCTTAATATGTTCCAGAAATTGTTTTGTGCAGACTCTGGAAATTTTAGGGAAATATATGTGTCATACGAAGAAGTAGTCATTCCACTCTTTAGGAAAGGTGAGATACCTTTGTTAGGAATCTCAATGGCAACATTTGGTGTCCCTGGGTCCTTTGACCCACTTTCACAGTGCTGAGAAAAAAGTGTGGGGATGAAAATAAGAAGGTGAGAAGAATTTAGAGAATAAAAAAATAAGATATACCTTGTTTACTTGAGCTTGAAGGTGGTGACTCTCAATCAAGTGAGGGAGTTTGTTAGCAATTTCCATCCAAGGCCTATAATGATCTGGAAGTTCTTTCTGCATTCAAAATAGAAACATCTCAGTATTTTTGACTCTCTGGGAAGCATAATCAGGGTAGTAACTACCTGATTTCAGATTTCAGTATCAAAGTAGAATTCAGGTCAGCTCAGTTGAACAAATACTGACAATTCACTGCATTCTGGGACTTATGCTAAGCACTGCAAACAGACAGATGACTGAAATACAATCCTTGGGAATAAGGAGTATATGGTCTAGTAAGGCAGAAAAAAAATGTAGTCAGGTATATCCCAATGCAATGTAATATGTTCAGTTACTGATGTCTGTATACGTTTAATAACTTGTAAAGAAGATGAAGTTGTTAATTCTGTCAGTGGTTGTGGCATATTAAAGGGAAGTATTTGTAGAAATATGAGAATTGAGGCCAGTATTAGAGTCTGAAAGTGACTTTGGTATGTGACAATTTGAAATTAGAAGTCAGTAAAAGAGAAGAGATAGTGGATAGAGATAACTCCTTGGAACTACAGACGATTCAGTGTTACTGGAATATAAGGCTCAAAAGAAAAGGTGATGGCAGATGAGAATAGAAAAATCATATCATATGTGCTTTTAACAAAGTACATAAGAATTTTCTTTTTATGTTGTGGGTGGAATGATTTGATTTGAATTTTAGACAGATACTTTTATTTATAAGATTTGAAGATATAAAGTCAGATTAGGAAGGCTTTGAAACACTATTTGAGGACTAAATTTAGTTAATGACAATGAATTTAAAAAGTAAAAGGCAAGCATTCAAGAAATATTTGGAAAGTAAAGTTAAAATGATGAGGTGATCAAATTTAGAGGTGGAGGCTAAAGGCATGATGACTTCTATCATCATTGCTTGTGTTGGACCCATGGGTTACCAAGTAAAATATAGGCTGAATTTCAGCAATCCTAACTCCATTCCAGGACATGGCACATTGTACCTATTACTGTAAGTAAACTTTTATTGGAATACAGCCACATTCATGTGTTTATATGTTGCCTAGGGTGCTTTCACAATACAGCAGCAGAGTTGGGTAGTTGCGACAGAAAAAAGATACGGTAAGCAAAACTCAAAGTACTTACTATTCGGCCCATTACAGAAAAAGTTTGCCATCTCCTGGTCTATCCCTATGCTCTGGGCTGGGCCTCCTTTTTCAGTGTATAAACTGTACAACTGAATGTTGTGTTTCTGGATTAAAAAGGAGAGGTCATAAAGATGATAGGCACGTTTATGAAATAGGTAACTGAATGAATTGATGGGAACACAATTTGAAACAAAAATGCAAGGGGATGTCAAGGTGAGTGCATAAAAATAGTGAATTTAATTTTTGATATATACAGCCTAAAATGTCTGTGGAATGTCAAGATATAGCCAGATATTGGGCATTTACAGTTTGAAGTTCAGGAAAAACTCATTAGAAATACATAGCTGGGAGGCATAACTACAGTTATGTAGTTCACATGTACTTCACATGTACTTCAAACCACAAGAGTATATAAATAAAGTCATTTGGGAGAAGTCACAAAGTGAAAGGAGAAGACCGAGATCAGCACACTGAGGAATTTGACAAGCCAGAAAGAGGATCTAAATCCAGCAATACAGATCAACAAGACGTTCAACAATTCAGAAGGGAATCCCCCTACAGAAGTCAAGACATTAGATTTCAGATAAGAAGGGAATTATCCAAGGGCACCTTGCCATTAAGTGTCTGACTTCAGCTCAGGTCATGATCTCACATTTCATGAGTTCAAGCCCGCATTGGGCTCTGTGCTGACAGCTCAGAGCCTGGAGCCTGCTTCAGATTCTGTGTCTCCCTCTCGCTCTCCCTCTCTTGCTCACCTTTGTAAGTATCTCTCTCTCTCAAAAATAAATACACATTAAAATTTAAATAAAAAGAAGGGCAACATCAGAAGGTCAAATGTATCACTGGAAAGTTAAAGAAAAACCAAGAAGAAGGGCCAAGATGGCAGAGTAGCCTGGAAGGATTATTGCCTCTCCAGTCCCTGAAATATAACTCGACCAATACCAAACCATGTTGCACACCTAAAAAAGTTGATTTGAGAATTAACACAACAATCTGCACAACTTGAACCAAAGACCTCAGCAGGTGTGTACAGAGTGTAGAGAGATGAACTTGGGGAGAGACAAGCTGCAGAGGGTAGAGAGCTGTTTTTGCTTGTGGAGAGGATGGAGACGGTGGGGAGAGTACAGTAAAGGCACCCCTCTCCCCAAAAGCAGCTGGAGAGAAAGAGGAAGAGTGGAAACAGCTGCAAGGGACTGAACAAAAAAGGGAGAAAAGAGAAATGAGAGGGTTTAAATTCCATTAAGAGTATAAACAGGGGGAACACCAGGTCTGAAACTCCACAGCCTAATATCTGGAGGAGCTCTGGTGGGAAGTGTGAAGCCCCAGGAGCAGAGAACAAGGTCTGAGGAGTTCTTGGGCCCCACAAGAAGAGGTGGTTCCCATGCTGAGAGGATGTTTGGTAGAGACTGTGCAGCTTCACCAAAGGCAAAGGTTCTAGAGGACCTAGAAAACACATTCACTGATGTTGGAAAGGTGAAGTCTGGTGTCAGATGTGTGTTGTGATTTATCATAATCCTTGAAATGCTACTGCTACATGATCATGTCAACATTTTCTGGAGCAGGCTGGCGCCCAGCCGCAGTTTCTGAACACATAGCATCACTGTCACACAAACATTCCAGGGGGCAGCCCGGCACCAACTATTGCTCCTCAAGACCCTTCCCCAGAGGGTCTGAGTCAGTCAAAGCTGTAGGACCCTCAGAATGAGGGATTTGAGATAAAATTTGGGAGAGAGGTGCCACCTGGTAAGTTGAGGATAGCATAGAAGCAGGGAGTGGACTGAAGCAGGAGAAAAGGAGGGGTGTTTGATTGCCTGGTAGAGAGAGCAAAGAATTCTGAAACTAGATATGGGATAGCTGGCTAATGTCATTTTATCCCCTTCTGTGCATGTACATAGACACCTACACATGCCACAACAGTCCGCCCCAGTAAACTGAGAGTGTCATTAGTGAGGCTAGAGACTACACCAAACCCTGTCAAACTGGCCAACCACACAATTGAGGAACACCACAGTCTTTCTGCCTGCTTAATTTAAAAGTGTTTCATAGTTTGACTTCTAGGGGAAACTGGATGTAATTTCAATCATATTTCATTCTGTTCACTGGTCCAGCTATTCAATTTTTTCTTTTTCTTTTCTTATTCTTGAATACATAAAGAGACAAAAATATTTTTATTTTTCATTTTTATAAAAAAGATTTTTCTTTTATTTTTTTCTACCATATTTTTTATTTTTTGTAAATTTTAAAAATTCTATTTCACTTTCATCATTTCATTTTATTCTATTTTGTTGTGTTCATTTAAAAAAATGTTTCCTTTTCCTTTTCCTTTTCCTTTTCTTTTCTTTCCCTTTTTTCTCTATTCTGTCAAGCTTCTTTCAATATCCAGACCAAAACACACCTAGGATCTAGCATCCTTTATTTGATTTTTTGGTGTTGTTTTAATTTTTTAATTTTATTATTTCCTTTACTTCCTTCAAAATGATGAAATGAAGGAATTCGCCCCAAAAGAAAGAATAGGAAGAAATGACTGCTGGAGACTTAATCAACACAGATACAAGCAAGATGTCTAAACCAGAATTTAGAATCATGATAATAAGAATACCAGCTGTGGTTGAAAAAGCACAGAATCCCTTTCTGCAGAGATAAAAGAAGTAAAATCTAGTAAGGATGAAATAAAAAATGCTATAACTGAGATGCCCTCTCGAATGATACCATAACAGCGAGGATGGATGAAGCAGAGCAGCAAATAAATGATATAAAAGACAAACTTATGTAGAAAAATGAAGCAGAATAAAAGAGGGAGACTAAGGCAAAAAAAAAATACATAAGAATTAGAGACTTATTAAAAATTCTGATAATAATATCAGAATAATAGGGGTCCTAAAAGATGAAGAGAGAGAAAAGGGGGTAGAATGTTTATGTGAGCAAGTCCTAGTGGAAAACTTTCTTAACCTAGAGAAAGACACAGACATCAAAATCCAGGGAGCATAGAGAACTCCCATTAGATTCAACAAAGACCAACCATCAACAAGGCATATCATAGTCAAATTCACAAAATACTTAGGCAAAGAAAGAATCAAGAAAGCAGCAAGGGAAAAAAAAGTCCTTAACTTACAAAGGAAGACAGATCAGGTTCACAGCAAATCTGTCTATGTAAACATGGCAGGCCAGAAGAGAGTGGCAGGATATAATCAATGTGCTGAATCAGAAAATATGCAGTCAAGAATTCTTTATCCAACAAGGATGTCATTCAAAATAGAAGGAGAGATAAAAGTTTCCCACGCAAACAAAAATTAAAGGAGTTTGTGACCACTAAACCAGCCCTGCAAGAAATCTTAAGGGGACTTTCAAAGGGGAAAAAAGATGAAAAAAAAAAAAAAAAGACCAAAAGCAACAAAGACTAGCAAGGACTAGAGGACAACACAGAAACTCCAACTCTATAAGCAACACAATGGCAACATTCACATTTTTCAGTACTCATTCCAAATGTCAATGGACTAAATGCTCTAATCAAAAGACATGGAGTAACAGAATGGATAAGAAAATAAGATTCATTTATGTGCTCTTTACAAGAGACCCACTTTAGACCTAAAAACACCTTCAGCTTGAAAATAAGGGGATGGAGAACCATTTAACATGCTAATTGTCGCCAAAAGAAAGCCGAGTGGCTATATTTATATCAGAGAATCTAGATTTTAAAGACTGTAACAAGAGATGAAGAAGGGTATTATATAATAATTAAGGGGTCTATTCACCAAGAAGATCTAACAATTGTAAACATTTATGCTCCAAATGTGAAAGCACGCAAATATATAAATTAATTAATCACAAACATACAGAAACTCATAGATGATAATACCATAATAGTAGAGGTCCTCAACACCTCACTTATAGCAATGATCAGACCATCTAAACAGAAAATCAACAAGGAAACAATATCTTTCAATAACACACTGGGCTAGATGGACTTAACAGATATATTCAGAATATTTCATCCTAAAGCAACAGAATACACATTCTTCTTGAGTGCACATGGAACATTCTCCAGAATAGATCACATACTGTGACACAAATCAGCCCTTCACAAGTATAAAGAGATCAAGATCATATGCGTATATTTTCAGACCACAATGCTATGAAACTCGAAATCAACCACAAGAAAAAATTTGGGAAGATAACAAGTACTTGGAGACTAAAGAACATCTTATTGAAGAATGAATGGGCTAACCACAAAGTTAAAGAGGAAATTAAAAAGTACATCAATGCCAATGAAAATAATAACACCACAACCCTCAAAAATCTCTAAGACTCAGCCAAGATGGTCATAAGAGGGAAGTATATAGCAATCTAGACCTTCCTACAGACAGAATAAAGGTTTTAGATACACAACCTTACCTTACACCTTAAAGAGCTGGAAAAAGTAAAGCAAATAAAACCCCAACCCAGCAGAAGACAGGAAATAATAAAAATTAGAGCAGAACTCAATGCTATTGAAACCAAAAACAAACAAACAAAAACAGTAGAACAGATAAATGAAACCAAGAGCTGGTTCTTGGAAATAATTAACTAAATTGATAAACCCCTAGTCAGTTTGATCAAAAAGAAACAAGGAAAAGACCTAAATAAATAAAATCAAGAATAAAAGAGGAGAGATCACAACCAAAACTGCAGAAATACAAACAATAATAAGAGAATATTATGAGCAATTATATGCCAATAAAGTGGGCAATCTGGAAGAAATGGACAAATTCCTAGAAATATCTAAACTACCAAAACTGAAACAAGAAGAAATAGAAAATATGAACAGATCCATAACCAGTAAACAAATAAAATTAATAATAAAAAAAAAAAATCTCCCAAAAAATAGGAGTCCAGGGCTGATGGCTTTTCAGGAGAATTCTACCAAATATTTAAAGAAGAGTTAATACCTATTCTTTTGAAGCTGTTCTAAAAAATAGAAATGGAAGGAAAATTTCCAAACTCATTCTATGAAGCAGCATTACCTTGATTTCAAAACCAGACAAAGTCCAATTGTAGGAGAACTACAGACCAATTTTCCTGATGAACATTGATGCAAAAATCCTCAACAAGATATTAGCCAATTGGGTCAAACAATATATTAAAAGAATATATTAAAAGAATTATTCACCATGACCAAGTGGGATTTATACCTGGGATGCAGGGTTGATTCAATATCCACAAAACAATCAGTATGATATGTCACATCAATAAAGGAAAGGATAAGAACCACAAGATCCTCTCAATAGACATTCAGAAAGCCTTTGACAAAATACAGCACCCTTTCTTGACAAAAACCCTCAAGAAAGTAAGGATAGAAGGATCATACCTCAAGATCATAAAAATCATATATGAAAGACTCACCACTAATATCATCTTCAATGGGGAAAAACTGAGAGCTCTCCCTCTAAGTCAAGAACAAGACAGGGATGTCCACTCTCACCACTGCTATTCACCATAGTATTGGAAGCCTTAGCCTCAGCAATCAGACTACAACAATAAATAAAAGGCATCCAAATTGGCAAGGAGGAGGTAAGACTTTCACTCTTCACAGAGGACATGATACTATATATGGAAAACCTAAAAGATTACACACACACACACACACACACACACACACACACACCCCTGCTAGAACTGATCCATGAATTCAGCAAAGTTGCAGGATATAAATCGCTGCACAGAAATCTGTTGCATTCCTATACACTAATAATGAACCAACAGAAACAGAAATCAAGGAATCAATCCCCATTTATAATTGCACCAAAAACCATAAAATACCTAGGAATAAACCTAACCAAATAGGTGAAAAATCTATACACTGAAAACTATAGAAAGCTTGTGAAAGAAACTGAAGAAGACACAAAAAAATGGAAAAATATTCCATGCTCCTGGAATGGAAGAACAAATATTGTTAAAATCTCGATATTATCCAGAGAAATCTACATATTCAATGCAATTCCTATCAAAACAACACTAGCATTCTTCACGGAGCTTGAACAAGAATCTTAAAATTGTATGAAACTACAAAAGAACCTGAATAGCCAAAGAAATCCTGATAAAGAAAACCAAAGCTGGAGGCATCACAATCCTGGATTTCAAGATGTATTATAAAGCTGTAATCATCAAGACAGTATGTTACTGGCACAAAAACAGATACGCAGATCAATGGAACAGAATAGAGAACCCCAAAATGTCGGAGGCCTGCTCCGGCCGGGGTCTAGGGGTCCTTAAAGGATGGACGGTGTCGGCGAGGGAGGGATGAGAGAGGCCCGAGATTCTTTCTGGTCACCAGGCAGACATCTCTGCTCTGACTGGGGCTCAACTTTATTTTATAATTAAGTGTTTGGGGGATGGCACAGAGGTGGCATTTGCCTTAGACAATGATTTCTGATGACAATCTTCTTTGATATGTATGAATTTCCCGGAACATAGATTTGTAGAAGACTCATGCATAACCTTTTTTTTTTTTTTTTTAATTTATTTCTAGGAGAGAGAGAGAGAGACAGCGTGAGCAGGGGAGAATAAGAGAGAGAGGGAGACACAGACTCTGAAATAGGCTCCAGGCTCTGAGCTGGCAGTCAGGACAGAGCCCTATGAGGGGCTCGAACCCACGAACCGCGAGATCATGACCTAAGCGAAAGTCGGACGCTTAACCGACTAAGCCACCCAGGCGCCCCAACATAACCTTTATCAATAGTGATTGAGGTAGGGGATTTAGATGCTTATCTTATGGAGAAGGAAGGTATCTTTAGCATACAAGACAAAGTTTTTAGCATAAAAAGGGTGAAGTTACTTCTTTTGTCGGCAGGGGTCAATAGCTTGTTTGTTTAAGGTGGAAGTATCAGGAAAAACAGGTCTTTCAGGAAACACCTCTGCTCCCATAATCACAAAAGAAGTTCCTCAATAGGTTCCTTCACAGGGAGCAATCAGCATATTCAGGGCCAGAAAATGCTCCAAGCAGAAACAAGTGGGTGGGGGTGGATATCCGTCCTTAACTCTAAATTAGGCTCTTTGTCTCAGGGCCAGACTCAATTGTAACTCCTGTTCATAGCCCCCTTTATTATGTAAGTCTTGGATCTGCAAGGCCCATAGGAAGAGCTCAATGTTTTCATCCTCAATGTTTTCATCTGAAGCCTCTTTTGAAAAGACAGGAATATGCTTTTCCTTATGAGCAATCTGTGTGGGGAATATCGGTCTGAGCTGGAATATTGTGAGGCCTGGTCAATACCAGCAGCCTCATTTCCAACATGAGCCAGTAGGAGCAGAAGGAGATGCCAGTTTTCGTTTCTCCTGGCAGGAGCTATGCAAATGCTACCATTTCCTCGCTGTGACTGTCATCCCGTGAGGCCAGTGTGGCTCCCAGCACCATAATGGACCCACAAATGTATGGCCAACTCATCTCTAACAAAGTAGAAAAGAATATTCAATGGAATAAAGACAGTCTTTTCAGCAAGTAGTGCTGGGGAAACTGGACAGTGACATGTAGAAAAATGAACCTGGACCACTTTCTTAAACCATCCATAAAAATAAACTCAAAATGGATAAAAGACCTAAATGTAAGACAGCAAGCCATCAAAATCCTAGAAGATGAAGCAGGCAAAAACTTCTTTGACCTTGGCCACAGAAACTTCTTACTCATCACATCTCCAGAGGCAAGGGAATCAAAAACAAAAAGGAACTATTATGACCACATCAAAATAAAAAGCTTCTGCACAGCAAAGGAAACAATCAGCAAAACTAAAAGGCAACTGACGGAATGGCAGAAGATATTTGCAAACGACATATCAGATAAAGGGTTAGTATCCAAAATCTACAAAGAACTTATCAAACTCAACACCCAAAAAATAAATAATCCAGTGAAGAAATGGGCAAAAGACATGAAAAGAGACTTCTATGAAGAAGACATGCAGATGGCTGACAGACACATGAAAAGATGCTCAACATCACTCATCATCAGGGAAATACAAATTAAAACTACAATAAGATACCTCACACCAGTCAGGATGGCCAAAATTTACACAGGCAACAACAGATGTTGGCAAGGATACAGAGAAAGGGAAACCTTTTTGCACTGTTGGTGGGAATGCAAAGTGGTTCAGCCACTCTGGAAAACAGTATGGAGATTCCTCAAAAAATTAAAAATAGAACTACCCTATGACCCAGCAATTGCACTACTAGGTATTTATCCAAGGATACAGGTGTGCTGTTTCTAAGGGGCACACGCACCCCAATGTTTATAGGAGCACTATTGACAACAGTCAAAGTATGGAATGAGCCCAAATGTCCATTGACAGTTGAATAGATAAAGAAGTGGTATATATATACACATACATACACATACAATGGAGTGTTACTCAGCAATCAAAAAGAATGCATTTGCAACTGTGTGGATGAACTAGAGTATATTAGGCTAAACCAAATTAGTCTGAGAAAGACAAATATTATATGACTTCACTTAGATGAGGACTTTAAGATGCAAAACAGATGAACATAAGGGAAGGGAAGCAGAATTAATATAAAAACAAGGAAGGGGACAAAACATAAGAGATTCCTAAATACAGAGAGTTGCTGGAGGGGTTGTGGATAGACGGATGGGATAAATGGGTAAGAAGTATTAAGGAAGACACTTGTTGAGATGAGCATTGGGTGTTACAGATAGGAAATGAATCACTGGAATTTACTCCTGAAATCATTATTACACTATATGTTAACTAACATGGATGTAAACAAACAAGCAAGCAAGCAAATGAGCAAACAAGCAAATAAGAAAGTTAAAGACTGTCCTCCTTGACAGAAATTAAGTAGTTACTCATATATATCGGTCTTATATATATATGGCATAGGGATTTATGTCAGAGTCAAGGAAGCAGGGTTTGAGATTTAGCGCATTGAGGAAGTGAGAACAGAGAGACCAAAAGCATAAATTTCTGTTCTTAGGAGAGCCACAGGGCATTAGCAAGGGGGCATTTGGGTCCGAGAGCTATCTCAGTTTTCAGATGAGAACCTTGAGCACTTTAGTCTCGTACTCCAAGAGCTAGAGATTGAAGATAAAGGACAGACAGGAGTAAGTGCAGGCAAAATGTCACAGAGGAAGGGAAGAAGGGGACTAAGAGCCCAAAAGGAGCATCTGACTTTGGAGTGATAGAAGGAGAAAGTCTGGGTTTTGAGGGAATTTGTTTTATATGAACTTAATTTCTCACCAAATGGTAGTGAAAATCAGGTTCTGTGACTTGAAGAAAGGGATTGGTGTTAAATTAATTATAGAGGGGAGAAGAAACAGGAAAGTCAACATAAAAACACAAATACAAACAATACAACATGTTACGATGTATTATATTATGTATATTATACTATGCTAAAATAATTTATAAGACCCAGCCCAGTTTGGAAAGTGTAAGTAGGGAGAGGTATAGAACTGTAAGCTGTGTTCTTGTCTGATACATTAAAGAAAAAAGTTTCACATTATTTCCACACAGGAGAAATAAGGGAATACTTTTCTTTTTATATTTCTATGTTGAGAATGACCTTTCCTGGTCAGAAAAAATCCATCTCTTTGTGTGCTTTCTATTTGTTTTCATTTCCTCACTCCCTTACTCTTTTAAGGCTAAAGATAGTCCTTTTTCACTTGGCACCATGACTACTATCATCATTCCCAGCATAACTGTGCAAGCATATGTAATTCTGGGTTTAATTTAATATGTAACACATACAGGGATTATGTGAGGTAATACTCATAGCAGCTGTAGTTTCATACTTGGCCACGAGATTTCATATTTGTGTTAGGTTTCCACTTCAGCGAAATCTTACCATATCAAAAAATGTTGGAAGAGGGATTCCCTTTGGTGTTTAATCCTCTAATTAGGCAATACCTGTTGCAGTTCGAGTTTATTTTACATTATTCATCTTCATATTTTGGAGGGCATGAGGTTTGCATTCATCGATATACATAGAGGGGAACTAAACTTCTTGGTCCAATATGAACTATAAAATTGATGAGATCCATGGTTCTTCATTGTGAGGTGGATGGTATTAAGAGTCACTGTACTTCTATTCAGCTTGTAAATGCCCCCGTCTCTTTTTTCTCCTCTCTCCCTTCCAAGGATAAAGAAATGATAGATTTTCTTTCATACATTCAACTCTCACATTGATTAAGAGTAAGTCCAGGTGCTTCACCAGGAATGGCTAGGTTTCTACCTATCTTTGAATTTACAGCGCTGGTGTTTAAAGACAGTTTCAAGGGATGAGACCCTCTGTACTTTTCTTATTTGAAAAATCAGTGGTAGGAGCAGTGAAGAAAATTTCATGGAATACATTTCTGCAATAGCACATTTCTGAAATCATAAGTGACTTGATTCAGGTGGTCATTCTTTGCTGTACACAAGCAGATAGAAATGCATCTGTTATAGAAGTGAGAGAAGCTGTATGCTTTTTAAACCTTTTACAAATACTCAGCATATAAACTTGCATTTGAGCTTGCCAGTATTTTCTTGTTGTTAATGTGTGTTCTTTCTCAAGGTTTCTAAAGTGTGCAGTGAATAACTCAAGAAGACCAGTTTCTTTTGGATTCCTTATATTATTTATTTAATTATATATTACTTGAGTCCATTCTAACATTGCAAATATTACCATAAATGAGTAAAAGTAAAATTGGTCTTCTGAAAATGTGTCCTGTGTTTTTAAGTTCCATAAATATACATTCATTTTCATGGAAACTCAGTATCGTTTCTAAACCAGAAGTTTGTTTTTTTTTTCTTGTGCTAACAATGCTATATGGACAACTAAAGGAGGGTTCTTTTCTGCTTAAAAATATATAATTATTGGATTTCTAGGTACATTAAAAATAAACTATGGTTTCAAACTGAAATCAATCAATCAATCAATCCTGTATGATATTCCAGTATTCTATTAATAGATGTTACAAACTGTTTTTCATTTTTCACTATTAACAAATCTGAAACAGTCACCCATATACATTATTTGTGTATGTTTTCTTTTATTAGGACAAATTTCTAAAAGTGAATTGGTTTGATTAAAGATTCTGCCAATGAGAGAGTTAAAAATTACCTCTTGATTTTCTCACAGAAAAATAACATGAATTCATAATTGTAATCATAGTATGTGATATGTAATTGCAGTCCCAGCTTATTTAAGGTTTTAGGAACACTGAGCATTACCAAACTTTTTTTGTTTTGTTTTGCTTTTAACATAAGAAGTGTATTATATTATTGCATTAAAATTCTATAATTGTTTTAATACTTAATGAACTTATTAAAATAACTTCCCAGGAAATATACAAATGATGATTAAAAATACCATCAATGTTTATGGCAAAACAATCAAAAAGCACAAAATTTATAAGATAGAAAGTAAAATTTCCCTAATTCTCATCCTCCTATCTAACAATGACACCCCATGCAAATTTCTTGTGTGGTTTTCCAGAAATTGTATATGCTATCAAACAATTGTATACATTTAAAATATCATGATTATTAATTAGTTTGAGTATCTTTCCATATGGTTTGATCATTACATTTCGTGTGCTCATGTGAAATAGCCATTCACAAAAGGATAGTCGAATGAACTAATATTTTCATTTATGCCATTGGGCTTTACATTATGCTTTGAAAGTTCTTCCCATCCCAACAATATTTCCTTTAGGACCTTTCTAGTTTAACTGTTGATCCTTATATCTTGACCCCGTCTACATTTGTGTTGTACATGTTATGAGTTAGAACATAGTATTCCATTTCCATCTTGAAATAGAGCCCAGAGATGTTGGATGAGTTTCCAACTTCCTGAGGTCACACATCTGGTCAGCGGCTGTGTCAAACCTCTTCTGATTCAGAGTTCAGTGTACTTAATACCTCCTCAGAGTAAACACATGGAGAATAGCAGGTAGAGGAGGATGGAAGATGGGTGCAACTGGGTAGAAATTTGAAAGAAACTTTGCTTGTGTTTCTTTCTCTTCTTCTAATAATTAGATGATCCAGAAGTGGGGGGCAAAATGATTAAATTTTTGGCCTTTCTTCCTTTGTGAAGACCCATTTCCTATTTTATGTTATTCTTTTGCTAGACTTTCACATCTGTCACAGTATAATTTTCAAAAAGTTAAAAATTTACTCATACAAATATAGAATGTATGTCCAAAATATATTTGGCTCATTAATAAGAAAATCAGCAAGATGGCAAAGTTGGTTCAAAAACACTTGTTAAACTAGGTATTTATAGAGTTTTTTTTTTTAAAAAGGACATGAAATCCAATTACTGCATGGTTAATAATAACCATAATCCAGTTAATGTCCTATAGGGCAGTACAATCATAACTTTAAGGTTATATCTTCTACTCACCAGAATTCAAAGGTTTTTTTTTTTTTTTTTATACAAACATCTTCAAGTTAATATGTAACTTCACAGATTGGGCCATAATCAATAGTATGTAGCATAGCAAACAAAGGGACATTCCCTGGATGATTACATAATACTAAGGTGAGACTGTTCAAGCTCCAGAATTGTATTAAATGAACACAAAGCTATCCTTTTCCTATATTATGGATAATTTTTCTTAACACTTTTATAATATGAAATAGAATAGGCTTTTAAAATAAACTACTTTATAGAAATGATAAAATCTTTGTTAGATTAGCACTTTGGTTCATTGAAACTTCTGGTTAAGAAAATAACACAGAAAGTTTAAAAATAAAAGTCTGAGTAGAAATAAACCAGGAAAATGTCAACAAATTTAAGTGACAATATTATCATAAAAATTAGAATTTAACCTATCAGAGATTAGAGTTTAAAACAGATGGTCTTTAGTGAAATAAAAGATTTAAATTTCAGTGGAAAAAACTCACCTGATATTGCAGTAAAGTGAAGTGAGGGGAAAGAAAAACCAGGTGGCTTTGAAGAGATAGATGGGCAGCATGAGGGGCCTCATAAGCTACATTAAAATATTTGGTTTTGTTCTAAAGGACAGTGAGAGAGTTTTAAAGAGGAGAGTGATGTGCTTGGATTTTTGTTTCAAAGAGTCATTTTGACTGCTCTACAGAGAGTTGTATAGCTGGGCAAACGTGGAAATGAGACAGCCTAGAAGGCACAACCCAGGGGGAAATGATGGTGGATTGTCGTAGAGTGGATAGCTAGGAGATACGTTTCAGAGACATAAAGCTGAATCCACTCATTCTCAAATGAATCATTTGTGAATAGTGAAGATTACTGTGAGGCTAGTACCAAGGTACAGGCCTCGTACCAAGTGGACATTTACTAAATAGTAATAACTACTATTATATTTTTTGTACAAATATCTTCAATATGTAACTTCAAAAACTCAACTCTTAATGAATATAGGAGAATGGCATAAACATATTTTGCGAATACATTTGAAAATCTGAATTCAGTCCCCATTTGGAAAACTAAAAGAGCACTTTTTAAATGTAGAAGTAGGAAACAAATAAAACAATAGGCATAGAAAAAACGGAAATTTTTTTCAAAAACTTACTACCTAAAATTTCTTTAGGCTCAAGAATTGTAATATATTTTCTGTACCAGAGCATATTAAAAATGAGACAGCGTCTTGGGGCACCTTGGTGACTTAATCGGTTAAGCATCCGACTTTCGCTTAGGTCATGATCTCATGGTTTGTGGGTTCGGGCCCCGCGTCAGGCTCTGTCCTGACTGCCAGCTCAGAGCCTGGAGCCTGTTTCAGTCTGTGACTCCCTCTCTCTCTGACCCTCCCCTGCTCACGCTGTCTCTCTCTCTCTCCTAGAAATAAATAAAATATTAAAAAAAAATTAAAAATGAGACAGCGTCTAATTCATCTTATTAAGATAATATAATCTCAGGAGCAGCCCTTGAAAGAATGATACTACTCTTATTTATGAATAAAAAAGGATAATCCTTAAAGAAAATATTATCAAATTGAATTCAATAGTTTGTTACAAGACTAATCAATTTTGAGCATTGCTGTTAGTATAGTTTAACATTAGAAGATTATTATGGGAATTCAAACTGGTGCAGCCCCTCTGGAAAACAGTGTGGAGATTCCTCAGGAAACTAACAACAGAACTCCCCTATGACCCAGCAATAGCACTGCTAGGAATTTACCCAAGGGATACAGAAATGCTGAGGCATAGGAGCACCTGTACCCCAATGTTCATAGCAGCACTCAACAATAGCTAAAACATGGAAAGAGCCTAAGTGTCCATCAACGGACGAATGGATCAAGAAGATGTGGTGTATCTATACCATGGAATACTACATGGCAATGAGAAACAATGAAATCTGACCATGTGTAGCAACATGGATAGAACTTGAGGGTGTTATGCTGAGTGAAATAAGTCAGGCAAAGAAGTACAAATATCATATGTTTGCACGTATAGGAGGATTAGGGGGAACTTAACTGAGGACCATGGGGGAGAAGAAGAGAGGAAATGGTGGGGGGGGGAAGGGAGATAGGCAAACCATGAGAGACTCTTGAATACTGAGAAACAAACTGAGGACTGATGGATGCGGGGGGGAGGGGGAGATGGGCATGGAGGGGGGCACTTCTGGGGATCTGGGGATGAGCACTGGGTGTTATATGGAAACCAACTTAACAATAAACTATTTAAAAAAAAAAAAAAAAAAAAAGAACAGATTCCAACCAAACTCAGTTAAAAAAAAATAAAAAAAAATTTAAAAAATTTAAAAAAAAGATTATTATGTAGGGGGCGCCTGGGTGGCTCAGTTGGTTAAACATCTGATCTCAGGTCATGATCTCACCGTTCATGAGTTCGAGCCCCACTTCAGGCTCTGAGCTTGGAGCCTTCTTCATATCCTGTGTCTCCCTCTCTTCCCTCTCCTCCCCTGCTCACACTCTGTCTCTTTCTCAAAAATAAGTAAACATTAAAAAAATTTTAAAAGAAAGAAAATTATGATGCATGAAATTAGGAAAACCTAGAAAAAGAATATAAAAGATGTTTGAAGAGAATATTTTCATAAACTGTTGGAGGATATACTGATTTGAGACTGAAGCTGTGTAGCTATGGATAGCAGTTCCCCCAGAAAGCAATTTGCCTTCTCTGGCCCCTCTCTCCACCTAGAAAGGGAGCACAGTCATTTCCCATAATCAACACTAGATAAATAATAGACTATAGCTTTTAATTGGCACTAAGCTAATTAGTCACTAGAGCACTCAAATCTTTTGTTGGTCTCCTATTGTATTCTAAGCATCTATCTAAGTGCCCTTAAATGTAGGGCATTTTGTCACTCACAAAATTGAAACAATGAATAATATGCTAGTGAAAAAAAATTGAGAGAATGAATAGTAAACCCAGAGAGGGTCATTAACTTTACACTAGAGAGAGGGAGAGACAAAGAGAGAGAGAGAGAGGGAGACAAAGAGAACAAACAGTTGGAGGTTAGAAAGAATGATGAGAAAGGGTTCTAAATTAGCTAATGTTGACAAGGTATTTTCAGGGACAAAGTAGTGAATTTTTGTACAAACAGTTTGGTTTGAATTAAAACATCAAGGGTGAAATAGACACAAAAGTTTTATGTATCAGTTTTATTTATAGTGAGAGAAAATTGTAATTGACCAATATGACCAATGTCATTTAAATTTCAGTGTTATATCATGCAAATGGCATTTGATGCAACCATTAAAATTATATTATTAACACTGACTAATTTCAGGCAAAAATTTATGGTATCAAGATAAACACGCAGAGAACAAGTTTGGATATGCAATAGGATTACAACTTTACGACTCTGCAAACATACACATATACACACACACAATCGCATTCCTGGACATACACATTCTTTGGTAAATTACCCTCAGATTTCAAAAGTATTTTAATTCTATCGTGGAGCCATGAATAATCAGTTTCAAACATGTTTAAAATTTTTGATATTTATTTAATATGCTTCTATTAATTTAGTAATAAAATAGCCATATTTAGAATATTTTTCATAAAATCATTCATTGAGGCTAATGACAAGCCTGTATACCTCAGTAGTTCCCCAATTCATAAAAATTAACAATAAACAGTAAAAATAAATGTGAAGTAAAATATCAAACATTGGATTGTCAATTTATGGGACTTATTAACCTGAGATTAAATATAATGAAAAGATTTTGATCAATTATAAAGATGTTATTTTTTTTTTAATTTTAACACTGATTTATTTTTTGAGAGAGAGAGAGAGCCAGAACATGAGCGGGAGAGGGCCAGAGAGAGAAGACACAGAACCTGAAGCAGGCTCCAGGTTCTGAGCTGTCAGCACAGAACCTGATGTGGGGCTTGAACCCACAATCACGAGATCATGACCTTAGCTGAAGTCAGACACTTAACCGACTGAGCCACTCAGATGCCCCTAAAGATGTTATTAAAAAGAGTTGGGAGGTATTCAGGGTAATCATGTTTCAAAATCAAATTAACACACATAGTTTGATAAATATTGGCATAATATTGTATGAAATGGGGTTATTCTATTTCAAATTGGTCACGATTTAGAAATTTGGGGCTTTATGGTCATAACTTATCTTGTTGTCAGTAAGACCCATGACCTGAACTGGTCTAGAATTGAGTTCTAGACTCAAACTAGAGTGTCAAAATTAGAAGGGGTTTTACAGAGAAGTCATATCTAACGTTTACTGATTTCTCACTTTGATCCTTGTAGCATACCCATAAAGTGTTATTCTCACATAGGAAAAATACGGTTCAAAGAGATTAAATATAACTTGTTAGTTTTAAAACTTATGATAAGACTTTCAGCTGGAATTCAAACTCAAATCAGTATCTACTACAGAATCTGATTATGCCATTAATCAGAATTTGTCTTATCGACTATGCACTATTCTTTAACTAGAATGGTCCCAAGAGAAGAGACATCACAGGGCATCTGGGTGGCTCAGGCAGTTGAGCATCTGATCCTTGACTGAGCCCTGCTTAGCGTGGAGCCTGCTTAGGATTCTCTCTCTCTCTCCTCTGCAACCCCCCCCCCCCACTCATGCACATGCACACACTGTCTCTCTCTCTAAAATAAAACAATAAGAAGATGAAGACACATCATGAACCCCAAAGAATAATTTCCTGAGGATCCAAAGACTTCAGTTGGAAAAAGTGAAGAAAGAAACTAAAATCTGATTTTATGGCATTATCTTTCTATTGCAAATTATCATCACAACATGAAATTTTTGTTTTTTATTTTTAGTCAGAGAATAAAAACACAAAATTAAATTTCTTGGTACTTATACACTTTAAAGAGTATGTTCTTGGTCCTTCTCCCTCTTCCTACTGCAAAGGCCACAGTCTCAGAAACAGTCTAGCATATCCTTTTGAATTCATGTAGAAGAGGCTCCTTTCCCATGTGACTCTGGTTACATAATTACTCCCCATACTATGCTTTCTCATATTCTAACTTTCCTCTGACCTGAAAGTTACGATTTTAGCAGAAGATGTGCCTTTTCTTCAGAATATCGAGGTCATGCTGATGAATATGAGCTATTATGCTGACAAAACTGGTCAATGATATTTAACTGTCCCTATGGCTTGTTGACCATTTGATATCTTGAATTCAACATTTCATTGTCTTTAGCCTCCCGTACTTGTGTGGTCAGATTCGGGAGTGTTAGGAGAATTGTACTTCTGATTGCTCAGGCCCTTCCCTCCCTCTAACTCTCTATCTTTTCATCTTACTCCCTATGGTGTATTGAATGTATGCTTCCTCCAAAAGGCAAAAAAGAAAAAGAGAGGGAGGGAGGGAGGGAGGGAGGGAGGGAGGGAGGAAGGAAGATCTTGGAAACTATAAATGTGACTTCATTTGGAAAAAGTCTCTTTTTTGGTGTAGCTTAGTTAGTGACTGATTGCAAGATGATATCATCTCAGATTAGTGTGGCTCTGATAACAAGTGTCCTTAGAAGATAGAGATAAGAGAGAGAAGACACAACCACCGAGAAGACCACCTGAAGATGGACTCAGAGAGTGGAGTTAGGCTGCCATGAAAATGGAATGGCTGGACCCCCAAGTTGAAGGGAGAGGCGAGTGAGGATCCTCCTGTAGAGCGTTTGGAGGGAAACTGAGCCTGCGAACACCCTGAATTCAGACTTCTCTTCAGCTTTCTGCAAGAATCAATTTCTGTTGTTTTAAGCCACCAAAACTGTGGTAATTTTGTTACAGCAGACCTAGCAGACTAATAAGTTCCCTGAGCCTTATTTTGAGTGAAATTAGCAGATTTGTGTTTCCTCATTATATCATTCTTTCTTAGGATCTGTCAGCTCATCTCCTCATGTTGTTCCATGAGGAGAGTTGTCCTGCATGAGAAAACTCTAAGTGGTTTCATTGTTTAAAATTCCACTTTCCGGAATTTCTTTTCTTCGCTATTTCTGCTCCTCCCATTTTCTTATCTCTCTCTGCCCATTTCCCCTTTGGCTTTACTCAACTTGCTTGGTTTCTTAAAATTTGGCACAGAAATCTACACATCATCCAACCTCCCTACCCCCAAACACATTTTCCTTTATTAATCTACATTAACTATTATGAAATCTGATCTCTTTGTCTCTATCTCTACTTTATCACTATCACTGCCTCAAATCCTCCTTCAATATGATCAGGCATGTCCCATATACTAGGAGAGGTGGGAATAATTTCTCAGGGAAATATCTGGATATTCCCTACTTACAACTTCTGTCTGCAAACTACAGACTCCAATGCTACAAAATACTACTGAAGCAATTATTTTTCTACTCTTTCTAAGCATCTGGAGCCCACTGCTTCTTTTCCTTTTTTTTTTTTTTTTTTAGTTATAAATTTATTTTGAGAGAGGGAGAGAGAAAATGAGAAAGAGAGGGGCAGCAAGAGCGAGAAAGAGAGAGAGCGTCAAGCAGACTCCAAATTGTCAGCACAGAGCCCAATGAGGGGCTCGAACTCACAACCTATGAGATCATGACCTGAGCCAAAACCAGCAGTTGGATGCTTAATTAATTAAGCCACCCAGCTGCCCCTGGAGTCCACTGCTTCTATCAAGGGCTTTGGATTTCTACAGGAGAGGGTATATGTATCTCTTTGTCCTAAGTAGCCACTTGATTGTTATAAAGAATACACTTCCCAGTGTCCCCATGACCATTGGTATCATTCCTTTTTCTGTTGCTCCATGGCACACTTAAAATTTCCTTTTTTCTTTGTTTTTGCATTTAAATGGCCTTCAACCTCTACTCAGAGTTTCTTGTAGCCATGACGCCTTTATTCCTATAGTCAGCCTCTCAAGTGTAGACTCTCATCTCTGACCTGAACCTGCACTGTCCTCAAGGCATTTTATGATTTTCAAGCACCAAATCATTTAGGCTAGATATTCAGAATTAACTGTTGGGTTGGGGTTCTGGCATCATTATTTTTTAAAGTTCCCTGTGTGCTTTTGGTGTACAGTTCAGCAGCTGCTGCTTGATCCTACCCAGCGCTTAACAGTCTTTTGGGAAAATATTCGAATGCTCGTTGCATTATATTATTTGCAGATGTGTGAAATCTAAACTCAAGCCTAACATTGGAAATCTTAGTTCCACGCCAATCTAATCTCCAACTATCATGTATATAGACTCCTCTTTTCCTGCCAAACTGACTTCCTTGTATTCTTTATGTCTAAAGAAAAATGACTTCCCACGTCTTCCCACCTAAACTCACAAACATACACACAGGACACATGATCTGGCAAAGGATTTTTGTGGCAAATTTATGGACATGGGTCTGACAGGTATACATTTTCTACACTGAAATGTTAGACCCTGGAAATGTTTGAGAGTGGATAAAAAACAGTGGGGTAGAGCTCTGAAAACCCACCCAGGCCCCTCCCCTAAAGCCAGAATATTCTCTTATTCATTAGCTTGACTGTTTTCTGGAGAGAGACTTTGAAGTAAATATGTATAGTAAGCAACTAAGCTTGCTGAAAGAACATCTTTGGGTCAGAGGACGTGAAGAAACAGTTCTCCCATCACTTGCCTTTAAACTAAAGGAATTGCAAAACTTATTTGAGTCCTTAGCAAAGTTAGTAACAGACATTACCCAACTTGTGATCAGTTTCAACACTGCTAGCTGGCTGTGTAACAGACAACAGAACCCCTTCTGATGAATGAAGCAACTACGGGGTGGATTCTGATGAAAAGTTTCTTCTCCCACCTCTTCCCAGAAATAGAGATGTTTAAAAATTTCATACCCATGAGAGGAAACTAAAATAAAACTGAAACACAGAATCGCATTTTCAGGAATCTGGCATAGGACTATTATAAAGTAGGCCCAGTTTGTCAGGGAGTATTTTTATAATAAGCTCAGCAATGGAAAAATTCTTCTTGATTAACCAAATCACAAGACAGACATGATCTGGCTCAGAACCAATCACAAGCACTTAAAACTGTTATTGTTTCTCATCTAGTGTTCTTATTTATAAAAAAAAAGAAAGAAAAGAAAAGAAACAAGGAGGGGAGTTCAATCATTGTGGCTCTATAAAGTTAGATACTTTATGTTATCATTTTTCCTCTGCTCAGTGTAAATATTTAACTTCAATAAGAACATGTTGACCTATTGGTTTTACTTTCCTTGTGTACCAGGGATGATGGGAATATTCCCGAATCAAGTTTTACACACAGAATGAGCCCTGGATTCAGCATCCGAAGAACTGTTTCGAGTCCCTATACTGGATTTATTAAAGTGTTTCATGTTCCACAGCAATCCAGAGGGAGTGGAACCAGGTTTCCACCCACTGCCTGTGAACACTGAGGGTCAAGCAATGCTTCACTTATACAGGGTTACAAGATTTAGTAAGTGCAAGTCACTAACACGTTCTGGTTTGCCCGGGGCTTTCCTGCTTTAGCCCTGAAAGTCTAACATCTTGGCAACCCTTTCAAGTCGCTGGCAAATACAGGTCCATGGTCACCCTAGTGGCAGTCAGAGATTACAATCTGTCTCTGGGCTACAACCCTACTCTCCGTAACACCCTGAAGTTATTACTTGTAATGCTCAAGTTACTTGTAGATTTGTGACTTGTTCTCTCAACTAACAGCTCTACAGAGAGCTTTTGGGACCAGGGAATGAATGGGATCTTCATCTGTATTCCTCTAATAACAATAGAAAATAAATAAGCATTAGAGTAGGTAGTCAATAAAAGGTCATTGAATTCCAGAGCATTTTTTATTTGTAGTTAAAGACAAATTAAGCCTATGGGGATGGGGGAAGAATTGGATCTATTAAGTCATCACAATAACAGCCCTATTTGACCCCTAGATTCTCACCTGAGTAGTTTTGGCCCTTATCAATGATGTAGTAGAACAAAGATGTTAGCAGTGCTGAGTACTTGCTCTGCTTTTTGACATTAATATGACTTTGGCAAGCCACTTCTTGTGTACTTCAGCTAGCTTCAATGTAAAGCCAGGAAGCTGGGATTAGATGGCTTCTAAGAACTCTTACAGTCTTAACATGGTAGGCTTTGAACCACAACGAGTAAACAATGCTAATAAGGGTTAACTGAAGAAACAGACTTGCATTAGAAGCTGTGCCTTCCATATCACAAATAGGTATTGTTAGTTCTCAAGGGTTCCTTCCCTTGAGACATTCTCAGCAATGTGTGTGAATATCTAGCTCTTCCTACCAACACCGAAAGCACCCACGGTCTTTTGTGTTCTTTCTGCTCTCCTACTAGCAAGTGAAGATAAACTGATTTGCTCCCTTACTTGATCTCTATCTAAATTCTGCCTTTCCCTTGGTAACCCAGATTTGCTAATAAGTTTACTAGACTGAGAGACAAACTATTAAAAACAACCACCATTAAAACATCCCGTTTGAACGTAGGTGTCACTTTTCTTTCGTTCATAATTCCATGTTGAGTCATTTGTAACATTTTTCTCAGGTATTTATATTGCGTATCCCCTAATGACCACATAAATTAAGCATATAAAAGAATGAACGGATCAGCATCCCAAGAAACCTATTCTGTCCTGGTCCAAGGCTCTATACTTACCAGAGGATTTGGAAGGAGAAAGCCATACTCTTCAGAAATATGAAATCTTCCTAAAGATAATAATGGTATCGTCTTCAAATTCTGACTTTGAGGCTCCATAATTTTGTCTGAAGTATCTGCACTGAAGCCCGTTCTGAATGACAAATACTCCAAATGTATCAAAGACCCAGCTTAAGGGAGCTTCAGGATGGCATCTTCTTGCTGCGATTAATTCTGCAGTGTCTCAGCAACAGAGGAGAACCTTGATCTGAGGTTGAATTCCAGAATGCCATGAACTTTTTCTGACACAAGGCTGTTTAAACAATTAGAGACTGCTGATTTAAAAAAAAAAACAAAAACAGGCAAACAGAATCACAGAAGAAAAAATATCTCCTTTCTTTTCACACACATGTAGTAAGAGAAGATTGGTTTTAAAGACTGGTTTTAAATCCAAAGACAAATTTGCTCTCCTTCAGAAAAGGGGAAATGAACTAAAACTTCGGTCATGGTTGATTACAAATATCCTGACAGTAATCGCATCCACAGTGAATTTTGATAACTGGGTCTTTATCCCAAAAGAGCAAATAATTAAAACTGGAAGTGAGTTACATGTAGACAGATATTTCAGTAGTTGACTGAAAGACAATTACTGGAGAGCAGTAGGAAGACTCTAAATACATATCAGAACCTCAGAGGGGGTCTGAACAACATATTCTAAACAATTGCTTTGATTTACTTTAAGCAATGACATTTAATCATTTTTTGAAATCTTTAACTGCAACAAGGAGGAAATATATATTTTTAACAAGTGAAGTAGTGGGTATTAAGGAACTTAAGAGCCTGAATAGATTATTTGATTGAACTCTCTACCTTTATCAACCATCTTTTGAGAAACTTGTACTAAAATTGGTGATTTTACCTATGAAATAACTACTACTTTTACTGATTTTACAGATTAGTAAACTGAGGAACACACGTGTGGATAACCCTGTCTATTGTCACTCCACTAATTATTGGCAGAGTGAGGACTAGAGCTGAGGTATCTTGATTTCCAAGCCATTGCTGTGTTCACTAGGTTAAGCTTCTGGACTGTCTGTTAAAAGTGCCCTTACAGTTTGTTTGCTTTTGAAAGAGAGAGAGATAGAAATAAAAAAGAGAGAGAGTGAGAGCACATGCACACATGTGTGCGCTCCAGCAGGGGAGGGACAGAGAAAGAGAAGGAGAGAATCTTTTTTTTTAAGTGTTTATTTATTTTGTGTGTGTGTGTGTGTGAGAGAGAGAGAGAGAGAGAGAGAGAGAGAGATGGGAAGGGGTGAGGCAAGGGCAGAGAGAGATGGACAGAGAATCCCAAGAAGGCCCCAGGCTCAGCATGGAGCCTGACTCAGGGCTCGATATCACAATCATGAGGTCATGACCTGAGCTGAAATCAAGAGTTGGATGCTTAACTGAGTGAACCACCCAGGTGCTCCTATAGTTTGAATTTTCTTTACTATGGAGCCCAGTTATAACTTCCGGGCCATGGATCTGCACTATGGAAAGAGTGCAGAAGAGTCTACCTTTTGCCAAATGGACTCTAAACTTAAGTCAAAAATTGTAAACAAATTTATTTGGAAGCTAATTTATCTAAACACAACTTCCTCTACCTTTTCTCTATGATAAATAGAAAAGCTAAGAGCAAGAAATTCTCTGATCGTTCATTGAACAGTTCCAATGGAAGGTTCAATTTTAAAAGCTGTCTTTCAAAAGTAGCCTAATTGGTCTATGTGTCTGTTTTTGTGCCAATACCACACTGTCTTCATGATTACAGCTTTGAAGTACAGGTTAAAGTCTGGGATTATGAAGCCTTCAACTTTGGTTTTCTTTTTCAATGTTACTTTGGCTATTTGGGGTCTTTTTGGTTCCATACAAATTTTATGATTGTTTATTCTAACTCTGAGAAGAATGCCAGGCCAATTTTGATTGGGATTGCACTGAATGCATATAATGCTTTGGGTAGCATCAACATTTTAGCAATATTTATTCTTCCAATCTATGAGCATGGAAGGTTTTTCCATTTCTTTGTGTCTTTTTCAATTTCTTTCATAAGTTTTCTATAGTTTTCAGCATACAGATCTTTTACATCTTTGGTTAGGTTTATTCCTAGGTATTTTATGGTTCTTGGTGCAGTTGTCAATGGGATTGAATAGAGAACCCAGAATTGGACCCACAAATGTGTGGCCAACTAATCTTTGACAAAGCAGCAAAGAGTATCCAATGGAAAAAAGACAGCCTCTTTAGCAAATGGTGCTGGAAGAACTGGACAGCAACATGCAGAAGAATGAAACTAGATCACTTTCTTCCACCAGACACAAAAGTAACTCAAAATGGATGAAAAACCTAAACGTGAGACAGGAAACCATCAAAACCCTAGAGGAGAAAACAGGTTAACAACTTCTTTAACCTCAGCCACAGCGACTTCTTACTCAACACACCTCAGAAGGCAAGGGAAACAAAAGCAAAAATGAACTATTGGGACCTCATCAAAATTAAAAGCTTCTGCACAGTGGAGACAATCAGCAAAACTAAAAGGCAACGGACAGAATGGGAGAAGATATATGCCAATGGCATGTCAGATAAAAGGTTAGTGTCCAAAATCTATAAAGAACTTACCAAACTCAACACCCAAAAAACAATCTAGTGAAGAAATGGGCAGAAGACATGAATAGACGTTTTTCCAAGGAAGACATCCAACTGGCCAAGAGACTATAAAAAGATGCTCAACATCATTCGTCATCAGGGAAATACAAATAAAAACTTATACTGAGGTACCACCTCACACCAGTCAGACTGACTAAAATTAACAACTTAAGAAATAACACATAATGGTGAGAACCCTCTTGCACTGTTGGTGGGAATGCAAACTGGTGCAGCCACTCTGGAAAACAGTGTGGAGGTTCCTCAAAATATTAAAAATACAATTACCCTACAAGCCAACAATAGCATTACCAGGAATTTATCCAAAGGATACAGGAGTGCTGATTCATAAGGGCACATGTATCCCAATGTTTATAGCAGTGCTATCTACAATAGCCAAGTTATGAAAAGAGCCCAAATGTTTACCAACTGATGAATGAATAAAGAAGATGTGGTATGTATATACAATGGAATACTACTTGGCAATGAGAAATAATGAAATCTTGCTATTTGCAACAATGTGGATGGAACTGGAGGGTATTATGCTAAGTGAAATAAGTCAGTCAGAGAAAGATATCATGTTTTCACTCATATGTGGAATTTGAGAAACTTAACAGAAGACCATGGTGGAAAGGAAGGGGGAATAAAATTGTTTCCAACAGAGACTCTTAAATACAGAGAACAGGGGCACCTGGGTGGCTCAGTCGGTTAAGCATCCGACTTTGGCTCAGGTCATGATCTCACATTCGTAGGTTCAAGCCCCACGACGGGCTCTGTGCTGACAGCCAGCTCAGAGCGTGGAGTCTGTTTCTGATTCTGTGTCTCCCTCTCTCTCTGACCCTCCCCTGCTCACACACACTCTCTCTCTCTCTCACAGAAATAAATAAAAATGTTTAAAAAAATACAGAGAACAAACTGAGGTTTGAAAGGAGGATGGGGGAAGAGGAAAATGGGTGATGAGCATCGAGGAGGGTACTTGTTGGGATGAACACTGGGTCTTGTATATAAGCGATGAATCATAGAAATCTACTACCGAAACCATGAGCACACTGCATACACTGTATGTGCTAGCTTGACAATAAATTATATTTAGAAAAAAAATTTTTAAAGTAGCCTAATTGATTTATGCTCCATATGACACCTGAGAGCCACTTTCAATTATCTTCTTTCCTTCAACCCAATATTCAACCAGTCTTGACATTCAGTTTCTTACACCTTCTAAATGTAATTTCTCAAGCTTTATATGTTTAATCATCTTGTTTTCTCCATCAGTTTCATATGAACAGATGGCCCAGATATTTTTGTTTATGCTAGTCATGTTATTTTTCATCCACTCCCTCTACACCTTCTCAAGAATTTACTATAACATTATAAAAGCATAGAATAATAAAATACCAGAATTGAAAGGAACATTATAGAATAAAAGATCTAGTTCAATACCCTCATTAAATGTGTAAAAAGCTTGATATTTATGGAAGTGAAATGACTTATCAACTGTCATCCTTGAGAGTGCACATGAAGATTGGACTGGAATTCTGAGTAGCTGCCTCTCAGCCCAGAATGTCCCACTGTGAACTCAGCTAGGCCTACGTGAGTATGAATCTCTATCACCTACCCACTATGTGGCTTTTTAACAGGCAGCTTAAAATTCTGAGCCTCTGTTTCCACATCTGCAGAAAATGGTAGTGTTTATCCAAGAGGCATTTTGGGATAAGTAAATGAGAAGTCAGAAGTGAAACACTTATCAGATAACTGAAAAGGCCGTTTTTCTCATGCTCTTTTCACCTCATTCTGGAAATCTTTTTTTAAAAAAGTTTTTTCTCGTTTTCTTTGCTACTATTCTTATTGTATCCTTTTCTGTTCCAATTGCTGACTCCTTTTTTTATATCAGCCCTGATCTACAATTTGTACATATTTTCTACGTCACTGTGCTTATGTATTTCTATCTGATCTTAACCATCAATTCTATATTTCCAGGTTCTCAAATCTACATATTCAGTCTTGAATTTTCTGGATCCCAAGGTTTTAGATCTATGGTACTTGTGGGTCAGTGAACCTTTCAGGCTCTACCATAAACCCTTTTAAGAGCTCCTTGCTATAAATTAAAGTTCAAATTTTCTTGACCTGGCATCCAACGATGCCCATTGCCTGACCCATTAGTATCTTTCTAGCTGTGCAAAGTTCTACAATCACCTTGGATTTCTTTCACATCCCATCTCATGTTCTTCTGGTTTGATACTTACTAACAAATGTATCTCATCTTTTCTGTTAGATTGTAAGCTTCTGGAAGAATTCATACCCACCTTTGCATTTTTTTTTTTTCCTTTAGCAAAATGTGTCCAGTGTCTGGTGCTCCATAAATGTTTGTTAAACAAGTGGTCTTTCAGAGTGTCATGGTAAACCCCATATTTTTAGAACCGGGGTCTCAATTCCAGGTAGAAGTTTGTACTGGTCCACTGCACCACTGAAGGCCCTGCCTCACAGACTTCCTCTGTCCTAAGGAACATCATGAACACACACTCCAGGAAGATCTGCCTTGCATCTTTCTTATTTACAAAGAGGAAGTCCATGAAACATAATTGTGCCCAGGAATTTCCTCTCCTAAGAGAAAGATTTGGAGTTTCAGAATCCTGGGTTCTGTAATTATCTTTCCTGTGAACTATGGTAGTATCAATGTGCAGTAAGGGTTCTGTTTCTCTTAGACTGGGTATTAGAGTTCTTTGGAAGTGGAACAAGGAGTATTCAGAAAAGGAAGAAAAAACATCCACAATTTAAAATTTTAAGATATCATTTATATGTTTAATGGTGGCAATTTCAGATATACTGAGTCTCAGTATCAAAATGATCAAGTCCAGAATCTGAATTGTCAAAAACAATCAACCCAGACAGTGCTGGTACACTGCAACTATTCCTCTAAAGCTCATTAAATCCCTTCTTTGTAAATTTAATGGGACTTTTCATTCCTTTCTAATGTTTATTTATTTATTTTGAGAGAGAGGTAGAGAGGCAGCAGGAGAGGGGCAGAAAGAGAGGGAGGTAGAATTTCAAGCAGACTCTGCACCATCAGTGTGGAGCCTGATGTGAGGTTTGAACACATGAACCATGAGATCAGGACCTGAGCTGAAATCGAGAGTCAGACACTTAACTGAATGAGTCACCCAGGTGCCCCTCATTCCTTTCTCATGAACAATGGAGGAATCTGATATTTTGTCACCCTCTTCTTCCTCTTGCCCTTCCCCTTTTCTCTCTCTCTTTTTAAACTTCCTTCTCTTCTAGATATTTCCTATGGCATCTCTTCCTTTTGATTTGATTGTACCTAAAAATAATAATTAAAAAATAGAAGTTAATACTCACTGATTTTTCTTCTGTGCCAAGTCTTGTAGTAAACACCTCCCATGGATCATCTCATTTAATCCTTACAATAGCACTGTGAGTTTGGTACTATTATTCCCATAAATCGGTTGAAGAAACTGAAGTTCAGAAACTGAACTTTACTGAAGTTGTAAAACTTAAAGTAAAAGCCTAAGGTCATACTTTTTGTAAGTGGTGGAGTTAGGACTAGAGCATAGAGAGCCTGACTTTAAAGTTACTCCTCCTAGGGGAAGTGGAAGGAAAAAAAATAAAAACATAAAAAATAGGGGAGGTGTGGTTGGCTCAGTTGATTAAGCATCTGACTCTTGATTTTGGCTCAGATCACAATCTCATGTTTTGTGGGATCCAGTGCTGTGGCAGAGCCTGCTTGGAATTCTCTCTCTCTCCTCTACCTCTGCCTCTCCCCAAGCTGGTATGTTCTCTCTCTAAAAATAAATTTAAAAAATAAATATTTAAAATAATAAAATAAAATAAAATAAAATAAAATAAAATAAAATAAAATAAAATAAAATAAAAAACTCACCCCTCCTAACCATTAGGGGCAGGCCTTCCCTGCTTTGGTTATTCTCTCCTGTTGTTCTGGTTACAGTTTTCTGTTGGTGATCTCCATAGTTCAGGTCCTGACTTCCCTTTCCTTACTTTGTTCCCTCTCTGTGGGTGATTTCATCCCTTCAAAGACTTTGGCTATTATACCTAGATTGATGATTTCCAACATTTTGTTCCAGTTGTATCTCCTCTGTCATCTACTAGACATCTTCACTTTACTCTTCTATGGAAGCTTCATATGAAATATCTTAACACATTAAATATATCCTAGACACCTTTCATTAAGGTGGGGGAAAAGGCTTTTAAAACCTCCAGCAACTAGCTCAAGGTCTTGAACATAGAGCCTACTACCTAATGACAGATCCAAGCTGTACTTGTCAATTTATTCTCTTGTAATAAGAACAAAGCTCATCTTCTTCATCTATTCCATATCTAGGTGAATAGTATCCTTCAGAACCAGCAATACAATGTTAGGAGCAAATGGAAAATGAAAAGGTAAGGACCCTTGTTCAAAATTATTCAGAATTTCAAGATGCTGACAGTAGACACTAAGCCAATCATTAAGCCTTTTTGTATGCAAGACCTTACGTGACTGCACAGGTTGAATGTCCATGAAGCTGGCCCTGGTACTTCTGTATCAGGTCAACTGTACCACAGTTGACCAGCTGGAGACCTGGAAGTCACCTCTCCATTATATCCAAAAGAACATCAGTCTTGCCAGTTCTACTGCCTTAATATTTTTCATGTTTCCCTTTATTGCCAATCTTGCTGCAATTGTTTTTGATTTCTTGCTATTTACGATTAGAATATCATAACATAATCTCTAAATGATCTCTCTGCCTCAAATCTAATCCCATAAGACTTTCCTATCATTTGAGACTTGAATTACTTTTATAACCTCTGAAATCATTGCCTTGTTTTTATCATGACCCCTCCCCATAGTATCCCACAGATACAATATTTATTTCCAACTACTACCAGAATCATTTAAACATTTATTTATTTGTTATAAGAATCTTTTCCTTTAAGTATTATTCAAATATACAAATATAATAAAGTTATTTCTCTCCTTAAAATCTTTCTCTTGGTTTTCAAGATAAATTGAAATTATTTCACTGCATGGCCTTTGCAGCTGATCATGGTTTAGCTTCACCAACCTATCACCCTTATAATTTTATGCTTCAGCCATATCGAACTATGTGTACTTCCTCAAACAGACCATGCTTATGTCACTGTTCTTTGTTCTTTGTACATGCTTCTCTTTTTCTGAAATTTCAAAACTTTATTTCATTTGCATAAACATTAATCATCCTTTAAAACTCATGTCACCCCAATGTTTATAGCAGCACTGTTGACAACAGCCAAAGTATGGAAAGAACCCAAATGTCCATTGACTGATGGATGGATAAAGAAGATGTGGTTTATATATATATACAATGGAATATTACTCAGCCATCAAGGAGAATGAAATTTTGCCATTAGTGACAATGTGGATGGAACTTTGTATTTGTGTATGATGCTAAGCAAAATAAGTTAGTCAGGGAAAGACAAATATCATATGATTTCACTCATATGTGGAATTTAAGAAATAAAACAGATGAACATTAGAGAAAGGAAGCAAAAAGAGGATAAAAACATAGAGGGAGACAAACCATAAGAGAATCTTAAATGCAGAGAAAATAACTGAGGTTTGCTGGTGGGGTATTGGGATGGGGTACGTGAGCAACGGGCATTGGGAAGGGTGCTTGTTGGGATGAGCATTGGGTGTTGTATGTAGGTGGTGAATCACTGGATTCTATTTTTGAAATTGTTACTACACTATATGTTAACTTAGATTTAAATAAAAAATAAATAAATTTTTAAAAATTATAAAATAAAACTCATCTCACATATTACCTTGTCTTAGAAAGTCTGTTTTTACTACGACTCTTTTTAGTACTTCCTCCCCTTCCCTGTTTAGCTAATTGTCCCTCTGCTGCCCACTAGTCTGGGTTGTGGACTTATAGCCATAAGTCTGCTGTCTACTATCATACTCTGCATTTATTTTTATATAGCCTCCATCCCATTGTGTTGAATTAATTCATTTGTCCATTTCTTCACTAGTGAGATTCAAGATTGGTTTCTTAACCTTTCCATCTCTACTATCTAGTTTAGGGACTAGCATATCACGTTTGCCTATTAAATTGTTATTGAATAGATGAGTAATTAGGGTAGAAATTGTGATGCTTATAAAGTTAGGTTTAACATCATTAATGAAATACTGCTTGAGTCAATACAGCATTTATATTTTTTTTCTCTTAGCAGCCAATATTTTAAATGCATTGCTAAGTGCTATGATGTAAGTGCTATGATGTAAGAAAAAGCCATGGATCCTATCTGTGGAGAACTGATAAACTAGCAGCTGAAATACAGAGAGAGAGAGAGAGAGAGAGAGAGATGGAGGGAGAGAAGGAGAGAGAGAGAGAGAGAATCACTGTATAAGAGCAGAAGTGTCATGCTCTAAAAGAGAATTTTAAAAACTATAGGAATAGAGTTTAAAGAAACTTCCCTACAAGTTAATCCTTCAGTTTGGGCTTAGGCAATGGCCTAAAATAGTGGTTGTCAGATAGAAATGGATATGTGGGAGGTGGTTGTATCAGCATGATTCCTGGCTCTGTTCCCAGAGTTCACAGGCTTTGATCATCTTTGGAAAATCAGAGGGTCTGGTATGTACATTCTTCAAAAGACATTGTCTTCAAAAGACAGGTTGTTCTGGTATTGCCCTTTCCTCAACCATCTTTCCTCCAACATTTTTAAAAATCAGCACGAAATAAGGAAAAGAGTTCCTATTCTGATTCTTTGGTGGGGTTATAGGTAGAAAACAATCCCAATGATTTTGTAAACTTGTGTATATAAATACATAAAAATATTTATTACATGAAAATCATTGTCTTTGAGATCTAGAAGAAATGTAGTTGCTATTCTACTATTGAACACATGTTGACTTTATGTGGTATAAAATTTCCATTAGATGAACCTAGCCTCCCATGTACTTTCTTTCATGGATGAATTTGCAGGTTACATAAATGGTTGAATAAAAGAGTTGGAAGCCATGTTAATAAGGATCTACTTACCTCTGATCTTTTAGATACGTATAAACAGACAGGAGAGTCTAAATGAATTATCTAAGGCTACACAGCAGTTTTCTTTTTCATAGAGTTAATTTTTTTAGAGCAGTTTTAGGTTATCACGGCAAAATGAGAGTACAGAGAATTTCCATTTATCTCTTGCCCCCATAAGCACAGTTTTCTACACCACACTGGTACGTACAGTTGTTAAAATCAATGAGCCTACACTGACACATCATTATCATCTAAAGTCCACAAGTTATATTAGGGTTCACTTCTGATGTGTACATTCTAAGGGTTTTAGCAAATGTGTAATGTTATGTTTCTACCATTGTAGTACCACACAGAATAATTTCACTGCATTAAAAACCTTCTGTGTTTTGCTTGTTCACCTCTCTCTCTTTCCTAAGCCCTGAAAATCAGTGACTCTTCTACTGTCCATGCTTTTGTCTTTTCCAGAATGTCATTTAATTAGAATCATACAGCATGTAGCCTTTTCAGATTGACTTACCTAGTTAGTAATATGATATGCATGCTCTTTTTCTGCTTGATTTCTTTATTTTTTATGTGTATTTATAAAAATTATTTTTTAATGTTTATTTTTGAGAGAGTGAGTGGGGGAGGGGCAGAAAGAGGGAGACAAAGGATCTGAGGTGGGCACTTCACTGACAGCAGAGACCCTGATGTGGGGCTTGAACTAATGAACCATAAGATCCTGACCTGAGCTAAAGTCAACTGACTTTAACTGACTGAGCCACCTGAGCGCCCATGCTTGGTTTCCTTAAAATGCTTAATACTGGGCACCTGGGTGGCTCAGTCGGTTAAGCGTCCGACTTCAGCTCAGGTCACAATCTCACAGTTTGTGGATTCGAGCCCGCGTCAGGCTCTTTGCTAACAGCTAGCTCAAATCTTGGAGCTTGCTTCAGGTTCTGTGTCTCCCTCTCTCTCTGACCCTCCCCTGCTCATGCTGTCTCTCTCTCTGTCTCTCTCAGAAATAAATAAAACATTAAAAAAATAATAAAATGCTGAATGAAGTGTTTCTTTAAAATGCTGGAGAAATTGCTGCAGTGTACCTCAGTTTCTTTGTCAATTCACCTACTGAAGGACATCATGGTTGCTTCCAAGTTTTGACAATTATGAATAAAGGTGTTTAAACATCCATATGCATGTTTTTGTGTAGACATAAGTTTGATTTTCCTTTCCTCAAATTATAGATCCCAGTGCTAAAAAAATGCAATGACTCTTGATGACATGGACCATATATATCTTTTGTGTCCTTTTTCAAGCTATTAACTTTATTTTCTGTGATGAAGGTGCAAGATTTCCCAGTTTTATCATCCATCTGACTTAAAATTGTCTCTTTGGGGTATTTTCGGCCCATCATAAAACCAAACCTCAAAACCAACACAAGGCTAATTTTTCATCAAAATGCTTTTACACTACCTTGTATAATAGGTGACTTTTAGAGACGTAGATCTTAAAAGCTGAATAAATCTGGAAGTATATTCCTATTTCCTCTAATACTTCTGGTAAATTGTCAAGTCTGTATGTACTGATGTTGCCCCCAGGTGAGCGCATTCTATCAACAAGACAAAACATTTTCCATCATTTGGATAGTGAATAATAATCACATATCAAACACTAGATATATTAACAAGACCTTTGGGAAATTTGCTCATATTTTTGTTTTTCAGTCTGATTTTAACCTGTGAATAGTTATTTAAAAAAAAGATGTAATGATTCACAACGTACATTTCTGATAACCAAATGTGGCTCCATACCTCAGGCTTTGTTTTCTTCAGGAAAAGAAAAAAAAAGTTGGCATTTTATAATCCACCAACACTACTTTATGTTATAAATTTTTGACTATCTCAATGTCAAAGCTGTCCTCCCAATAAGTAATGTCTAAAGCATACAGCCCATATACCAAACATTACCCAAGTCCATGTGCATTTTGAGTTGCAATTCTGGGGTAAATGTAATTAGGAGAACTACATAATGTATACTGCTGTTTATAATGGCATCTTAATATTCACATTTTGCATAAGAGGTGAGTTCCTAGGGTAGTATCTAATGAAAATGAAGATACAACTTTCTTGTGACAGTCTGGTGGCTGACCTTTTAACCTACGCTTTTAAAAAAGGCCTTCATTCTGTTTTTTTTTATATAACTATTCCTTTTTAAAATTATAGCACAATTCTAATACTAGATATACAGTCTTTCTCTCTTCAAAATAGTTATAAGGGTCTAAAGTAGAAAGCTGATCTGATTGGCAATGCATTTTTACCCTATGTGGGACTATACCATTCCAACTTTCTTGTCTATTATTTTGACTGCAACTTCCAAGTCAGTGTGAATGGACTCAGCTCTGTAGACACCAGCAAATGATCCTTTACCAAGCAGATTTATAACTTTCAAATTTTCCCTCTTCTCTCCCATGCAGGATACCATATTTCCAGGCACTGGCTCTGTTCCCATTTGGCTCAGCTCCCATTAGGCTAAGTTTCCATGGTTACAGTTCCTATGGCAAAAGCACAGCCACCAAAAGGTCTCCAGGATACTGAGTCAGGAATTTGCCTCTGAGCTCCCATTTTGGGAAGCTTGGGCTGGTTGACCCAATGACGGTAATGGGCACAGAAATATCACCCTAACTATTTTCTCTTGTTACTACAACACAACAAAACATCAACCATGAGTTGGAAATTTGGGGGGGATCCTGTGCAGTCAAGTATCCAGTACTTCTATTGCAAAGGTCAAATAAGGCAGAATTCCTGTGTAAGCACATGTTTCCTTCAGTGGAGTGTGGACTCACAGTAGTTGTTTGACATATTCCAGGGGTGATTTGCCTGGGTTTAATCTTTTACTTTGCCATATTCTAGCCATGTGGCTTTTGAAAGGTACTGAACTCTACTGGGTCTCAATTTCTTTAAAATAGCTAGTACTTATCTCATCAGCCCATTGAAATGATTAAGTGAATTGATATATGTAAGCTCAAAAAAGAGTTTTCTATGTTGTCAGAGGCATTGGAGGCAGATTCATGCATTATATGGGCCATTGTATCTCAGAGTTGGCAAGAACCTTAAGGACCACCAAGTTTGTGTTTATATATCAACTTTTTAGCCTCTCTGAACTTCTAATTTTTAAATTGTTTATTGTATATAAAACAATTCTTTGGAAATGAGTAAATTCCTATCTTTAGCTCATAACTCACCAGGAGAACTGTATATCTCTGTGTACCAAGTCTCACAGAAGCGTATGAGGACTCCAGTGCTATGAATTGAGTAATATTCTCTCTGTAATGTGTAATATTATATTTAGTATATTAGAGTGAGAAAAATAGGATATGAATTATATGTAAGGAACTTCAACCATTTATCGTGGAAAAGTTAAGTATATAAGGAAGGGTGTAAGGTATACTTACTTTTTATATACCCTTGATATGAAATGATACATCTTTTAAGCTATATTTTCCTTGATTATGGAAAACAGCATGTAGGTAAATTACCACTATACACTTCTGAATTTACTAGGACATAGACTAGAATGGGATTATCAATTCCAAATAGAATTATCAACTCCAAATAGAATTATCACTAATTCTATTTGAACAGAACTCATGTTACTAAGAATTCACTGCTAAAACCTTCTCTTACGTAGTAGACCAGTTCATCCTCAGGTAACGCAATGACCTCTCCCTCCTGGTAGAGCAGAGGCACATGGCACGGATGCAAGAACAACAGGACTTCTGGGGTGCCCGGGTGGCTTAGTCAGTTAAGTGTCCGACTTTCGCTCAGGTCATGATCTCGCGGTTCGTGGGTTCGAGCCCCGCGTCGGGCTCTGTGCTGACTGCCAGCTCAGAGCCTGGAACCTGTTTCAGAGTCTGTATCTCCCTCTCTCTCTGACCCTCCCCTGCTCACGCTGTCTCTCTCTCTCCTAGAAATAAATAAAACATTAAAAAAAAAAAAGAATAACAGGACTTCTTTAGAAATATATCTAATATTTGGTTGTATGTCTTCCAGTCCAGAGAAGAGTGAGTTAAAAGAAAACCAGGGATTGTGATCTCTATTGTTTTGACAGATATAAGAGAATAGACTCTGAGGAACAAGTGTCCACACCCTTTGTGGAGAACTTGAAGCCCAGTTTCAGTCTGCCTATCACCTACCTAACAACAGTGCTGTGTTAGAGACAGTGACTTCGATGTTTTGTTTTGTTTTGTTTTTATATTTTTTTATTATTTATTCATTTTTGGGGGAGAGTATAAGCAGGGAGGGTCAGAGAGACAGGGACAGAGGAACTGAAGCAGGCTCTGCACTAATAGGCTAACAGCTGGAGCCCAATGTGGGGCTCAAACTCACAAACTGCGAGATCATGACCTGAGCCAAAGTCTGACGCTCAACGAACTGAGTGACCCAGGTGCCCCATATACAATGTTCTTAAAGAGAAGATGTGCATACAGAGGCTGGCTGAGAGGATCAAAGATGTTTTGCATGTCAAGATGATTGGTTACTAATTAGGTAAAACCAGTTCTGGAGAAACTCCTGATATGAAGTCTCGTAGCATGTAGCTATGGAGCCAGATTGATTCATGTAGTAGACAGGATAGAAAAACATCTTAACTTGGAGCCAATAAATGATCCTTAGCAATTTACTTACTTATATTCTAGTAGTTCTTTATAATTTCTTAAGATTTGAGTACTATATTTCATTCAGCAGTAACCTTGTGAACAAGGCCATGCAGGCATTATTATGCTCATTGTACAGAAATACAAAGTGACTTGCCTAATGTCACAAAGGTCATAGATGTCCAAAACAGAACCACAAGAAGAACCCACCTTTTGAAACCTCTCAATTTAGTGCTTTCTGAACCACATCAAGCCCTAAGACATGATGATCTTTCTTTTAATCTTTAAAAATTATACACGTACACACACAGATATGTATACATTCATGCATGCATACTTTTTTCACTATAACTTATATATGCTCATTGCTGAAACACTGACAGGAGAATAAAGAAAAAAAAAATGTGTCCCATGCACCTAAAAACTATCACCATTGACATTTGGTATATCTTCTCTGGAATCAAGTGGATTTGCTATGAGCAGGGAGATTTCACTCTATTTCATTGGGTTAGGGTGTATTTGAAAAATAATGTTAAAATTGTTTTTAGAGGTGTGACCTTAGAAATAAGTGACTACATTTTCTTCCTTGAATCTGCTTGTGTGTGTGCACTCAGCCAATTTCCTCAGACCTGGGCTTTCCATAAATTGAAAGCATTTGCAAATTCTGCACCCAGGCAGCCATTGTACCTTTTTTCTCTTCTCATCTTTAATAGCATAGCCAATGTCCAGCTAATCATATACTACTGTATCTCATGACATTCTGTCAAGTCACCTCATTTCCTCCCCCCTCCTTCCCAAATTCCCTTTTTCTCTAACCTGTTCTACATCAAGTCTAGTGAAAAAGATGAGAATGGTCAACAAGCTAAAGTTCTCCTCCCCTTTATAACCAACTGTGTGACCCTCAGTAAGCAACTTTACTCTCTGAGACTCAACTTTGTCATCTTTAAAATGAGTTTAGTTCAGGATGCCTGGGATGTTCAGTTAATTAAGCGTCTGACTTTGGCTTAGGTCATGATTTCATAATTTGTGAGTTTGAGCCCCTCATTGGGCTCTCAGCCTGCTTCAGGTCTTCTGTCCCTCTTTCTCTGCCTCTCCCTTACTTGCACGTTCATGCTCTGTCTTTCTCAAAAATAAAAATAAACATTTAGTATAATGAGTCTGGGTAATATAATTTTTAAGGTCCTCTCCAGAATTCATTCTTAGATTCCATTATTAAGTAAATCCATGCCAGATTGTGAGTGCCAGATAACCCTAGCCTCCCGAGAGAAATTATATTTCAAAGGTGACCCCTTTTATTAGCCCACATTAATTTATTCATGAGTTGACTCAATCGATTATATATTCACTCAACAGATATTTGCTAAGTGCGTACTAAGGTTGGGGGATGCATGAGTCAGTAAACAATAGAGTGTCCCTGACATCAGGAAGATTATCATGTAGTGAGACAGACAGGTAATTATAAACAAGTGTGATATTAATATAGGGAAAGTACAGGAATCTATTTACCCATGCTTGAGGGTAGCAGTGTAGACTGGGTCTCATCTAGATGAGTTTTTAATTATAGCTATGAATAAGGCAACTTTTAGACATTTTATTATATCATATCAATTTTTATTGAATGCCATCATTTTAACAGGAATAAAATATTCTAATTATATTCTAATTACATTCTTACAAGGAAAGGAGAGATATTGGAAAAATATTTTAAAATCTTAAAAATACAATTAAAAATTTGTATATTATTAATTTGTGGGTCTGATATAATGAGCAATGACACCGATATATACAGACATCTTTGTCTTGACGGAATGTCAAGTTACATTAGTCACGCTTCAGCAGGAATTTCTCAGTTGTGCATCTAATACTCTTCAGGAAAGGAATGACACTAGTGCCTCCAGTTCCTTTATTTTCAGGTTCTGATGATTCTTCAGATGTTGAGTTTCTCCCCTTCTGTTTCTTTGAAGGTTTCACGATGTACTTGGCTACTATAAACAAATGGTAGCTTCGCAGAGCAACCATAGCTTTCACACATTCATTATAATCTGCCTGCAGTTCAGCATCACCTTTTGAAAGAACAAACTGACGGACTGAGGGGGCTGACTCTAATGTCTGAAGAAATTTCCGGTGAGCTAACGGCATATATTCTCTCATTTCATGAAGGAATTTGGAAGCAAATTCTGAAACAACAAGAGAAAGATTAGTTAGTAGGGAAGCCAAAACATTCTCCAATCCAGGAGAGAAGGACAGAGTGAGGTCAGAGTGGGTGGGAGATCACAAGCCACCACTGAAACATGAGGCAATGAGTTCACAACCATCCTGTTAGAAGGCTATTCGTCTTGCTTTAGTAATGGTAATTATTTTAATTATGTATATTATTATGTATATACATTTATTATGTATATACAATTATGTATATAATTATGTATAATTATTATACAGCCTTAATTCTGAAAACCACGTGAAGTGAACTCATTCTTTCATAATAGAGTTTTTTGCTCATGTATCCTTTCTCACTTCTTATTGTATTTGATCCTTCTAAAAAGCCGATGATACAGGGTGAATATAATCTGTACACAACAGATCATGACAGAGAGTTCAAAAGAGTTTAAGGGATAACTTTTAAATAAATGAATGAACTATAAACCAGGAAATTCTTACTGGAGCTTCTTCTGCCTACTCTAAACCCCTACAAGGAATATAATAGATGTGGCTCATATTTCAACTTCTGGACATCTTTAAAATATGGGCTGCTGGGGTAATAAGACAGCTGACCAAGAGCAGTGTCAAGCCTCCCCTGTCACTGAGGTCTCCACCTCCCCAACTTCAACTCACAGTCCCATCTCACTTGCAGGTGACTTCCTCTTTCTGAATCTGATCATACATTTCCAGGACATGTGCTATGGGCTTCACCACAGCCAATTAGGCCTGATAAACATGTTCAAATGTCAGGATTGAGAGGGTGATAAACTTGCGTTTTGGTTCTGGTTTCACTGCTTTCCAGCTGGTTAGTGTGGAGTCTGTCACTTACCCTCTAAAGAACTTCAAATCTCCTGTTTGGTTGTCTGGGAAAGGTGATGATGACAATAAGATCTTGCCTTACCGATTCTTTGGAAACTACCAGATAGGCTCAGATGAGATGCTGATGGAAAGTTACTTTTTTTTAAAAATGTAATTTATTTTTGAGAGAGACAGCGTGAGCAGGGGAGGGTCAGAGAGAGGGGGAGACACAGAATCTGAAACACTTTCAAGGCTCTGAACTGTCAGCACAAAGCCCGATGCGGGGCTTGATCCCATGAACCGTGAGATCATGACCTGAGCCGAAGTTGGACACTTAACTGACTGAGCCACCCAGGTGCACCAGAAAGTAATTTTTTAGATGTTAAAACACTATTGTATTAACATAGGAGATGATTATTATTTGTCATTATCCACTCACCTTCACCAGAACTCTGCTGGATGCCCAGCAGAACATCAAAACATTGGAAAATGCTGCTTTGGGCTGCACTACCCCCTGCAAACTTCTTTGGGGTATCCCAGACACCTTCGTACTTCAGACCCTCTGGCAGCAGGGCGTGGCCTTTCCAGCTAGACCAGGAAGGGAGAAAAATCATTACTTAGGTTAATTACCAAATTTTCAGATATAAAACCATATAATAGAGGATGAATGGAGAGCGACATGACATAAATTTCATTATTCTTCCACAATTCCCTTCCACTGATGTTCATGTTTGAGAATGATAAATAATGGTTCTGAGAAAATGTGGCTTAAGTATTCCATAAATAGAAGCTTACCGTTGCACTGGAGCAAACATCATTCTGTTCTCTTCTTTTAATTTTTTTTTTTTTTTTTTGAGAGAGAGAGGTGGGGGAAGGGCAAGGAGAGAGGGAGAGAGAGAACACCAACCAGGTCCTCTATGTCAGTGCTGAGTCTGATATGGGGCTTGATCACACAAAGCAGGAGGTCATGACTTGAGCCAAAAGCAAGAGTCAGATGCTTAATTGACTGAGCCACCCAGGCACCACCATTCCATTCTTTTTCAAATGACTACCTTTCCTGTCCATACTCCAGTCCGTGTCTGGCCAGCTAATAACAAAGATAATAGTCTTTACTTTGTCTACATGTTTTTTAGGATATGCATTATTTCTTAAACCCGAAGGATAGTAGGGATCATCTGTGGGAGTTTGATGTGTTATGGGAATTGTTTAAGAGAAAACAATATCAAGTGTAAGACTACATACCCAGACAAATATATGCGAAGAACATTGAAAAATGTGCTTGGGTCCACGTAGTCTGTAAAAAGATGAGGTGTAATAAATTAAGCAGTCATCAGAACTATCACAGGAGATCAAGATATTGTAAACAACTGATAGTGGAGTTCAGCTTAGGCTGCAGAAAAGGCATTAGATCAATCTGTGCCAAAAAAGTCCCTGAGAACAAGCTCTCTCAAGTGAGCCTCATGCCCACTGAACAGGGCTGGCACACAGCTTGTATCAAAGAACCTAAGCCCACTTCTGATTCATCCTCGGGAGACCAATTAAACTGCTAATGTTTTTTTCAAACTATTTCATGTGCTTACTGATATAAGAGATAAACTACTTATATAAAGAAAGAAACAAATCTAAAATGAAAAGTAGACACAGCAACCCCAGGAACCCCGTGGGTTTCCTCATGAATCATCCTCCAAAGCTTACTAACATTTTTTACTTGAAGGTCTATTTCTTGCCAACGACCCATCAGCAGTAACTCAAAGCCTGGGGATACACCGTCACATATTTGTTGAAGCTGTCAGGCAGAGCACATATTTTTCTTTTTTTCTTGCAGTCCCTTGTTTGTATACTTTTTTTGGTTATTACTATTTTTTTAGCTGTTCATTTTGTCATAACTTTTGAGCTCAGTAGCTTTTCTCTGTTGTTTCTTACGTAACTAGTGAAAAACCAGAACTTGTAGGGAGTTCTTGTCAAGCAGAAGCTAAGTATTTCAGAACTGAAAACAGCCTGAACTTTCCACCTCTCTCTCCATGGATTTCAGTGGGAGGCTAAGACATTCCTGTGAGTTAAATAGCTACCTGGCTTGCAATTGCAATTCTGGCTTCACAATTTACTATCTATGTAACCTTGGGCCATTAATCTTATCTCTCCAGTAGATTACTTTATCCGTAAAATTAATATAATAAAACCTACCACAAGAAAGTATAATTTAGTGACATAAAGTAAAACACACCCACTAAGTGAGAGGGTTTTTTTTCTTCTGTTTGTTTAACAACGCTAACGTTTCACATAATCAGAAAGTTGTGACTGCCAGCCTTGAATGTTGCCTGGCATAGAATACTTGCCATGAATTTGCTGAAACTCTTCGCGGGCTTGTTTCAGACAAGAAGATATATAACGCAGTGCCTGTTGCAAAGTTTTCTGGTCCTCACATTTTACTGCATTTAGTAAATCGGGAATTACCTTAAAAAAAAAAGGTAAACATTTAAGATTTCCTAGCACTAAATATTGGCATAGAATAAAATTCTCCTAATTCGTACTCTGCAAATTAAATGTGGGATTTCCATTTTTCTGTTTTGCTGAATACCCTCTTGTTTGACTTAATTTCCCTGTATTTAATTAAGCCTGGATTTATTTTTATTTATTTCTCATTTAGAGATAAGCTTATATAGTTTTATATAGTTTTATTTCTAACTCTAATAGTCAAAACTATTATATTTATGTCACTCTGTGATCTAGTTCCAATGACAACTTGCATTAAAAATGCATTTATTTTACTGAAGTTCCAAACTTTATTCTAAATGTGTGGGTCCTATGCTTTCTATTTTAGATGATACACAAAAATAAATAAAATACTTATTTCTATTAGATGACCTCATATCCAATTAAATAATCGAATGCTCTATTTAGTCATGATAAAGTTATTTCATGAATAATATAGTTTGGTTACTAAATGATTGCTCTGCTTATGGAAATGAAGATACAAATTTGCCAGTATGGATGGACTTACTTTGATTGCAGAAGCCGCTGCTATTTCCACCAACAGAGAAACCAGGAAAAATCCTTTACCACAGTCTCCACCAGGAAATGAAAACAGAATGTCCATGTTCCTAAGAAAACAAGTCAAGGGAGTCAAGAATTTAGCAAAAGTACTGGCATATTTGTTTGAGTGCTTTGTAGTTTTCAAATATTTTTATTCTATTTTAGTTTCAAAATAACTTTTTGGGATAAGTATGCTAGATTTTACCCTCTCCATTCTGTTATGAGTGTTAGGTTCATTGTCTAAGATCTAATGGTAAATTAAACTGGATCTTGAAATTCCATTTTAGAATTTTGAAACCAGAAATTCCAAGATCATTTCTGTTTCTATCCTATCATTAATTTTTCACATGCATATATATTACCATATATATATATGTATATATGTATATATATATATACATATATATATACATACTTGATGCTTTAGAGACATCTGTGAGGTATAATTTTAAGTAGTCTTTTTGCTTTGAATACATATATTTGCATCTATGTTTTTATCAGTGAACCTGATTCAATTTCTCAGTGGTTTACCTGCTTTACAAAGAAATTGGGAAATTCAAATAATTGATTATACCCTATTTTCTTTTTTATTGAAGTTTTACACTAGTGCAAACAAGGACTTAGTATCTGTATATCTATGAAGTTCATGGTGGTTAAATTCATGGTCCCTGAAGCCAGACCATTTCTGCAAGCTACCTTGTGGTGTGACCTTGATCAAGATACTTTATGTTTCTGCCTCAGTGTTCTCATCTGTAAAATGGCACTGATGATACCATCTTCCCAAGTTAAAAAGCCTTCCATAGCTGTCCACTGATCTGAAGATACTATTGAAACCCCTTATCATAGCCAAAGGTCCTACATAATTTTTTGCTAAATTTATTTCTTCATCCGTTTACCACACTACTACTTCCATCAGTCACTACTTATCAAGGACACTAGCCTTCCTTTGGTTCTGATAATACATCAAGATTTCCATCACTTTGAGGCCCTCACTCTTGCTGTTTTCTCCACTATGAGCATTCACCTTTTTCTTGTAGCTAATTCCTTCCTACTCACTCTTTGGAACTCAGATTAAATAACTTGCTACAAGGATTCCTTCTTTATCCGGTTTATTTGGTTAGAGTTCCTCTTGCCCTCCTCCTTATCAAAAAGCAATGTACATAATTTTCCTGTATCTACTTTCTGAACCAAAGCAGGCTTATTCTTAATGATATTTACCTTTATTTCCTTAGCTTTTAGCTTTCGTTTAGGATATAGATCAAAAATAGTAAGGACTGGGCCGAAAAGAACAGGTTTATGTTTCCAGCCACTGAGGTTATTCAGTCAAAGACACATAGATGGATGTGCATTTTATATGTGTGCATTTTAATTATATTTTATATATGCAGGTGCTATTTTTGCATATAACTATAGCTATGATATCAAGCAGACATGGTCCTATGATAGTCCTATATCTGATTAAGTATTGGGATTATATGCTCTTTAAACCATTACTTGAGTTATATTTTGCCTGAACTCAATTGGGATTTTAAAAAGTACTTTTGGAAGATATTGATAAGCCTATATTTACTTTGAATAACAAATAATTCTTAGAATAAAGTAAGAATCAAATACTTACTCATAAATCATGGGCCTTATGAAAGCAGCCATCAAACAGTGGGTCAATTGGAAGAGAAAAAGAAAATCAATTAAAAATCAAATGGTTTTGAGTTATTCGTATTCAATTTAATACTACTGATCTATCAAAGGTAAGATATAAGTAGAAAAGAAAAATACATATATGCTTTTTAAAAAAGACTTATCAACTAGGCAATGCAAACACTTAACTTAGTACTTTTTAAGAAAAGAAAATATTTAAGGGACACAGAGGGTTAGCCAAACTAGTCATTCCTAATAAGCTATTCTAGATCAAATCCTTTCATTTTATGCTTCCCGGGTCTACAGTAGAAACACACCCTGAACCCTGGGACACCTTATGTCTCTTGTTCCCTTGTGGTAACAGACCCCACTGCTAAGAGGACAGGAAGGGCCTAGCCCTTCAGCTTTTTCATCTCCACTGCTGAAAATGTGTTTACTCTTTTTTTTGGTTTTGTTTTTTATTTATTTCTGAGAGAGAGAGACAGCATGAGCAGGGGAGGGTCAGAGAGAGAGGGAGACACAGAATCTGAAGCAGGCTCCAGGCTCTGAGCTGGCTGTCAGCACAGAGCCAGACGCGGGGCTCGAACTCACGAACCGTGAGATCATGACCTCAGCCGAAGTCAGACGCTCAACTGACTGAGTCACCCAGGTGCCCAGAAAATGTGTTTATGCTTAACTGAAGAGTTAAACATTAAAGTTGTAGAATCTCCAAAATATGTTACTTTAAAGAAGCCAGATACAAGAGTACCTACTCTATAATCTCACTAACGTGAAATCCAATAGTAGAATAAACTTAAGTTTTAAAATGACCAATCAGAATGTGTGTACCTAGAGGTAGAGAAGAGAATTGAATGAAATGAACCATAGAGTGGTATTCTGTATATTGCTTCAGGCTATCCACGTGTATAGAACAGTCAAAATCCCCCAACTGAACAGTCAAGATGGCACATTTCATTGTATGTTAACTATACACCTTTCTCTCATGGATATACCAGCAGAGGAAAACATACGCCCAAGTCAGAGAAGAAAGCTGTGCTACTGAAAAGTAAACCAATGACTAACTCCCTCTTGATGTAAATAGCGTGCACTTCTTTAATTCCTGCTGTAATCACAGTTTACATACCCACTGGGGTCCTTTTTCTTCCAGTTTGCCAAGACACAGTCTGCATAAACCAGAATGGGAGGCAGATCCAGCTTCTTAGAGAGTTCACAGTAAGGAATAGCAATATTTTTTGGCAGGACCTAATTAAAACACAGGGTTTAGAATTAATCTTTGAAGTATCTTACCTTTTCCTCTGCTTTCTGGGTGTCAGAACATTAGCTGTTCTACATCATGGCACTCGGAAACCAAACCACTGTAATTTTCTCTTCCTCATTTCATAACTTAGTCCTGGGAATTATTAAATGTTTATGTTTTAGATGTAGGTTGATGTGGACATAATCTAGTCAGAGAGAGAGAAATATGAAGTAAAGGGTATGAGGAACAAAGGATGTATCATTGACTTTCCAATGGCCTGTGGTTACTTGTAGTCATTTATTCATTCGTGTGTTCATCCCATAAACATTTGTTAAGCAGCTCCTCTGTAAGGAACTCTTCATCCATAGGCAATACAAGGATAAAGTCATGCTCAGCTCCCTTTTCGTTCAACTTTTCTTTTCCTGAGCCTGTTACTCAGGATTCTGCTCCGTGTATGGCCACATTCTAAAAGACTCCTTTTTTTTTTTTTTTAAATATTTATTTATTTATTTCTAGGAAAGAGAGAGAGACAGCGTGAGCAGGGGAGGGTCAGAGAGAGAGGGAGACGCAGACTCCGAAACAGGCTCCAGGCTCTGAGCTGGCAGTCAGCACAGAGCCCGACGCGGGGCTCGAACCCACGAACCGCTAGATCATGACCCAAGCGGAAGTCGGTCGCTTAACCGACTAAGCCACCCAGGCGCCCCAAAAAGACTCCTATCTCCACAGGGCAATCTTGATGGGCAAATGCTCTCTGAAGGGCCCATTGTTGCCACTTACGCAAGCCATGTTTTCCAATTGCTCTATTAATCATAATGCTGACCTTTTATTCTTTATTTGCCTGACTTTATAGCCAGAATGTCCCACGTAGTAATTAAGGCCATCCTTGACATCAGCAGCCTATGGCTGGAATATGTGTATCTAACCAGGCAAAGGAAAAGGATGTGTGGCTCATCTGGGGTAGTGGGAGGTGGGACTGCAGTGGGAAAGGTGGTATGACAATGTGGCCTGCTCCACAGTTCTGCAAAAATCAAGAAAGCTCTAACCTCAGTAGCTTCGGATTAACCTAATACACCTGGAGATGATGGTTTAACAAAGAGGACAGAACATTAGCATGAAAACATCGGCTATCCAAGTCCTTGCAGAGCTTGTGCCTCTGGGATCAGAGACATTTTGGTTTGCAAATGATTTACAATCATTTCAAAAGGAAATTTCTGGATATGTTTCAAAAGGAAATTTCTGCCTTTTTCTGATTTAAACAAAAGATCAAAGGGAAACAAAAGGGAAGATGCTTAATTAAATAATTAATTTGAGGTGACTTGGGGAAAAGAAATGTTCAAACACATCTGTTTAGATTGTGTATAGACTGTAATAGATTACTATTAAAGATATTTATGCAGCTACTAAGAAACTCAGATGCTAATTTCTAGCCCATTCTCAAGCAAAATGTGTCTTATAGTGATATATCTTATTTTTTGTCCATTTATTTTCTTTCCTCATTTCAATAGTTCTATATATGTGTGTGTGTATATATATGACTATTGACTACATGTGTATACACACACAGAGATAGATAGATATATATGTACATATATATAGATATAGATAGATACACATACACACATATACATTTCCTATAATTTCCTCACTTCAACAGTCATATATATGTATTTGTTCCTGGCTTCTAAAATCCTTTTCAGAATAATGTGGTCTATAGAAACTAAATAAATTAAAAATATATTTTTAAGTTTTATTTTATAATCCTGAAGTCCAGTCTGGTAAATTTATTATCTTTTTATTATCCCATATACATTCTGGTCTCCATATTTTTTGCTAGTCCTCTCTCTTTTTTGCCCCTCTCCTCTTTGAATAAACTCTACCAATCTTTTAAGAAATAATTCAAGTCCCACTGCTTCTTGAAGCATTTCATTATTATTCCAACTACTATTTAACTCCTCTGGAGCCTCATACTTCTGCACTTAACATATGCTTCCCTTTGTTATTGATGATCTTTTTTGTTTGTTTGTTTGTTTTATTTTGAGAGAGAAAGTGTGCATGTGTGTGTGAACAGAGTAGGGGCAGAGAGAGAGAGAAAGAGAGAGAGAAAATCCCAGGCAGGCTCCACTCTGTCAGCGCAGACCACAAACCATGAAATCACTACCTAAGCCGAAACCGAGAGTTGTAGGGTTGACTGACGGAGCCACTCAGGTGACCCTACTGATGATCTTTCTATACAATACCTACACATTTAGCTAGACTTGGATTCTAGCAAGTCTAGTGGGGCTTTGTGCTTAGGTTGTAAGGTTAGAACTAATCTTAAACCTTACAGTGTCCTCACAAAATTTAGATATAGTAGTCTGATGATTATAAAGAAGTATAACATGTTCCCATGATTATGTGGAGCATCTTTTTTCTTTTGTTCACATATAAGGGGATGACTTATCACATAAGTGAACTGTATGTGCTGTTTTGTGTTTAAGCAAGGTGTGGAAAGACAAACAAGATAATAATGCCAATTACCTTGTCAAAGGAAAAAAAAATCACTAGAGGGCAGAAGGTGCTTCTGGAACCTATTTTATCTCTTTCTGGTCTAAAGATTAGGTGTACAGTCAACTGGTTTTATGTGATTAGGATTGCCAGACAAAATACAATACGGTATTATTTTAAATCTAAAGTTATCTACTGTGGATGAGAGTAGAGTGAAACCCATATGTTCTTCCATATTGGCAGATGTAAGAAAGCACTTTGGCATGAAGTAAGAAGAGTCATAACATGTGCATAATCTCCCAAAACTCATAAGGAGACAAAATATTTAATTTTCAAATATATTGACTATCGTGTCATTTACAATGGTAAAATATTAAAATGTACAGTATTTGTAAACAGAGGATTGAATAAATAAAGTTCAGTAACTCAATGAAAAACTATAAAGTGATTTCAAATGATGACTGGCATGATTATGTTGTAACTAGAAAATGCTTACAGTATAATCTAAGTAAAAGACTCAGACGTATGTCTATATCAATAGGATGGAGCAACTACTGTGTTATGTAAGTGAAGGATTAAAAATCCAATAACGATAGCAGCTGGCAGGTTAAAGCAATAAATGATTGTTTTCCTTTTTATTGTTTTCTGTTATCCAAGCATCATAAAATTTAGTTATAATATTTTTAGAGTTATTTTTACATTAAATGTCAATTGGATGTAAATTGTCATATAGCATAAGAAATACCAGAAAATCTCCAAACCTTACGAACATCTTCACCGCCTTGATTCCACACATACGCCATGGTGATATATCCCAGGACCAGATGTGCAAGGCGCTGTGATTTGTGGTTTTTGAGACCATCAATACTGAGCAGTTTTAACTGGGAATAAAAAGAGGAATTGACTCGAATCAACATGGGTGGCATTATAGCTTTAAAGCCAAGTTAAAAATGTTAAGAAGCTGTAACAGGAAGAAGAATGTAATGCCTTTCCAAACCTTCTCAACTTCGTTACGTAGTTCATTTTTCTCAATCAGTTCAGGCAGGTTTCTAGCAATGAAAATCCATTGATCATAAGGGTAAGGTAGCTCCTCCTTGAAAAAAAGAAACAGAACATTTATCTTGTAGCGAAAGTTTTTATGTAATAGTTTTGCCTCTGATTGATTGTCCTGCCTCTAGATCAACTCTGTGTAACACCATCCTAGCCAACAATTACCCGTCCAGTAACCCCATTGTTACCTGCACACTCAGGGCTCAAGACTTCTTCCTCTCCTCCAGCACTCTTACCTGCCTCTTTTACACAGGCCACCTCGAAAGTTCCACTAAAATCATCCTGATTACTCCAACATACACTTACATCCCCAAGTATAAATCCTATGTATTCTATTTTCACATTGTTAAGTAATTTATTGTTATCTGTTACTTATTTTCTCTTCCTGGCTAGATTCTAATATTTTTTAATGGAAGAAAAGTGAGATTTCTTAGATGTCAGTAAGTAGACTAGGCATTTTGTTCAATAATTTCTCATTTAAATATTATAATGACCTAAAAAGTTGACTGTTATCTCCATTTCATAAATAAGGAAAACAAGGCTCAGCTTATGAGATTGTTTTGTATATATAGTTTATTGTGATTGAACTTTTAAGTGCTTCCAACTTTCAAAAATCAATTCTCTTTTTTTCCCCTTAAACCTTATTCATTCCTTATTTCTGAGAGAAAGAGAGCACAAGCTGGGTAGGGGCAGAGAGAGATAGGGTGACACAGAATCCAAAGTAGGCTCCAGTCTCCGAGCTGTCAGCACAGAGCCCATTGCGGGGCTTGAATTTACAATCTGTGAGATTATGACCTGAGCTGAAGTCAGCTGCTTAACAGAATGAGCCACCCAGGAACTCCTCAAAAATCAATGCTCTTTTAACATCTCACTACCTGATTTGATGGTAAGGATTTTATCATGCTTTTAATTTTATATTTCTTACAGAACCTTGGACAGTACTGGACATGTAGTAGATGCTGTATTTATATGTATCAATTATCTGCTTTGGTACTATAGGGGTATATTTTTCCCAGTAAGTGCAAATAAAATCCAAACAGAAGTGTCTCTTTAGATCTTTTCATATTTATGCTTTCATGTCAAGGGAAAACATACAAACGAAAGACCTAGACGATGCCCTGAAATGAGATTCAATTTCCCATATGCTCTTTCCCCATGCCTGTTTCATTAAGCCCTTTCCAGATATGTCCTTGAAGTCATCAGTACTGACCTATGGGGACACGGCAAAAATAGATTAACTCAAACCAACATTGGTGAAGTTTTAAGCTTCAAAACCAAGTTAATATTATAAGTAAGCTACAAGATAAAAAGGCAAATGTAACATAAAATTTAAACATTTTCAGGGCTTCAGATAATTGGCCAATCTTTGGCTGTTAGGGCAGATATTTTAGCAATGAAAGATGCAAGCAGTATATTCACTAGATAGTCACCTCTCTGGTTTCTCTGAATATTTCTCCCTAACTACACAAATGCTATATATATTTTTGTTGTTGCTGTTGCTGTTTTTGTTGTTGTTCTCTATTTTACTATATAACACAACTGAATTTTTGGTTTTTACTCTTTTCCCAAAATAACAGAAATATTTTTGTTGTTATATATCATGATTAACATCCTTTTGACAGATGTAAAAATGCACTCAATAATATACTTCTGGTTCAGAGGATGCTTAATGGTATAATATAAATTAATGAAGAATAACACAGAGGGTCATTCAACTTCTGCTAGATTAGAGAATGTATTTTTTCTATCATTGTGGAACCAGAAGACATATTCTTTTCTTTTGGAATAGAAATCTGATTGATTATAAAAGATGAAATGAACATTGTGAGCTTATAATTTCTAGGAAAGATCTTCAGTGAAGAAATAAAAGTAATGACTAATTTGTTTTTCTTGTTTCAAAATATGACCTAATTCCCTAACCATCTTAAGTAGTAATGCTACTTTTTAAGTAGTCCAGGAAGAGTTTTGTTTTGCTTTTGTTTGGGGATTTTGCTTTACCCCTTGGAATATGTTCTTAGGTCTCTGAAACTACCATGATTGTCTTAATTTTTAAAAGAACTTACTTTGGAAGAAAAATGATATAGAGTTTTATAGTACCGTTGAAAAGTAAATTTTCAAAATCATCTTATCCTGGCACTTCAGTGTGCTTGTATGGGGAGGGAACAGGTCTAAGTATGAGTGATTTGCAAATATAAAGTAAAGTAAGTGCTTTTAGTAATAACATTAGTGGGCTGGGTTTTTTGTTTGTTTTTTGAGAGAGAGAGAGAGAGAGCATAAGCTGGGGGGAGGGGCAGAGAGAGAGAGAGCTCTCTGAGAGAGCTAGAGGCTAGAGAGAGGGGCTAGATCCCAGATCACAGGAACTCTGAGATCATGACCTGAGCAGAAATCAAGAATTGGATGCTTACCCGACTGAGTCACCCAGGCACCCCTACAGGATGTTATTTCTAAGTGAGATTGGATCTCTAACTAAAAATATATTTGCTGCATTTAAAGATGCCCTCTAGGATACAGACTGTGTTTGCACCACAAAATATTGATATGCACTATACAGAGTTGTCACAGCATATAACTCGTTCCTAGAAATCATATAGAATCTCATAAACCTTATTAAACCCAATAGTGGAGTGGGGGAAAAGCAATGCCTTGTGGTATCTTCTCTTACGAGAAGTAGCATATTATAATGATTTTAAGATCATGGACTCTGAAGCCAGACTAGTCAGGTTCACATTCTATCTCTGCCATTGCTAACTGTGCAAGTTTGGGTAATTATCTAAATTCTGCATGGCTTAAACTTATCAGGAAAATGAGGTTAATAACATATATACAGTTTAGGATGGTTGCGAAGGTGGAGTAAGTATTTGTAAATTTCTTAAAGATGCTAAATAAATGTTTGATAGTTGAAATAGATAATAAAATGGTTTTCCTGGCATTCTTTGAAATACATCTTAGAAAAATGCAGTTTTAAAGGCATTTACTCTACATGTCTTGCTCTTTGCAGGCAAAGCTTGTAAGATTTTAAAAAAGGTAATTCAGACTCTCATTCGAAACTTATACTTAGTAACAACAAGTAGTATTAATACAACACAAAATTGATATACCATCTCAAAAACCTAATCAAAGTAGGAACATGTACTTCATACAATTTAAGGTATTCTCAGTCAAGTGAAAGGGTTCCTTTGACATGGATCATTTATTACTTTGTTTTTTTTTTTTCAAAATACCCTCCAAAAATGCAATTGTATTAAGCCAAAATACATCATAGTTTCCTTTTTTCATCACTTCCGTTATCTGTGTAAGGTAAGTAAAAAGTGGATTTAAGACTCAATCTCCAGGCAGAAAATTTTAAGAAAGTTCAATATGAATCATTTATTAAAACTCTGCTGTACTTATAGCATTGCTCTATCCATTTGTTCAGTAAAAATTACTGAACCACATTTGTTCAGTAGACGTTAACTTGCCCAGGTAAGTAATGATAAGAAAACATTTTTGCCCATAAAGCAATTTCTTGTCTTACCAGTGGATCTGGCAGAGCGAAGCCCACTTTTTCATCTATATGGTATTCTTTGAAATTTTCCCAAGAATCTTCTGTAGACAATGTCCTGCTGTGTGCCATTCTCGCAGCCTACTCCACTGGCCCTCCTTATTCTGCAAGGGGTTTTCAGAGCATCTATTTATTATAGAGGTAGCCATAGCCAATGATCACAAACTTACCACGTAGGCAGTAAGAAAAGACTTCCACTTTTAGAAAGGTTTCATTTTCTTTCTTTGTAATTTGATAAACAATAAAACCACAAAACATCCCATTCATCATATGAAGAAACTGAAAGTTTATATTGTTATGAAGTAGTTGTCACTGGGAACACCATTGGCTTACTGTCATAGGAAATGTCAGAAAGAAACTGAAATAACAAAAACCATGAAAATAGGTAACTAGAAAAGAACATTTTTTATGGGAACTTTAAACCTTGAAGAAAGATCATGAATTTGACCAAGGCTAAAGTCCTAAAATATCACTTCGCCATTACTGTCATTGGCTTTCCATTACATCTCTAGGGTTCTTAAACATAGTAGTGCCTTATTTCAGCGGCCATGAAAGGCAAATTGTGCTACATTGAACTGGTAGGCAATGTCTGATGTAGGAAAAAAAAAATGGAAGTAGGTGAGAAACTAAGATATACCTCTTGAGGCACCTGGGTGGCTCAGTCACTTAAGCATCCGACTTCATCTCAGGTCATGATCTTACCTTTTGTGGGTTTGAGCCCCGCATCGGGCTCTGTGCTGACAGCTCAGAACCTGGTGCTTCTTTTGGATTCTGTGTCTTCCTCTCTCTCTCTGCCCCTCTCCAACTTGTTCTCCTTCTCTCTCTCTAAAAAATAAATAAAAGTTAATTTTTTTAATTAAAAAAAAAGAAAGACAGTACCTCTCTATGTCCCCATTTTTCTTTCTCAGTCTTTTATCTATGTTCTCAATGATACAGTTCTTTCTTCTTCATATTCCTTATAAATCATTTTTAGGGAGACTTTTTTGTATCTCTACTATATTAACTGCTAAGGACTGTCGAGGCAATAGACCTTCATATTTGGAGAGTTTGTAATATGTTAAAAGTTTAAATAAAGGATAAAACACATTGAAAATATTTCTTTCAAAATGCAAATTAAAACTGCATTTGGCAAAGTTTTTGGGGTGCTGTCACTTATAGGCATTGTTCGATCTTGCTAATAAAGCTGAAGCAAAGGTAGAAACCGTATCGTTCTTTTGATGATCAAAAGGAGAAATCAGGAGTCAGTGTGCAGTACATTTTAAGAATGCAATTTGTCGCTCAGCTTATCAGTACTTGAAATAACTTAATGGTACATGACTCTTCATTCTGGAATATTTCTCACACTCTTCTTTCCCATGAATCATGTTTTTTTTTTTTTTTAACATGCAGTTTTACAAGAATATGTTCTTCTTACAACAAAAGTAAAGGAAATTGAAACCAAATTATGCTGGAAAAGAACACATGGCTAAGCTTATTCATAATGAATGAATCATGAGGCTGATATCTTTGAAACCAGGCCCAAGGCAGAAAAAGAAGAACATCATGTTGGGTTGTTATATCTGTGTGAAAGCCAAACATAACAAAAATGCTTTAGGGGAGCCTGGGTGGCTGAGTTGGTTAAGCATCTGACTTTGGCTCAGGTCATGATCACGGTTCATGGGTTCGAACCCCGCATCAGGCTCTGTGCTGACTGCCAGTTCAGAGCCTGGAGCCTGCTTAGATTCTGTATCTCCCTCTCTCTCTGACCCTCCCTTGCTCATGCTGTCTCTCTCTCAGAAATAAATAAAACATTAAAAAACTTTTAAATAAAAAAAACAAAAACACTTTTAGGAATTAGAGAATGTGTGTTTATTCATATGATTTTTCACTCTTCCTACCTGGATTTTCTTTTTCTATTGGTGCGTCAAAACAGACACATGTAATGAAGTTTAAGCTAATTCTATGTTAGAAAAGTTTCCGAGGCTTGATTTTTTTTTTTTCAAGTTGGTTTCCATATAACACCCAGTGCTCATCCCCACAAGTGCCTTCCTCCATGCCCATCACCCCCCTTCCCTCCCCACACCCATCAGTCCTCAGTTTGTTCTCAGCATTCAAGAGTCTGTCATGGTTTGCCTCTCTCCCTTTCCCCCACTATTACCCCCCTTTTCTCCCCCACGGTCCTCTGTTAAGTTCCTCCTAATCCTCCTATACATGCAAACATATGGTATTTGTCCTTCTCTGCCTGACTTATTTCGCTCAGCATAACACCCTCAAGGTCCATCCATGTTGCTACACATGGCCAGATTTCATTCTTTCTCATTGCCGTGGAGTATTCCATGGTATAGATAAACCACATCTTCTTGATCCATTCGTCCGTTGATGGACACTTAGGCTCTTTCCATGTTTTAGCTATTGTGGAGAGTGCTGCTATGAACATTGGGGTACATGTGCCCCTATGCATCAGCATTTCTGTATCCCTTGGGTAAATTCCTAGCAGTGCTATTGCTGGGTCCTAGGGGAGTTCTAGTGTTAATTTTTAAAGAAACCTCCATACTGTTTTCCGAGGGACTGCACCAGTTTACATTCCCACCCACAGTATAGGAGGGTGCCCGTTTCTCCACATCCTCGCCAGCATCTAGAGTCCTCTGATTTGCTCATTTTAGCCACTCTGACTGGCGTGAGGTGATATCTCAGTGTGAGAAAATGATCTAGTTTCATTCTTCTGCATGTTGCTGTCCAGTTCTCCCAGCACCATCTGTTAAAGAGGCTGTATTTTTTCCATTGGATACTCTTTCCCGCTTTGTTAAAGATTAGTTGGCTGTATACTTTTGGGTCCAATTCTGAGTTCTCTATTCTATTCCATTGGTCTACGTGTCTGTTTTTGTGCCAATACCATACTATCTTGATGATGACAGCTTTGTAGTAGAAGCTCAAGTCTGCGATGGTGATGCCTCCCGTTTTGGTTTTCTTCTTCAATATTACTTTGGCTATTCAGGATCTTTTGTGGTTCCATATAAATTTTAGGATAGTTTGTTCTAGTTTTGAGAAGTATGCTGGTGCAATTTTGATTGGGAATGCATTGAATGTGTAGATTGCTTTGGGTAGTAATGACATTCTAACTACATTTATTCTTCCTATCCATGAGCATGGAACGTTTTTCCATTTCTTTGTGTCTTCTTCAATTTCCTTCATAAGTTTTCTATAGTTTTCATCATACAGATCTCTTATATCCTTGGTTAGGTTTATTCTTAGGTGTTTTATGGCTTTTTGTGCAATTGTGAATGGGATCAGTTTCTTGATTTCTCTTTCTGTTGCTTCATTGTTGGCGTATAAAAGTGCAACCGATTTCTGTACGTTGATTTTTTACCCTGAAACTTTCTGAATTCTTGGATCAGTTCTAGTAGGCTTCTGGTGGAGTCTGCCAGATTTTCTATGTAGAGTATCATGTCATTTGCAAAAAGTGAAAGTTTGACTTCTTCTTTGCCAATTCTGATGCCTTTGATTTCTTTTGTTGTCTGATGGCTGATGCTAGGACTTCCAGCACTATCTTAAACAACAGTGGTGAGAGTGGACATCCCTGTCGTGTTCTTGATCTCAGGGGGAAAGCTCTCAGTTTTTCCCCGTTGAGGATGATGTTAGCTGAGGGCCTCTCATAGATGGTTTTTATGATGTTTAAATAAGTTCCTTCTTTCTTGACTTTCTCGAGGGTCTTTATTAAGAAGGGATGCTGTATTTTGTCAAATGCTTCTTCTACGTCTATTGACAGGATCATATGATTTTCATCTTTTCTTTTGTTGATGTGATGTATCACATTGATTGATTTGTGAATATTGAACCAGCCTGTAACCCAGGAATGAATCCCACTTGATCTTGGTGGATAATTCTTTTTATGTGCTGTTGGATTCGATTTGCAAGGATCTTGTTGAGGATTCTTGCATCTGTATTTATCAAGGATATTGGCCTGTAGTTCTCCTTTTTTGCTGGGTCTCTGTCTGGCATGGGAATCAAAGTGATGCTGGCTTTGTAAAATGAGTCTGAAAGTTTTCCTTCGATTTCTATTTTTTTGTAATAGTTTGAGAAGAATGGGTATTAATTCTGTTTTAAATGTCTGGTAGACTTCCCCAGGGAAGCCATCTAGCCCAGGGCTCTTATTTGTTGGGAGATATTTGATAACTGATTTGATTTCGTCACTTGTTATGGGTCTGTTCAGGTTTTCCATCTCTTCCCGTGTGAATTTTGGTAGTGAGTGTGTGTTTAGGAATTTGCCCATTTCTTCTAAGTTGTTCAGTTTGTTGGCATATAGTTTTTCATAGTATTCCCTGAGAATTACTCGTATTTCTGAGGGGTTGGTTGTAATAAGTCCGTTATCATTCATGATTTTGTCTATTTGAGTGCTCTCTCTTTTCTTTTTGAGAAGCCTGGTTAGAGGTTTTCAATTTTGTTTATTTTTTCATAAAATCAACTCTTGGTTTCATTGATCTGTTCAACTGGTTCTTTGGTTTCTATATTGTTTATTTCTGCCCTGATTTTTATTATATCTCTTCTTCTACTGGGTTTGGGATGCTCCTGTTGCCTTCCCTCTAGTTGTTTTAGGTGCACTGTTGGATTTTGCACTTGTGCTATTTCTAATTTCTTGAAATAGGCTTGGAGTGCAATGTAATTTCCTCTTAGGACTGCTTTCGCTGCATCCCATGGGGTTTGGATTGTTGTATTCTCATTTTCATTTGTTTCCATATATTTTTTAATTTCTTCTCTAATTGCCTGATTGGCTCATTCATTCTTTAGTAGGGTGTTCTTTAGCCTCCATGTTTTTGGGGGGTTTTCCAGACTTCTTCCTGCGATTGATTTCGAGTTCATAGCATTGTGATCTGAAAGTGTGCATAGTATGATCTCAATTCTTTTATATTTATGGATGTGATGCTTTATGTCCCAGTATGTGATCTATCTTGGAGAATGTGTCATGCGCACTTGAGAAGAATGTGAATTCCATAGCATCAGGATGTAGAGTTCTAAATATATCTGTCAAATCCATCTGGTCCAATGTGTCATTTAAGTCCATTGTGTCTTTATTGATTTTCTGTCTAGTTGATCTGTCCATTGCTGTAAGTGGAGTACTAAAGTCCCCTGCTATTAGCACATTATCAATAAGACTTTTTCTGTTTGTGATTAATTGTTTTATGTATTTAGGTGCTCCCATACTTGGTGCATAGACATTTATAATTGTTAGCTCTTCCTGATGGATAGACCCTTTAATTATTTTATAATGCCCTTCTTCATCCCTTGTTACTGTCTTTACTTTAACGTCCAGTTTGTCTGGTATAAGTATAGCTACTCCAGCTTTTTTTTAACTTCCCGTAGCATGATTGATATTTCTCCATCCCCTTATTTTCAATCTGAGAGTGTCCTCAGGCCTAAAATGAGTTTCTTGTAGACAGCAACTAGATGGATTTTGTGTTTTGTTTTTTTTTTTATCCATTCTGCTCCCCTATGCCTTTTGATTGGGGCATTTAGTCCATTTACATTCAGTGTTATTATTGAAATATATGGGTTTAGAGTCATTGTGTCCTTTGTGGGATTCATGTTTGTGGTGTGTCTCTAGCATCTTGTGTTCCTTACAACATTTCCCTCAGACAGTCCCTCTGAGGATTTCTTGTAGAGCTAGTTTAGTGGTGACAAATTCTTTCAATTTTTGTTTATTTGGAAAGACTTTTATGTCTCCTTCTATTCTGAATGACAGGCTTGCTGGATAGAGGATTCTTGGCTGAATATTTTTTCTGTTCATCACATTGAAGATCTCCTGCCATTCCTTTCTGGCCTGCTAAGTTTCAGTACATAGGTCTATCACCACTCTGATAGGTTTCCCTTTGTATGTTAGGGCCCTTTTCTCCCTAGCTGCTTTCAAAATTCTCTCTTTGTCCTTATATTTTGCCATTTTCACTATGATATGTCATGCAGTAGATTGATTCAAATTATGTCTGAGGAGAGTTCTCTGTGCCTCTTGAATTCCAACATCTACTTCTCTCCCCAGGTTGGGGAAGTTCTCTGCTATAATTTTTTCCAGGACTCCTTAAGCACCTTTCCCTGTCTCTTCCTCTTCTGGGATTCCTATGATATGGATATTGTTCCATTTGATTGTATCGCTGAACTCTAGAACTCTTCTTTCATGTTCCTGGATCAGTTAATCTCTTTTTTTCTCAGTTTCTTCCTTTTCTATAATAGTGCCTTCTAAATCACTTATTCTCCTTTCTGCCTCTTCAGTCTGTGCATTGGAAGCCTCCAGTTTATTATGTATCTCATTTATCGCATTTTTAAATTCATCATAACTATTTTTAAACTCCATGTGTTTGTAGCCATAGCTTCTTTGATGTCCTCCATGCTTTTTTCAAGCCCAGTGATTAATTTTATGATTATTGTTCTAAATTCTTGTTCAGTTATGTTGCTTATAGTTGTTTTGAGCAGCTCTTTAGCTGTCAATTCTTCCTCGTATTTCTTTGGAGGAGAGCTCTTTCATTTCATCATTTTGGTTAGCTTTCTATCTCTTGTTAGTTTTAAAAGCTTGTTATGCTCTCTGCACCTGTGAGTGCTGCTGCACCAAAGAAGGCTCTTTGACTTTCCAGGGCCTTTCCATTCAGAAAGTGTCCTTTGAATGGTGTTTCTTGGTCTCTCTTTTTGAGACCTTGGTTATTTTGTTTTCTTACTCGTAGTGGTATTTGGGAGTCTCCACCATGTGTACTTTGGCTTGTTTCTTGAGGTAGCCCTGGAGAAGATAACAGACAGAGAAACACAGGGAACAAAAGCACACAAATGCAGAATCAAATCCAACAAACATGCAAACCGAAAAAGAAAACGAGAAAGTAAAGAGAAAAGAGGGAGGAGGGAAGGCGAATAAAAAAATACATAAAAAAGAAAAAAAGAAGAAAAGAAAAGGAGAAAAGAAGAAACCCAATAGACAAAGAACAGTTTAAAGCATATAACCAGATTTCCCAGCTACAAATAAATAGCCGGGTGTATGTAGTGCTGGTTGAAGATCATAAAGAAAGAGAGAGAAGACAGGGCAGAGATGAGGCAAAATTAGAAATGAAATGAGCAGGCAGAAGGAATAAGAAGCTTTTTTCAAAGAGGGAAAAAGTGGAATATGGTTGAAGGGGAGAAAGAAATGACGATGGTGTTATCCAGAGAAACTATATAGTCTGATTACTCAGAGAGAAAGAGATAAAAAGGTAGGTAGGTGTAGAATTGACATCTAGAGAATGGATTAAATGTGTCTGTTTAAGCAAGCCAGTGACCAGAACTGGTCTTGTCCAGGCTCCGGTAAAAAAAAAAAAAAAATGAGGAGGAGGGCAGCTCTCTAGCAGTGATGGGTGTGGTTTGATCCAATGCATCCATGGGAGTCCTGCCTTGGCTGTTGTGGAGAGAAGATTGGCGGCGCTCCAGTCCCTTCTTGAACCAAGCGCTGCAACTCATTTTTTTGGGGTGTGTAAACTCCCCGGGCCGGGGGCGCAGCCAAGGTGGACTGTGCTCTATATCCCAGGCCAGACCTCATTTCCAGACCCCAGTCTGCGCGCCCCACTGAAATTGCCGGAGACACAAACTCGCAGGCGATACCCTCAGGGCAGTCCCAAGCCTCTTGCTTTCTCCCTGGGGACTGAGCCAGAAGCCGCTGCTCCCGTCTCCTCCAGGTGGGGTTGGTGAGTGAGGAGCAGTTTCATCCGGGGGGCTCCTGGGACGAGTCTGTCCCACCCAGGGTCCACTGGAGAGCAGGAAACTGGGTCCCTCTGTGTCCCAAGCGGAGGTTTTTCTGTTCCCCAGCGACAGGGAGTGTCTTGAGCATTTTCAGCCACTCTCTTTCCCCTCTAACTCCCCGCAGAGGGGGATCGCCCCCATCCCTTTGTGTCTCTGGTCCCGGCCCGATTTTATCTTCCCCAGTTCGCACTCACGCTAGGTTTTCTCAGTGGACTCTGTCTCCTTTTCCTCCCAAACTCCTGGATTCTGTAAGGGTTCCTATGGCTTCAGGGCTTCTCCGTGCAAGAAATGGGGGTGAGTGCAATGTACGGAGTTCCCTACTTCTCCGCCATCTTGTCCCCTCTCCTTGATTTTTTTTCAAGAAGCATGGTTTGATACACCTTCTGGTTATCTATTAAATCCATCCTACCTTTGACTCCAGAAACAATATTCTATTATCCTACTTTTGTCTCTATCAATTTATCTCTACCTTCACGTTTTACCCTTTTCACATTTCTGAAACATTTTCAGTCCTCATTTATCTTGATTTTTCTTCAGCAATGACAACATCTCATTGAAAACCCTTTTCACTAGGTGTCAGAAAAGCATCTTAATCTTACTATCTTCTACAGATTCTTTATCTTTTCCTTTGGACTTTTACCTGTGACCAGGTCATTGTGAAAGAAAGTTCCTGAAAGTTAATACTCAGCTTTTTGCTCTATAGCCTCTCAACTCTGATAGATATGGATCTGTCTGCTTTGTATATATCACCTGTTTGACGACTTGGCCAGACACTTGTATGTAATGATTGTACTGCCTGACTTATCTTCATAGCTATAGACTATATTTCCAATTGCCCGCTGAACATCTGCATCTGGAAATCTCAATCTTCTTTCAATTGAGCACAATACCAGAACTATTATGAATAATAATTTTAAAAAGGACTATTATGAATAGACTTGCAAAAGGACTTTTATCCAGGACCATGATAAACACAAATTTATTCCTTCATAACATGCTATCATATATAATAATCCAAGTTCCTCTTTATTATTATGTTATGCTAGTTTATGTAAAGAGTAGTTTGTTTTTAAAAAAGAAGATGTTTCAGTTTAAAAAGTCCAGTGATCTAGAACATACAAAAAGAATGAGGAAAAGTATTGAAATACCCATATCCACTGGCATTCACCATTAATATTTTGGTGATTATGTTTTCCACTGTTTTTGGTTTATATCAATAATATCTGGGGGCACCTGAATGGCTCAGTCAGTTAAGATCTGACTTATGCTCAGTTCATGATCTTGTGGTTTGTGAGTTCGAGCCCCACATCATCTTCTGCGCCGGCAGTGTGGAGCCTGCCTGGGATTCTCTCTCTCTCTGTCTCTCTCCTTCTCTTTCTGTCACTCCTATGCTTAAATTCTCTCTCTCAAAATAAATAAATAAACTTTAAAAAATGAAATAAATAAAATTTAAAAACGAATATCCAAATTTTCCTGATCACTTATTTGTGTCAGAATTTTTTTTTTAATGTTTTATTTATTTCTAGCAGAGAGAGAGAGAGAGTGTGAGCAGGGGAGGGTCAGAGAGAGAGGGAGTGACAGACTCTGAAACAGGCTCCAGGCTCTGAGCTGGCAGTCAGCACAGAGCCCAATGTGGGGCTCGAACCCACGAACCGCGAGATCATGACCTAAGTGAAAGTCGGACGCTTAACCGACTAAGCCACCCAGGTGCCCCTTGTGTCAGAATTTTTTTTAAAAAAATTTTGTTTATGGTAATTAACAACATTTATTGTTATCATGATGACCCTCAAAAGAAATTAAGGTGATTTCGGATTTTCTGTGCCTCTAGTTTCCTGAACAAAATAAAATTAAATACTCCCTAGAAAAAAGTACTCCCAAGTATTTCTAACACTTTTATAGACATCTGACAGGCACACCATCTAATATCATGGAAAACAACAAACTATAGAAAAAGATCCACTGGGGATTAGATAAAAGAAAAGGGAAACACAGACTAAAATTAATATGTTTAATATATTTGAAGCACCTGGGTGGCTCAGTCAGTTAAATGTATGACTTCAGCTCAGGTCATGATCTCACAGCTCTTGAGTTTCAGCCCAGCATAAGGCTCTGTGCTGACAGCTCAGAACCTAGTTAGGATTCTGTGTCTCCCCCTCTCTGCCCCTCCTCTGCTCGCACTCTCTCTTTCTCTCTCTCTCTTTCAAAAATAAATAAACATTTAAAAATATGTTTAATATATTCAAAAAATAAAAGACAAGATAAGGAAAATTTTGCAGAAAATATGAAAACTAAATGAATATTCTGGAATAAGTGTCATTGAGAAGAAAATTAATGAATTTGCAAATATATCAGGAGAAAATACAGATTGAAGCCTGGAGAGAAAAAAAAAAAGATGGAAAAGAGAGAGATAAATTGAATAAAGCACACAGAGAGAAGGTAAAGTGAGGAAACCTAGCATCAATGAAATCTGAGTCTCCAAAGAAGAGAAGATAAAAAGTGGAGGGAAGTAATGAGGCTGAGAAATTTTTAAACATGGTAAAATACGCTAAGTCACTAATAGAGGAAATACTATTTAAAAGGGCTAAATGAAATGAAACCTGCAGACATAATAGTAAAACAGCAAAAAAAAAAAAAAAACCCAAAAAACAAACAACTAAAGATAAAAATCTTTAAATTTTAAAATTAGAAAAAATATAACAAATTACCTTCAAAGGAAATAAACAGACTAACAGTTAAATTCTCAAAGAAACAATTGAGACCTCAAGATGATAGAATAATATATTAAAAGTGCTGATGGAGTGCCTGGGTGGCTCAGTCAGTTAAGCGTCCAACTTCGGCTCAGATCATGATCTCACGGTTTGTGGGTTAGAGCCCCATTTCAGGCTCTGTGCTGACAGCTAGCTCAGAGCCTGGAGCCTGCTTCACATTCTGTATCTCCCTCTCTCTGACCCTCCCTGCTCACATTATCTCTCTCTCTCTCTCTCAGAAATAAATAAACATTAAAATTTTTTTTAAAAAGTGCTAAGAAAAAAAAATCAAATCATAATTATATACTCACAGAAAATTATCAGGAATAGAAATAAAATAAAAATATGTAAACACTAATAAAATATCTAACATAGCTATATAAATATTAAGAGGTATAGACTGTGAGGCTAGTAGTATTTGATTGTATCGAGTTCTCGAGAGAAACAGACCCAATAAGGAGATAGACAGACAGATAGATAGATAGACAGATAGATAGATAGATAGATAGATGAAGAGATGGATGATAGATATATGATGATAATGATAGATAGATGATAGATAGATAGATAGATAGATAGATAGATATCAAGAAATGGGCTAACATGATTGTTGAGGCTAGGAAATCTGAAATGTGGAGGGCAAGCCAGAAAACTGGAAACTGACAGGAGTTTCAGTTCACAGGCAAAATTTCTTCTTTTTTAAATAAATGTAGGTTTTTGCCCTTAAGGCCTGTCAACTGATTAGATGAGGCCCACTCAAAGTATCCCACTTAATCTCTATTACTTAATGCAAAATAATTATAGGTATTAACTACATCTACAAAATACCTTCATGGCAACTTAGATTAGTGTTTAACTGAATAAGTGGGTACCATAGCTAAGCCAAGTTGACATAAAACAAATTATCACAGAGATAAAAAGGGAATGCTTTATAACACAAAGGGTTTAACTTACCAGGAAGATACGACAATACTACATTTTCTATACAATAAACAACATAACCTCAAATCGTGTAAAGCAGACACTGATGGAGATGGAAACAAAAGACACAGACATATACCCACAATTAGACTGCAATTGTTGTGTTTTTATTTAAAATCTCACTAACCGAACAGCTAGCCCCAAATCATTAAATATATAAGCAATTTTAAAAACAGGATTAATGAACTTGGTCTAATTAAGATATATAGATTATCAAGTTCATCAATTTCAAAACAGATATTAGTTTCAAGTACACCGGAAAATTTACAAAAATTTACCATATACATTTATGCATGTCCATAATCCAATCTGAAAAATTTCATAAGATTAGATCCTACAGAAAATGTTTTTTTAACCAAGGAAAATAAGACAAATAAATAACAAAAAGTTAACTGGGAGATCTCTGTATGTTTGAAAATTAAGACATATGTTTACGTAAATTCATAGGTTAAAAAACCACATCAAACTAGAAGCTAGAAACTAATTTTACTTGAATAATGGTTAAAAAATGATAAAATTTCTAGGATTCAGCTAATGGCCAACTGAGAGGGAAGTGTATCCTCTAAAATGCATCGGTTATTTTAAAAGAAAGACTCTGCATCCATCTCATGATTTTGGAAAAATAATGCATTAATCTCAAAAAAGTAAGAGGAAAAAAAAAGGTAAAAGGAAGTACATAAGTGAAGAGATTAATAAAGTAAAAAAGATATATCTATATATAGATATGTTTATATATCTTTAATAAAGTAGAAATAGATACATATATTTATATATATTTGAAAAAAATTGTGACCCCTGAGAAGAATAATAAAAAAAAATCAAAAGGGCAAATATCTAATATCAGGAACGAAGAAGGGTACACCACTAAAATGCTACAAGTCATTACAAATAAATTAATATTCAAGTGAAAGAATAAACCACATTTTTGTTGTTGTTGCAAGTTTTAACTGAAAGAAGTACAAGTTATACGGAGTAAATATATTTTTTCTTAAGACATTTTTTGAAAGAATGCCATGTAAATCAAATAGTCATCAATGTTTTAATTACAAAATGCTTAAATAATTTTTTTCTAAACAATTCATAAATACTAACCCATTTCATCCTTGCAACCATCCTACAAAGGCATGTATGCTATAAATTTCAGTTTCCTAATGTGAAATAGAAGAGATGCAGGATTTAAGTAATTGTCCAAGTTCACAAAGTATGTGGAAAGACATGATTTGAGCTTAAGCAGTCTGGGTCTAGAGTCCATGATTTTAAAGACATTTTGCAATGGAGCCTCTTTTAAGAGATTACCAAGCACTGTTTCTGTTTGTTTTCTCTCACTCTAGGATTTAACAAGGTATGTGCGTTTCCAGGGGAGGGTTTCTACAAACTAGTTACATGTTGTGACAATTCTGTGAGGTTTATGCTAGTATATCTCTATTTGTTTATAGCTCAACAGCCCACTGTCTGATAGCTACATGTAAAAAGATAAAACTGGACCACTTTATAACATTATACATAAAAATAAACTCAAAAAGGATTAAGGATGTAAATGTGAGACCTGAAACCATAAAAATCCCAGAAGAGAGCATAGGCAATAATTTTCCTGACATTGGCTGTAGCAACATTTTTCTACATATATCTTCTAAGGCAAGAGAAGCAGAAGCAAAAATAAACAATTGAGATTACATCAAAATAAAAAGCTTTGCACAATGGCGGAAACCACTGACAAAACAAAAAAGGCAACCTATGAATGGGAGAAGATATTTACAAATGATATATTTGCTAGGGGGTTAATATCCAAAATATACAAATAACTCAACTAACAACTGAACACCAAAAAAAGCAAACAATATGATTTAAAAATGGGCAGAGGGCCTGAACATATATAAATGCATTTTAAATCATTACTCTCATTTTCTTACTTTTACAATGTTTGCATGTAATCTTAAACCATGTTATTTACCATTACTTGTTTTTGAAAAATTTAAAAATATTCTGTTGAAAACGGTTCACAATTTCGTTCTTTCAGTGATCATTATCTTTGTACCATTTATCCATATTGATATGTTTAGTTGTCATTAAATTTCACCGCTTTATTGTATTCAACTGTGTAAATATGCTACACTTTATTCATTTTGATGTTTTTGTAGATAAGTGTTATTTCTAGGTTGTTTCTCTTTAAAAGTATTTGTTTTCTTGTTTTTGCCATTAACAGTATTACAAAAGATGAACTTATCTAAAGTAGAAGTTTTCAACCTTTGTCTCGTTCACATTTGGGCCAAATCTCCCTTGGTTTGTTGTGGGATTACTCTATGCACTGTGTTGCGGACGAAATGACAAAAAGGACAAGACACACACAAAAGACAGACACAGACACAACTCCGGCCGGAGGAACAATTCTACGCAAGCCCCTCTTGCGGTTTATTTTATACCCCGGTAACTGGATACAAACTGAAACCTACAAGATGCATTCCTTTACCAATTAAGGGCACGTAGCCAAACCCATTTCAAGGACAGGGGGGAGCAAAGGGCAGAAGCGACCACAACATGTTTACTAAGAGGCCTGCTCACAATTCCAGCCTCCTCCTTACTTCTAAGGAGGGCATGTTCCCTCGTTTGCGAGCGGACCACTAAACTTGGATATTGTGTGCAGGCCTCCTGGCAGAGCATCCTGTTTGCAGGCATGCTTTGCCCAGGCAGGGAGCCCCGTGTGCAGGCACATCCCCGCGTCCCTAACCACGCTTTCTTGTGGTCACTGTCGGGCTCCCACACACTGTATGACGTCTAACATGATCCCTGGCCTCTACTCACGCCATACTAGTAGTGCCTCTCTGTCCAATTCTAATAGCCAAAAATGTCTCCCAACATTGTCTAATGTCCTCTGGAGGCAAAAGTTGAACCTGATTGAGAACCACCAAAGGTAATACATGTGGAAGAGAAGAACTATGGAATATAAATGTGAGAATGTGCTACTTTTTACAAGATACTGCTACCAGGACATTTTCCAAGTGTGTAAGAATTTCTCGTCACATTTTTGTTGAGACATTCTTCAATCTCCTCAACTATTTGTTAGTGTTTGATGTTTTAACTTTTGCCTATCCAGCTAGTGCAAAATAGTATTTCACCGTGTGTCTGTCCTTTTTAAACTTATGTTTCATTTTTTTAGAGCGGATTTGGTTTAACAAATAATTGATCAAAAAATGTAGAGTTCTCACCTATTCACAAGTCCCGATTCTACTCTGATTCCACAACTTCCTTATTATTTATATCTTGGATTGGTGTGGTGTCTTTGTTACAGTTGATTAGGATTGATTCTTTGTGTTGTTCATTCCAGGGGTTTTGATAAATACATGATCAAAACGGTCCATCATTACAGTATCATATAAAACAACTTCATTACCTAGAAATTCCCATGCGTCGTCATTTCCTTCTTTTCCTCCCAAAGTTCTGGCAATTACTAATCATTTTACCGTCTTCATAATTTTTCCTTTTCCAGAGTGTCACATGCTTGGAATCATATTGGATGTAGCCTTTTCAGAGCTTTTCTCTCTTTTTTTTAACTTTGCATTTTATGATTACTGGTGAGATTAACCATCTACTCAGATGTTTAAGACAAATTATATTTTCTACTCTGTGAAATAATTGTGTCTTTTGGCTAATTTTGATTGAAGATGTACATAGTTACTCATTGATCTGTAGTTTTTGGCATTTATATACTAATTCTTGCTCAATTATGTATTAAATATTTTTCAAATTATTTATGATACAAACCTAGATATTCTTTTTATTTTCAATCATATAAAACTATTTTGAGGGGGGCTTGTGTGGCTCAGTCAGTTAAGCATCCAGCTCTTAGTTTCAGTTCAGGTCATGATCTCTGGTTTGTGGGTTCAAGACTGGCTGTCAGCACAGAGCCTGCTTGGGATTCTTTCTCTGCCCCTCTCCAGCTCTCTCTCTTTTTCCTGCAGAATAAATAAACAACCTTTAAAAAAAAAAAACTATTACTTTTGAAAAATACACTATAAATTATTTACTAGAAAAATAAAATGGATATAATATAAATATCACATTCTTATTATTAGAGTGAACAAACATACATTTAATTCCTAATACATCTTTTTATTTTTAAGTATAAATAATTTAGAAAATATTTTAAAAACTATACATGTTATATATGAGTGTGAATAAGCAATTAATGGATACAGAGAACCATTATTATACTTCTTTTGGTTGTTACATAATTGTAAATAGTTATGAATGAAATAGCAGTTATTCATATTAAAGTCTGTAAGCACACTTGAACGCTATATTTTTCAATATTTAATTTCATATGGAAACAGGACTTAATATAATTCATATACAGGAAACTACATAAAGTTAGAGATTTATGTTGTAAATGGAAGAGTGACTCCCTCTTGTGGGTTCTTTGAGGAGAGCATTTGTTGGAATGAGCACAGGGTGTTGAACGGAAACCAATTTGAAAATAAATTATATTTTAAAAAATAAAAATAATAAAAAATAAAATGTAGAAATACTGTAACATTTACATATTGTATTGGAATAAATACTTTAAAAAGTATCAGCTTATGCCAACTCACTAAAGCACAAAACTTTCCATTAAAAAAAGGGATCATTTCCAGCACGGCAGTGAAATCACTCTGAAAAACATATAAAATTAAAGGATTTATTATATTTACACGTTCTAAAAAGGGAGGCACAATAGGCTCAGATGGACACACAAAGTCATCAAGAACCAAAGTTTGATCATAACAGTCAAAGAAGAAGCGGAGGAATGATCTACGGGTAATGGATAAATATCTTTATTGAGAGCTATGGGTGGGGTAGTTTGTAGTATCCTGGAAGGATTCACACTGGATACTTTGTTGGTTTTTTTTTTTTTAATTTTTTAATGTTTTATTTATTTCTAAGAGAGAGGAAGAGAGACAGCGTGAGCAGGGGAGGGTCAGAGAGAGAGGGAGTCACAGACTGAAACAGGCTCCAGGCTCTGGGCTGGCAGTCAGCACAAAGCCCGACTCGGGGCTCGAACCTACGAACCGCGAGATCATGACCTAAGCGAAAGTCGGACGCCCAACCGACTAAGCCACCCAGGCGCCCCTCACACTGGATACTTTGAATGTAACTGAACCAATGTGGAAAAGAGGAAACGGACAAAATAAGGAAGTCATTATGAGATTTATTGCTCCAACACACACGTTGAGGATGAGTACCCAGAACTGGGAAGTAGCTAGATAAAGTTTCAAAACAAGCAGGGACGGGATGCTAGCACTCAAGGAGTCATTGACAGAACAAATAACTGCCTTACATTACAAGTTTAATAAGATTTATTATCACATAGATTAAGATAGAAAACATTTACATCGTTCAGAATGTTCCCTTTGCCTCTTTCTATCCCCTCTCACTCAGAGTCAGCCACTATTTTGATTTTTATCACCATAGATTAGTTGGGTCTGCTCTTAATACAAATAGAATCATACAAACTGTATACTTAGGGTTCTGGCTTCTTTCACACAACATGGTGTTTTGGGGATTTGTCCATGTTGCATTATTAAAAGTTTGTTTTTCTTCTTATGGCTCAGTAAGTTTTCTTTACATAAGCATAGCAATTCTGTTGTTTAACCATTCTCCTTAAACCATCAGTAAACATTTAATTTGTTTCCAGCTTTTGAAATGTATGAGTAAAGCTTCTAACATTGGTCCAAGTCTTTGTGTGGACATTTGAGTACATTTTTCTTAGGTACTGGGCTAAGGGTGGAATTGTTATATAATAACTTATTGGAAACTGCTACATAGTTTCCCAAGATGGTTTTCCATTTTCCCTTTTCATCAGCATTATGAAATTTGTTGCTGCTCCACATTCTCAGCAACATTTTCTTTGCTATTTTATTTAAATATCACAATGTAGATTCAATTTTTATTTTCCTTATAATAATTATTATTATTCACATACTTTTCTAATGTGCCTATGAAAGAGTTGGAAAGCTTTTTCTTTTTTGTAAATTCGATTTTCTTTTTAACTATTGACTAGTACAAGTTGTTGATTGATTCTAGATACAAATACTGTGTCAAGTATGTGTACAAAGAATATTTTCTCCAGTCTCTAGCTTTTTGTTTGGTTTTGGTTTTTGTTTGCTTCTTTTTTACATCCTTAATAATGTATTTGATGAAGAGTTTTTAATTTTAAAGATCAAATCCATCAACTTTTTTTACATGTTTGGGATATTGCAGGGTTATGCTTAAGAAAACTTTGTTTACACCAAGTTCAGGAAGACTGGTTTTTTTCTGCTAGAAAATTTTCTAGTATATGCATTTTATTTTATGATTCACCATCAATTAATTTTTATATTGTTAAGTTAAAACCCTTTCCTTTCTTTCTTTCTAATTTTTTTTGCTATATGAGTGTTCTGTTGTTCCAACACCATTAGCTGAATATTTTTTTTTGCTGAATAAATATTTTTAATAGATTTTTTTGACTATTCCAGATCCTCTGCATTTTATTTTTTGAAACTAGAATCAAAAACCTCCTTGGTTACTGATTCTCATTGCATTGAATCTTTAGGTCATTGCGGATAATTTATATTTTATAGTCTTGTAATTTATGAGTATAAACATAACTCGATCAGTGTAGTTATCTGTTCAAGTTGTCTAAAAATGTTTTGGTTAGCATTCACTATGGAAGTCTTGAAAATTGTTTCTAAGGTGTGTTTTCATAGATAGTAATCTCGTTTAAATTCATTTTCTAATAGATGTTTCTGGCATATAAGTACAGTTTATTTTTGTCTATTGTCCCCTGACATTTTCAAATTCACTTAATTGTTCTAATAAGTGGTTTGTATGCTCTTTTATATTTTCTGCATATATAATTATGTAATGCAGATAAAAACAATTTGATTTCCTGATTTCATCTATTTATCTATCTAATTTATTACATCAATTAGTTCCTCTATGACAACAATATATAGAATAGACGATGGCCTACACACACACACACACACACACACACACACACACAGTATGAATACTATTTACTTATTGAAGAAGTTTTTATTTTTTATTATGAATGGAATGAATATTTTTTCATTGGTTTTGAACATCACTGAGCACATTTTGAAGTCCACAGAGTTTATATAGTTTTTCTACTTAATGCTTTTAATTTTAATGATAGATTTTTTTTAAGCTTACTTATTTATTTTGAGAGAAAGAGAGAGAACATGGAGGGGCAGAGAGAGGGAGAGAGAGAATCCCAAGCAAGGCTCGATCCTACGAACTGCAAGATCATGACCTGAGCCAAGATGAAGAGCTGGAAGTGCAACCAGCTAAGCCACTCAGGTGCCCCTGCAATAATAGATTTTTGGATTTTATTGGTATCTTTCATCTCTAAGCTAAATTTGTCTTGGTCATAATATACATATATATATATATATATATATAATATATTTCTTTCTTTCTTTCTTTCTTTCTTTCTTTCTTTCTTTCTTTCTTTCTTTCTCTCTTTCTCTCTTTCTCTCTTTCTCTCTTTCTTTCTTTTTTGTAATGTCCTTGCCAGATTTTGATACCAAGATTACATAGACTTGTTAAAAAAACATTCTTTTTTTATATTCTCTGAAGGAGTTAGGGTAAGATTGATATTATTTTGCTTTAAATCTTTTTACAGACTAACTAATTAAACAATTCAGGCCTAAGTGTTATTTTATGGAGAAGTTTCAAATCATGGTTTTAATTTATTTAACAAACATAGGACTATTCTAATTTTCCATATGTTTTAGGTCAGTTTGAAAAGTTCTGGTTTTCCTCAAAGTTACTATACTGGGTCAACAAGAGGCAAAAATGGAAACCCTGAGCCCTCCTTCCCCTCACAGACATGCTGATTCAACAACATGGACCAACTCCTTTTGTTAGAAATCCAGAAACTGGTTGAAAGCCTCCTACCACTGAGACGAAGCGGGAGGGAGGTGGAGGGAGTCAAAATGAAGAAAATGACACCTTCATCATAATCTCTTCCTTGTACTAGGCACTAGGTGCACACAATCAGGGGAAAAGCCAGAACTCCCAGCTTCTCCCTGAGAAGGGAAGGAGAGGACTTAACCATATGTCCAAAGTTCAGACTATTTAGGGGGCTGCCCCAGGTACTGACTACTGTATTGACTGATTATGAGCACTGACGGGAAAAGGCCCCAGGTGGGGAACACTGAGAATATAGTCTGCAGTTTGAACTAGCATGCTCTATTAGCCAAAGTGCTTCCCCTGCTTCAGCACAGAGCAAGCAAGTAAGAATACTAAATCCCTCCTTCTCCCTGGGAAAAGAAAGAGTCGAAGCATGCAAGAGAGAAAGAGAGAAAGAAAACATGTATCTAACGTTCAGACTTTTCAGGGAGTTCCCCAAAGGACTGGTTTTTACCTTGCCTATCTCTGAGTACTGACAGGATATAGTACACTCTAGATGCCTAGGGACCAGCATCATGCTGCTCCTTCACAGGAACTGCAAGATAGCAAAGAGACACCAGAGGGAGCAAGATACCATAAACTCCTGAAAAAACAAACCAGCAAATTTCTATAATTATGAGTTTACATGGACAAGTTTGGAGAAAAGACACATCCACCAAAAAGTTTTGAGAGGCCCACCAGAATTTCTAGCAAGGGTAATTGGTGAAGGTTTTCCCGTATATGAAGCCAGTCCATAGAAACTGAGAAAAGGGCTGTTTTTTCAAATATCCAGATACCAACTCTATTGGGGACTGTAAACACACACACACACACACACACACACACACACACACACACACACGAAACAAAAGAAAACACCAAAAGAAAAAGGGATTTCATTACCTAGCAAAGAATTCAAAATTATGATCATAAAGATAATTAGTAAGTTCTGGAAAACAATTTATGAATAAGTTAGAAATTTCCAAATAGAAACAGAAAAAAATACAGAAATTTTGGAGCTGAAAAATGAAATAACCAAACTGAATAATTTACTAGAAAGGTATAATAATCGACTTTATCAAGTAGAAGAGAAAGTCGGCAAACTCAAAGACATGAAGAACATTCTGGATTATCCTATCACAGAAGCAAAAACAAAAAAGAATGAAAAAGAGTGAAGAAAACCTAAAGGACTTTTGTGACTTCATCAAATAAATCAATATATGCACTATAGAAGTTCCAAAAGGGAAAGAGAGAGACAGAAGGAGAAGAGAGCTTATTGAGGAAAACTAATGACCCCATGCCTTTTCTCTATTAAGATGGTCAGTCATGTGTTGTATTTCTTTCATTTTGTTAATGTGTTGTATCACCTCAATAATTTGCATACATTGAAACATCTTTGTTCTAAGGAATAAGTCCCACTTGGGCATGGTGTATAATTCTTTTAATGTGCTGATGAATTCAATTTACTACCATTTTATTAAGGACCTCTCCATTTATATTCATCAAGGATATTTTCCTGTAGTTTTCTTTTCTTGTGTTGTCTTTCTCTGAGTTTGGTATTAGGGTGATACTTGCCTCACAAAATGAGTTTGAAATTGTTTACTTGTATTCTATTTTTTGTAATAGTAGGAAGAGTTGGTATTAATTCTTTTTAAAATATTCAGGACAATTCGCCCAGTAAGTCATCTGTTCTTGGGCTTTCTATTGTTAGGAGGCTTTGGTTACTGATTCAATCTCTTTATTTGTTATTAGTCTCTTCAGGTGTTATTTCTTCTTGCTTCAGTTTAGCTTTCGACAAAGCGCAATATCAATTCATGATCAAAACTCCCAACAGACAAGGCATACAAAGAGCTTACCTTAACATAATAAAGGTCATATATGAAAATTCCATAGATAATAGTATAATCAGTGGTGAAAAACTAAGAGCTTTACCTCTAAGATATTGTACAAGGTAAGAATGCCCACTATCATTCTATTCGACATAGTACAGAAAGACCTAGCAAAAGCAATTAGATAAAAAAATTTTTTTAAATAGGAATAAAAATCATTCAAATTGAGTAAAATTAGCTCTGCAGATGGGATGATTGCATATGTGGAAAACCTTAAAAGGCAAGAAAATTTTGTTAGAACTAATAAATAAACTTAGAAAATTTGTAGCATAAAAAGCTAGTTCCATTTCTATATACAATGAACTATCTGAAAAGGAAAATAAGAAAACAATACCATTTACAACACTGTCCAAAAAATGTGAAGTTAAGAAAGAATTACCCAAAAGGTAAAAACAAACAAAACTCTTGTACACTGGAAATAAAATGTTAATGAAGGAAATTACAATAGACACAAATAGAAATTACCCCACATTTTTGGATTGGAAGAATTAATACTGTTAAAATGTTCAGACTATTCAAAGCAATGTACAGATTCAGTGCAATCCCTATCAAAATCTAATGATGTTATTCACAGAAATAGAAAAGACAATCATAAGATTCATATGGAACCACAAAAGACTCAAATAGCCAAATCAATTTTGAGGAAGACGAACAGAGCTGGAAGCACATTTCTTGATTTCAAACTATATTACAAAGGTATTATAATCAAAGCAATATGGTTCTGGCATTGAAAGGACGTATATCCCAGTGGAATAGAAAATAATTCCCAGAAATAAAGGCATGATCAGCTGATCTTTAAAGAGTGTGCTAAGGGGCGCCTGGGTGGCTTAGTCGGTTAAGCGTCCGACTTTCGCTTAGGTCATGATCTCGCGGCTCGTGGGTTCGAGCCCCGCGTCGGGCTCTGTGCTGACTGCCAGCTCAGAGCCTGGAGCCTGTTTCAGTCTGTGACTCCCTCTCTCTCTGGCCCTCCCCTGCTCACGCTGTGTCTCTCTCTCTCTCTCATAGAAATAAATCAAAAACATTAAAAAAAAAAAAAAAGTGTGCTAAGAACACAATATAGGGAAAAGAGAATTTCTTCAATAAATGGTTGGGGAAACTGAATATTCACCCACAGAGAATGAAATGAGACCATTAGTGTCCGTTGTATACAAAAATCAACACATAGTAGATTGAGCACTTAAACATCAGCCTGAAAATATAAGCAGCTAGAATAAAACTTTTAAAACAATGCTTGACATTGGTTTTGGCAATGACTTTTGGATATGACACCAAAAGCAGAGGCCACAAAAGCAAAAATACACAAATGTGATTATATCAAACTAAAAGTTTTTGCATAGCAAAAAAAAAGCAATCAACAAAGTAAAAAGGTAACCTACTGAATGGGAGAATAAAATTTAAGCCATATATCTGATAAGGGGTTAATATCAAAACTATATGAGGAAGTCAAGCAACTTGAAGCTAAAAAAACAAAAACAAAAAAAAACAAAATAAATGGGATAAGGGCCTGAACAAACATTTCCTTAAAGACACACAATTGAACAAGTATGTGAAAAGATAGATATCACTAATCATCAGGAAAGATGAAATGAAATGATGAAATGAAAATCAAAACTATAATGAAATATCACCTTACACCCCTTAAAAGGCAATTATAAGAAAGACGTGAGATAACAGATGTTGGCAAGAATGAAGAAAGGATAATCTTTGTTCCCTATTGCTGGGAATACAGTTTGGAACAACTATTGTATAAATATAGGATTATGAAGATTGCTAAAAAAATTTAAAAATAGAACTACTAAGTGATGATACCAAGTCCCAATTCTAGGTATATATTCAAAGGTAATTAAGTCAGTGTATTGAAGAATATAATACTCCTATGTTCATTGCAGCATTATTTATAATACTAAGATATAGAAACAATCTTAAATGTCCATTGATAAATAAATGGATAAGGAAAATGTGAAAATATAATTCAGCCATAAAAGAGACAGAAAAACTAAAGAGAGAAAGAACAAGAATAAACAGAATATCCAGATAGTAGGTTAATAAGGAAACCAAGGACCTGAACACTGTAGACCAAATGACCCTAACACACATATACAGAACATTCCACCTAAAGCAAGGAAATACACATTCATCTCACGCATGCATGGAGCATTCTCCAGGACATACCACATGTCAGTTTACAAAACAGTCTCAACAAATTTAAGAAGACTGAAACCATATTGGGTACATTTTTCTACCATAATAAAATGAAACTAGAAATTGATAACAGTGAAATAAATCAATATGATAAACCATATTAAAAGAATAAAGGACAAAAATCACATGCTCATCTCAACCAACGCAAAAAAAGCATTTAACAAAATTCGACACCTTTTTCATTATGAAAAGACTCAACAAAGGAATAGAAGTAAATTACCTCAGTATAATAAAAGCTATACATGAAAAGACCACAGGAGATATCTAGTCAGTGGTATAAAACTAAAAGCTTTTCTTTTATGATTGAGAATAAGGCGAAGATGCACACTTTTGCCACCTGTATTCTACAATGTACTGGAAAACTGAGCTAAAGCAACTAGTTGAGAGTAAGACAAAAGACATCCAAATAGGATATGAAGAAGTAAAATTATTTTTGTTCAAATATGACATTATCTTATATGCAGAAAACTGTAGAGATTCCACAAAATAATCTGTTAAAATTAATAAATGAATTCACCAAATTTACAGGATACAAAATCAACATACAGAAATAAATTGCATTTCTATACACTCACAGAAGACAATCTAAAAATGGAAATGAGGAAAAACAATTTATAATACATCAAAGGGAGTAAAATACATAGAAATATACTTAACCAAGGAGTTTAAATTCCTATACATTGAAAACTATAAACATTGCTGAAAGGAATTTTTAAAAGATATAAGTAAATGAAAAGATGTCCCGTGTTTGTGGATTAGAAAACTGAGTATTGCTAAAATGTCCATACTACCTAAAAGAAATCTACAGATTCAATGTAATCCCCATAAAAATTCAATAGTACTTTTTAGATAAATAGAAAAAAATAATCCTAACATTTATATGAAACTACAAAAAACCCAAATAGCAAAAACAATCCTGAGAAAGCAGAATAATGGTGGAGGTTTCACATTTCCTGATTTCAAAACATATTACAAAGCTACAGTAATTAAAACAGTGTTGTCCTAACATAAAGACCGGCCTGTAGAAAAATACAGTGAAATAGTCCAGAAGGAAACTCACACAAAAATGGCCAACTCATAGATGCCAAGAATACACAATCAGGAAAGGAAAGTTTCTTCAACAAATGGTGTTTTAAGAACTTAATATACACATGCAAAATAATGAAGTTGGATGTTTATCTTACATTTTGTTTATTCATCGTAAAAGGTTGTTTCCACCTTTTAGCTATTGTGACTAATGTTGCAAATAAAATAGTGCAATATCTTTTACAACTTGATTTCAATATTCTGGATAAATATCTGAAAGTGGGCTTGTTGGATCCTTGTTAATGGAATTTTTAAAATCAATTTCCCTTTCAAATTATTCGGTGTAAATGTATAGACATGAAACGGATTTTTGCATGTTGACTTTATATCTTTCAACTTTGCTGAATTTATGAATTCTAACAGGTGTGCGTGTGTGCGTGCATGATCTGTAGGGTTTTCTACCGTTATAAGATTATGTCATCTGTGAACAGAAACAATTTCACTTCTTCCTTTCTGGCTTAGATATTTTTCATTTCTTTTTCTTGTCTATTTGTTCTGGCTCAGACTTCCAGTATTGTATTGAACAGAACTGGTGAGAGCAGGCATTCATGTCTTGTTCCTAATCATAGAAGAAAAGCTCTCAATCTTTCACTATAGGGTATGTGAACTTTTACTATGTAGCCTTTATTATGTAGACATAGTTTTTCATTTCTAGTTTCGGGAATGTTTTTATTTTGAGCATTTTAAAAACGTTATCATATATGTATTCTGTATCAATTGAAATAATCATAATTATTTCCCTTCATCTGTTAATGTGACGTACCACCTTGATTGATTTTTGTATTTAGACCCGGGCTTGCATATCAGAAATAAATCCCAACTGGTCATAGTGTATACACCTTTAATATACTGTAGGATTTGGTCTGCTAGCACTTTGTTATCAATTGATTTTTATGTCAAAATTTATCACTGGTTATGTAGTTTTCTTTCCTTGTAGCACTTTGGTTTGGCTTGCTATCAAGGCTTCATAACACACCTGGAAGTGTTCCTTCCTTTTCAATTATTTTTAGAGGAGTTTAACAAAGTTTGGTGTTAATTCTTCTTTAAATGTTTGGCAATATTCACCATTGAAAACTTATGGTCCAGGATTTTTCTTTTGGGGAGGTTTTTTTATTACTGACTCAATCTTTTGTCTATTCAGATTTTCTAGCTCCTCATGAATTCAGATTTTCTAGCTCCTCATGAATTCATCTTTGTAGATTGTGTGTTTTCTTCCAAAAATTTGTCCATTTTATCCAGGTTATCCAACCTGTTGGCCTAAAATTGTTCAATTCAATTGTTCAAAATATTCTCATCATGTATTTTTAAAGTTATGTAATATTGCTGGTAATGTTCCTACTTTCATTTATGTTTTTAAATTTTTGAGGTTTTTTTCTACTGAAGGTTTATCTCCTTTGGTTCATCTCCTCAAAGAACCAATTTCTGGTTTTATGAATTTTTCTATTGAGTTTCTATTCTTTATTTCCTCTCTCATCTTTATGACTTCCTTCCTCCTGTCAGCTGTGGATTTTGCTTGTTCCTCTTTTTCTAGTTCCTTATTATGTAAAGTTAAATTGTTGACTTGAGATCTTTTTTATGTTAAGTATTTTACTAATATAAATTTGCTTCTTTAGTGGTGCTTTCATTTTATCTCATAAGTTTGGCTATGTTGTGTTTTTGTACTCTTTTTTAAAATGTGTTATTTAATTTCCTTTATGATTTCTTTTTTGACTCACTGGTTGCTTAATTCATCTTTTTTTAATCTTTTAAGTGTTTGCAATGATTTCCCATTTTTCTTTCTGACAATGCAAACCAAGGCCAAAATATGATCTCATATTATATTCTAAATGTTCAATTGGCTTTATTTACAAGAACTACATGGCATTTTAATAATCATTTCTTTGGGGAAGCTTCCTGTGAAGATGTTTGTAAGATACATTCTTTTAAAGTAGCTCATATAGATGTTAAGAGAGAGTTTCCATGAGATGAAGGAATATATTGGTAGTTTTTTCTTTTTCTTTTATATTTGCATTATACAGCCAAGATAGAATAAACTGCCTTATAGTCTATTTTCCTATTGATTACAATTAAGCATTCTGGGCAGAATACAAAATGAACTACTAAGAACTCTGAAAATAAATAATATCAGGTAGATTGAAGACTAAAGTCAAAATCTGAATATTAATGTGTAGGAGGGTGAAGTTTGTACTTTTATTTTTTCTTTTTTCCTGGCTTTAATCCCAAACAGGTCTGGCAGGCACTAAGTAAAAAGCCTATCTTTCTAGTGAAAGGAATGGAAAAAAAGTGTTCCTGAATGTTGGAAATTATGCATTGGGATGAATATTCACTTCTTTTCTCTCTCTCTCTCTCTCTCTCTCTCTCTCTCTCTCATTTACTCTCCTACCCTACTCTGAAGCTAACTCTAGTTATGGGCTAGCACTGCCACAAACATAGTGGCACAGGTACCTAAACCCTGAGAGAAGGATTTCTAGTCAGAGGAAGTAGAAAAGGGACCCCAAGTGTCTGAAGGGTTTGGGAAAACATCCACTATTTTCTTCTCTCCTTTCTCTAACCACTTCACTCTCTAGTTACGCAGAGTTGCACAATAGTACAGAAGGCTTTCTGAACAAAGAAAATGGGTAAAATGCCCCATTGTTCAAGGATGTGGAAGAAATTACAAAAAGAAGAGAAATAAAAAATGGCAACTCCTAATTCTGCTGTGAATTGATATAAGTTCTGGACTCTACCCTGAGCTCTTCACACAGAGAAACACATCCAAACAAGCAAGGATGGTAAACTTTTTAAGAACTGAACTCTGACACAAATATTTGCCTCAATTCTAGACTAAACCTTGAAGGATAAATGCATTCAGTAGACTCAAATGGAATAGAAAAGACTTTGAACTAACTTTGCAACTACTTTGCACAGATGAGACAGAGTTTGTGGTATGAATCTAACTAGCAGATTATTTCCTAAAAACAAATAACCTCTCCTTAAAACTCAGCATTCTCCAGAGAATTTTAACAGGGTCTAGAGTCTTGCCTCAGAGTGTTAAAAATGTTAAAGATATAATCCAAAATTACATAACATTGAAAGAGCCAGGAAAATCTGACCTAGCTTTAATGAAGAAGACAATCAACAGATGCAAATCCTGACAGGATGCACATTATAATCATCTTCCATGAAGTAAATGTGAACTTGTTTTTTTAACTAATGAAAAGATAGACATTAGCAGAAGAGAAGATAAACACGTGAACTAAATGCAATATTACAGTGTACAGTATAAAACAATATATGCTCCTGGACAACCAATGGGTCAAAGAAGAAATTAAGAGAAATAATTTCAAAAACCCCTTGAGACAAATGAAAATGGAATACAAAATACAAAATTTATAGGATGCAGCCAAAGAAGATGTAAGAAGAAAATTCATAGTGAGAAATGCTTATATCAAGAGACAAGAAAAACATCAAATAAAAATCTAACTTTACGCCTCAAGGAATTAGAAAAGAAATGAAGTCTAAAGTTAGCAGAAGGAAGGAGATAACAAAGATTAGAGTGGAAATAATTGCAATAGAGACTAAAAAGAAAGGATTGATGATACTAAGAGCTGGCTCTTTGAAAGGATAAATAAAACTGACAAACTTGTAGCTAAATTCACCAAGAAAAAAAAGAGAAAGGGCTCAAGTATGTAAAATCAAACATGAAAGAGGAGACATTACAACTGGTACCACAGACACAAAGGATCATAAGAGACTACCATAAACAACTACACACCAACAAACTTGAAACATTGGAAGAAATGGATAAATTTCTAGAAATATGCAACTATACCAAAACTGAATCATGAGGAAATAGAAAATATCAACAGACAAATTACTGGTAAGGAAATTGAATCAATAATCAAAAACCTCCTAATAAACAAAGGTCCAGGACCAGACGGCTTCATTGGTGAATTATACCATTTAAAGAATTAATACCAATCCTTCTCAACTTCTTCCAAAAAATTAAAGAAAGAGGAATGTACCTAAGCTCATTTTATAAGGCCAGCATTACCCTTATACTAAAGCTAGGAAGGATACTATAAGAAAAGAAAATTACAGTCCAATATCCCTGATGATTAAAGATGCAAATACCTTTAAAAATACAAGAAAACTCAATTAAACATAACATTAAAAATATCATACAATATGATCAAGTTGGATTTATCCCTGGGATGCAAAGATGATTCAACACCCGCATAGCAGTCAGTGTGATACACACATTAACTTCTCTTTTGGTTTCCATATGCATGGAAAATCTTTTCCCATCTCTTCACTTCCAGTGTGTGTGTACTGAAATCTGAAGTGGGTCTCTTTTATGCAGCAAATACTCTGGTCTCAGCTTTTTGTTTTGTTTTGTTAGCCCATTCAGCCACTCTTTTGATTGGAGAAGTTAATTCATTTTCATTTAAAGTAATTATTGATAGGTATGGACTTACTTTTGCCATCTTGTTAATTGTTTTTTGGCTCTATTGCAGTTTCTGTGGTCCTTTCTGTCTTGTGATTTTCTTTTGTCATATGATTTTTTGTGGTCTATGCTTTGATTCCTTCTTTATCTTTCGTATATACTAAAGAGTTTTGCTTTGTTGTTACCATGAGGCTTACATAAAACAAATTATAGTAATAACAATCTATTTTAACCTGATAAAAACTTAACTTCAACTGCATACAAAAATCTACCCTCTTCATTTTATGTTTTTTATATAATAGTTTACATTTTTTACATTATTTATCCATTAACAAATTATTAAGCAGTAAATTTATTTTTAATACTTTGCCTTTTAACCTTTACCTTAGAGTTAAATGATTTACATAACACCATTACAGTATTTGAGTGTTCTGAATTTGACTATATACTTACCTTTACCAGTGAGTTTTATACTTTCATATGTTTTCATGTTACTAATTGCTGTCATTTCATATTGGCTTGTAAGGCAGATCGAGTGATAATTAATTCCTTCAGAGTTTTCCTATAAAAAGTTCTATCTCTCATTTCTGAAGAGCAACTTTGCCAGGTAAAGTATTCTTGGCTGGTAGTTCTTTTCTTTTAGAACTTTGAATATATCATCCTGCTCTCTCCTATCTGACAAGGTTTCTGCTGAGAAATCTGCTTATAGTCTTATGCATATTCCCTTTTATATGATGTTTGTTTACTCTTACTGCTTTCAAATTCTCTCTTTATATTGATTTTTGATAATTTTATTACAATGTGTCTCATGAAGTCCTCTTTGGGTTGAATTTATTTGGAGTTCTATGAGCTTCATGTGCCTGAATGTACATATCTCTGCTCAGATTTGGAAAGTTTTCAGCCATTATTCCTTTGACTAAACTTACTGTCCCTTTCTACCTCTTCTCATTCTGGAACTTCTATTATAGATACATTTTTTTGATTGATGGTATCCATTTTCAGAATATAATATTTATCAGATATATGAACTGTAAATATTTTCTTTTAACTTATCCTTAGTGTTTCTTTTCTTAATGACATCTTTTGAACAGCAAAAAATTTTTAATAAAGTCCAATTTATTATTATTATTATTTTTTACAGACCATTGTTTTGGTATATCTGAGAAATCTGTCCTACACTGTCATAAAAGTAGTGAAAACAGAAGTGTTTGTCTTGTTCTTAACTGAAGAGTGACAGCATTCAGTCTTTCAACTTCAACCATGATGCTACTAGTAGGTTGTGCATATTGCTATTTGAGGAGGTTTCTTTCCATTCCTAGTTAGATTTGATGATAGTGTTTATTACAAATCAGTTCTGGGGCGCCTGGGTAGCTCAGTCGGTTAAGCGTTCGACTTCGGCTCAGGTCATGATCTCGCAGTTTGTGGGTTCGAGCCCCGTGTCGGGTTCTGTGCTGACAGCCAGCTCAGAGCCTGGAGTCTGTTTCCGATTCTATGTCTCCCTCTCTCTCTGACCCTCCACTGTTCACGCTGTCACTCTTTCTCTCTCTCTCTTTCAGAAATAAATAAAACATTAATAAAAATCAGTTTTGGATTTATAAAAGGCTATTTCTGGGTCCTTTGAGATGACTGTGCATTTCCCTTCCCTTATTCTATGAATTTACTCTTAGATATCAACCCAATCTTACTTCCCTGGATAAGCTCACCTAGTCATGGTGTGTAACATCATTAGTTTGCTAATATTTTATTAAGGATTTTTATGTCTATGCTTATTATATTGTGATGTTTTTGCTTGGCTTTGATATCAGAATGATACTTGCCTTATGAGTTAGGAAGTGTTTTACCTTTCTCATTTTCTATAAATGTTTGTGTAGAATTAGTAGTATTTTTTCTTTATGTATTCTCATAGAATTCATCACTAAAGCCATTTGCCCCTGGGCTTTTCTTTATAATTGGGTAGCATATTGAGATTCTAGGCAAATTTAAAATTCCCACTAGTGTTATTTCCTATCAATCCTTATCCATTTCCTCCAGCACATGCATGCAGCCGACCTGTAAGCTAGGGATATGATATACACAGAGTTTATCATTATCCTTTATAGAGCTATTATTTCCAATATGGTACCTTTAATTTCTGTCTGATCTGTCACTAACCCCAACTAGGACCTCAACATTGGGCTCATAGTACTTCTGGTTTTACATTCATTCCTTACCAAGTTTGCTACTTTTATTCAAAGTGTCAATGGATGAGATTTTTTTGCCATTTGCACCAAATGTAGAACTGCTCCTCGGACACCTAATTTAAATGTTTTCATGACTAGCCTTTCTCTAGTAAAATAACAGCATCAACTAATCTGGAAGAAGGCATAGGAGCAGATTCAGGAAAGAAGAACAAGAACATAGCTCCCACTATTCTTTATTTTGTGGCAGCTTTTCATAAATGACTCACTTTTTGTTTCTTTTGATAAGTTTTTATAGTCCTGTAATAGTTGTTTTGACAAAATTGCCCAGTTTTATACTTGTTTTGGGAGTAGATGATTTAAATATATCTTCTCTCTCTCATAGTCTCCTCATTTAGGGTTATCTATGCAATTTTATTTATTTTGTGCCTGACTTATCACAAAATCTAGCACTGATCCATGATAAATACTCTTATCTAATTAGAAACAAAAAGAGACTTTCTCAATATGATAAAGCTATATGCATTTTGTACTTCTGCAACATTCCACCTAGGATCAATTCCCTTCAGGGTGAAGGACTCAGTTGACATTTTCTTTAGTCCATGGATGATCCAGATAATTTTTCTTCATTATTGTCTGAAAATACTGTATTTCATTTTGAAAGACATTTTCTCTCCACATAAAATGCAGATAGTAGTTTATTTCTTTTTTGAATCTGTCATTTTTAATATATATATATATATTTTTTATTATAGAAGATAGTAAATAGTTTATTCCTTTTTTGAATCTGTCATTCAGTAACCTTCTAGTTTCCATTATTTCTGTTGGAAAGCCAATCTTAAATTGTTTTATTGTTCTTTTGCTTTTAAGGCTTTTGTTTTACATTCTGATTACCACCTTTTCTGTGGTTTATAGCACTATCATTAAAATGCATCTTAGTGGTTTTATTTTAATATTTATTACATGTAATCCTTTTTGAGTATAGGTTTAATATCTTATCAGATTGTGATGTATAATGCTGAGAGTAGTTATTACACTTAAAACCTGAAAAGAAATTCCAATAAGATTGGTAATCAGGTAAACTTTGCTAATTTTTAGGATAGAAGCTTAGAATTGATTGTTTCAGAATCAAAAGAGAGTAAAAGGATCATTAGCAAAAAAGTGATCAGGATAACTGGGAAATAGTTTGTAGTTATTGAAATGTTCACTCATTATTAACAATAATAGTAAAACCTTCAGATAATTGGTGTTTCAAAATTGATTGTATGAGTCTTTTTGAAAGCTTTAAATGCATTATTTCAAATCTTTTTGCATAAGAAATGATATTTTAATATTTCTCTTTACTGAAAACTAGAAATCTTATTTACAGTGATCTTTAGTGTGTAAAATTAATATGTAAATATGAAAGACTTTCTAATTAATATTCCAAATGCCACTGCTATTTATAGAAACATAAACGGACACAGCTATATCACATTGGAGTTTATATATAATTACCATTAAAATAATATATGCCCAGGAGCCTATGGAGTGAATACAGTCCTGCTGACATTTTGGTCTCAGTACAGTGTAACTGATTGCAGACTTCTGGCTTTTAAAAATTCAAGACAATATATTTAATTTGTTTTAAGACACTAAAAGTGTGGTAATTTTTTATAGTGGCCACAGACTAATAATTAATTATGTTGAATATCTTTTTATGTGCTTATTGGCCATTCATGTATCTTTTGTAGAGAAATATCTTTTAAAAATCACATTCTGCCTGAAGTGCCTGGGTGGCTCAGCTGGTTAAGCATCCAACATCAGCATTATTTACAAAGTCAAATTGTAGAAGGATCCCAAGTGTCCATTGATTGAGGAATGGATAAAGAAGAGGTCATATCCACATACCCCCACACACAATAGATTATTATTCATCCATAAAAAAGAGTGGAGTCTTGCTACTTGCAACAACATGGATGGAGGTAGAGAGTACAAAATGTCAAGCAAAATAAGTCAGGGAAAGAAAAATATCATATGATTTCACTCATGTGGAATTTAAGAAACAAAACAGAGAGAAAGAGAGAGAGAAAGAGAAACCAGGGAACAGACTCTTCACTATAGAGGACAAACTGATGGTTATCCATGGAGAGGTGAATGGGCAGGTGGCTAAAATAGATGACAGTAATTAAGGATTGCAGTTATCATGATGAGCACTGGGTGATGTATGGAATTGTTGAATCACTATGTTATATACCTTAAGCTAATATTACATGGTACGTTAACTAGGTTGGAATTAAAAGTTAATTAAAATCTGGAAGAAAAATATATTATCCCATGCTTGATTGTCTTTTCACTTTCTGATGATGTTGTTTGAAATGTAGAAGATTTAAACTTTGATCAAGTCCAATTTGTCCATTTTTTCTTTTGTTTCTTCTACATTTGGTGTTGTATGCAGTAACTAATAGCTGAGCCCAAGGTCATGAAGATTTATACCTCTGTTTGCTTCTAACAGTTTAATATTTTTAGCCCTTATGGCTTGGTATATGTTCCACTTGGAGTTGTTTGTATAATGTTTGGTAGTGGTCCAGATAAATATTTTTTTTAAGTTTTTGTTTTCATTTCTTTTGAGAAAGAAAGAGCAGTCACGTGCACGTGAGAGTGGAGAAGGGGCAGAGAGAAAGAGGGAGAGAAAGAATTCCAAGCAAGCTCCACACTGAGTGTGATGTGGGGCTTGATCTCATGACTATGAGGCCATGACCTAAGCTGATATGAAGAGCTGGATGCATACCGACTGAACCACCCCGCTGCCCCCAGGTTGATTGTTTGTTTGTGGTTATACATTTCTCTCAGCACCGGTTGAAAAGACAATGCTTTCGTCATTGAATTGTTTTTGCACCTTTATTAATAATCAATGGAAAGTAAATGTAAGGATTCACTTTGTACTCTCATTTCAATGCCATTGATCTATATGTCTCTTGATTTGGCAGTAACATACTGTCTTGATTACTGTAACCTGTAGTACATTTTTAAATGGCGAAATGCATATAGTCTAAGTTTGAGGTTGGAAATATTCTGGGTCCTTTGCCTTTCCATATTAGCTTGGTAGGCCTGTTATAATAAAATACCATAGCCTAGGTGGCTTAAACAACATAAATTAATTTTATTACAATTCTGGAGGCTGAAAGTCCTTCTGAGGCTTCTTTCCTTGGCATGTAGATGGCTGCCTCCTCGTTGTATTCTTAGATGGTCTTTTCTCTGGGGTCAAACATTGTTGAATGTTTCTTTTTGTGTCCACATTTCCTCTTTTATAAAGACATTAGTTGGGGTGCCTGAGTGATTCAGTAGGTTAAGCATCTGACTTCAGCTCAGGTCATGATCTCACGGTTCATGAACTCCGTGGCTCTGGAGCAAACCTCTGGGTTGGCAGAAACTTTGTCAGGTCCTTTTTATGGTCCTAGATTCCCTTTCCCAATTCTGCTCCCTTCTGTCTTTCACCGCTGTTAGTGCCTGATTAACCTTTTGCTTTTGAACTCTTCCTCAGCATCTGTTTCCTGGAGAACACAACGGGGACAATCATTACTAAATCATTATCACCAAAATAATAATTACCTTCTCAGTTCTCATTCTACCTAATTTCTGAGTAACATTTAAAAGTTTCCAATATTCTACTTTGAAATTCTATTTTATTTGTAGTCATCATAATATCTTCTAATTCTTACTCACCTTAACCTTTGTTAGTTTCACTTTGACCCTAGATTCTTTTTTGTCCTAACCCCCAAATCCTTTGTGTTGCCCACGAGTCTTTTTTGGACCTCTTTTTTCTTTCCACTCATTTGTCTTAAATGATCTTAGTCACTCTTTTCCTTCAAGTTCCTTTTTTATGTGTTCATAAATTGATATATTTCAACTCAAGCTCTGGGGTGTCAGACTTCAATTTCCAATGTCTATATCTGCTATTCCACAACTATCTCCAAGTCAACATCTGTAGCTGAACGCATCATGTTCCTATTCAAATCTGCTGGTTTCAAAATTGGTGCCCACTTCATCCCACTGGCTTAGTCCTCTTAGCAATGTGATCAACCTCCAGAATGAATTATTCAACACATTGATATTTCTTCCTAAATATCTCTGTGATCTTTCTACTACATTTATTTTTCTTCCCTCTCTAGTGCTGAGGATGTAGACATTTTTGGTCTAAATATAAAAACTTCCCCTTAGTGAACCTGTTGTTTCTAGTCCTCATCATTTAAATCCCACCATCCCCAAACATTACAAGTTCTCATTTTTACACAGAAATCCATCATTGATTTGCACTAAGATTCTTAGATAATTTTAAATTATGTAATTATTTAAGAATGAAGTTGTAAAATGCACTAACATCCATATAAATCATTCACTCATCTGAATATGGTTCACATCTCAAATAGTCACAGCCACCTTTAAGTTCACTCTGTTAGAGAAAACAAAATAATCTTAGCCATATTCCCAGAGAATTTTGAATATCCATGTAACAATGAATTTTTCATTTCTAGCTGTGGCATCTCTTGTACAAGTTCAGTTTTCTGTTAGTTTCTGAGGTACTTGAAAGCATGGATCTTGTCATATTTCTCATCTGCCCAGTTCCAGGCTTGCAGTAAGCACACAAAAAAATAATTATTGTATTAAATTAAAATAATTTGAATGTCTATAAATTATAGCCATTAAAACTGACCAGTCAATACCAACATTGAAAATACAGTAATGAATTTAAACAACAGAGGTGTATTTCCCTTTTGGTTACTTGACTGAACAGCAGAGCTTTTTTGCAGAACCATGAAGAACCTTTTAATTCTTACCATGCCTTAAGTGACATCTATGTATATTAGACTTCAAAATTTGATCATGTTGTAGAAGATCAGAAATTTTAAGAGCAACATAATTAATATCGATACATTAATTCCATCAATTTTCATATGATTTGGCAAAGAAGATATAAATATTAATTTTAAGGTATATAGAATATTCAAATAAATGAATATGGTATACAACATGTATCACAAGACTTACTGATCAGGCTATAAACACTGAAGTGAAATACTCAGAATTGCTATTTTGAAGTTAAAGTTCTTCTGTTATCATTTGTTAATTATAAGAATATTTTCTTGATAGATACTAAAACTAGATTTAGGAAAAGCATGAACAACGATAGAAAAGAAGCATGCAAGGAATGTGAGCAGAAGTATTCCATGAAAGAACAACTCAATAATTAGTTGGTGAAAAAGTCCTTGTAAAGTTGACCCAAAAAATGAAAGTTTTTCAAGTTATTCCCTTTTCATGTGTCAATGTCATACTGATGGGGAAAAAGCTTTACATTGAACCTTTTACTAGTTCCATATTTTTCTAAGACGTCAAGTTCTACACCATGGAATAAATAATGGGAAAATAAAGTTATTCTTACAGGATCATTTCATAGTTGTAACTTCTTTAGTTTTTGCTTTTGTTTTTGGTCTGATACTTAAATTGCTAATCCACACTTAGGGATTAAAACACATCCGTACGCTCATTGCATGTCTAAATTCTTATTTGGTTTCCTTAACAGTTTTCTAAGAAACAAATTTAGGATAGAAAAATTGACTTAGATTATATTTTTACATATTTTACGTGCGCGCACGTGTGTAGATCTGTTTCGACCTGAGATTTAAAACTAGAATTCTGACCTCAGTCACGGTTAAAACAGGCAACTGTCTGCTACTAACCATATTGTGAATTTCCATTTTGTTTTTCTTCACTACAGTAATTCAGCCATCGTGCCAGAAATCTGTGACGTGGACTGTTGATACTGCCGAGCACTTCACCAGCAGCTGGCCCATTTCCAGAAGAGAAAATGCCCTTTGCAACCTCTACGTCACCCTTAAATGCGTTTCAAAAGTCCGCGTTTGGAAGATAAAGCCCAAGCCCACGCGGAAGCCACGCCTGGCTGCCTCCAGCCTCCAGGGCCCAGCGCGGTGGGTGGGAGCCCGGGGCTGCGGAGGCGTGTGCGGATCAGCAGCCAGGGCGGGGCGGGCGGAGGAGCCGCGGCCCCCTACCCCATCTCTCTGCTGTCTGCGTCGTCCCCTCCCCCAGCCCGGCGGTCCGGCCCCGCGCGGGAGGGGCCGCCATTCCGCAGCCAACCGCCACCACCGTGGCAAAGCCGGCACGTCGCGCATTGCTACCGGTCCTGCTGGCTGATGCTCTCAGGCCTGGGCTGGCTGACCTTCTCCGGCCAGCGTGAGTGCAGCACCCTGCTCCGTAGTAGACGGCCACCTGTCGCAGAGCCTCTGGGCATGGCGGGCTCAGAAGTAAAGCATGTACATTGTCAAATCTAGATAGCACAGAATATTTTTAATGGCAAACCTCTTCTAATATTAGCATGATTTTTATGAATGATTCATTAAGTATAATTTCGATGACAATTCTATAACATATATCATTTGTACCCATTTATTTTTATTTTTTATATTTTAAGTATTTAAATTACAGGTAGTTAACATACAGTGTAATATTAACTTCAGATATAAATTTCGTGATACAACACTCACATACTGCACCTGGTACTCATACAACAAGTGCACTCCTTAGTCTCCATCGCCTGTTTTACCCATCTCTCCCTTCCTCCTCCCCCCTGAGCACCATTAGTGTGTTCTCCATAATTAAGAGTCTTTCTTGGTTTTGCTCTTCCTTCTCTTTTCCCTCCACTTTGCCCTTTTGTTGTTTTCTTAAATTTCACATATGGGTGAAATCATGTGATATTTGTATTTGGCTTATTTTGCTTAGCGTAATATTCTCTAGCTCCATCCATGCCCTTGCAAACGGCAAGATTTCGTTCTTTTATATGGCTGAGTAATATTCCAGTGTGTGTGTGTGTGTGTGTGTGTGTGTGTGTGTGTGTCACCTTAATGCATTCAATAATCAATGGACACTGGGCTGTTTCCACAATTCGACTATTGTAGATAATGCTGCTATAAACATTGGGATACATGTATCTCTGAAATAGTATCTTTGTATTCTTTGGGTAAATAACTAGCGGTGTAATTCCTAGATCATAGGGTATTTCTATTTTTAACTATTTGAGGAAACTCCATAGTGTTTTTCCACACTGGCTGTACTAGTTTGCATTCCCACCAACAGTGTAAGAGGGTTCCTCTTTGTCCACATCCTCGCCAACATCTGTCGTTTCTTGTTTGTTGAATTTACCCATTGTGACAGGTGTGAGGTAATATCTCATTGTAGTTTTGATTTGCACTTCCCTGATGCTGAATGATGAGCATCTTTTCAATGTGTCTGTTGGCCATCTGGATGTCTTCTTTGAAGAAATGTTTATTCATGTCTTCTACCCATTTTTAAATTGAATTGGTTGCTTTTTTGGTGTTTGATAAGTTTGCTGTTTTTTTGAAGTTTGAGAAGTTCTTGATATGTTTTCCCTTTATCAGATATGTTGTTTGCAATATCTTCTCCCATTCTGTAGGCTGGCTCTTAGTTTTGTTAGTCTTCCTCACTGTGAAGAAGCTTTTAATTTTGATGAACTTAAATTCGTTTCCCTTGCCTCAGGAGATGTATCTAGAAAGAAGTTGGTCAAAGTTGAAAAAACTAATACCTGTGCTCTTCTTTAGGATTTTTATTGTTTCAGGTCTCACATTTAGATCTTTAAATGTGCTATTTTTGTGTTTGGTTCAAGAAAGTGGTCCAGTTTTATTCTTTTGCATGTTGCCATTCAGTTTTCCCAACACCATTCATTGAAGAGGCTTTTTCCCATTGGATATTCTTTCCTGTTTTGTTGAATATTAATAGACCATATAATTGTGGTTTATTTCTGGGTTTTCTGTTCTGTTCCATTGATCTGTTTGTCTGTTTTTGTGCCAGTACTATACTGTTTTGATCACTATAGTTTTATAATATAACTTGAAGTCTGGAATTGTGATGCCTTCAGCTTTGCTTTTCGTCTTCAAGGTTGTTTGGCTATTCGGGTTTTTTGTGGTCCATACAAATTTTGGGAATGTTAGTTCTATTTCTGTGAAAAACGTGATTGGTGTTTTGGTAGGGATTCCATTGAATGTGTATATTGCTTTGAGTAGTATAGACATTTTTTGTATTTGTTCTTCTAAAATTTTCTATAGTTTTTATCATAGAGATCTTTTATAATTTTGGTTAAGTTTATTCCTAGGTATTTTATGGGTTTTTTTGTACAATTATGAATGGGATCAGTTTATTGATTTCTCTTTCTGTTGCTTCATTGTTGGTGTATAAAAATGCAACTCATTTCTGTACATGATTTTGTACCCTGCGATTTGCTGAATTCATGGATCAGTTCTAGTAGGCTTCTGGTGAGGTCTGCCAGGTTTTCTATGTAGAGTATCATGTCATCTGCGAAAGTGGAAGTTTGACTTCTTCTTTGCCAATTCTGATGCCTTTGATTTCCTTTTGTTGTCTGATGGCTGATGCTAGGACTTCCAGCACTATTTTAAACAACAGTGGTGAGAGTGGACGTCCCTGTCGTGTTCCTGATCTCAGGGGGAAAGCTCTCATTCTTTCCCTGTTGAGGATGATGTTAGCTGAAGGCTTCTCATAGATGGCTTTTATGATGTTTAAATAAGTTCCTTCAATTCTGACTTTCTCGAGGGTCTTTATTAAGAAGAGATGCTTTTTCTGCATCTATCGACAGGACCATATGGTTTTTATCTTTTCTTTTGTTAATGTGATGCATCACTTTGATTGATTTGTGAATATTGAACCAACCCTATAACCCAGGAATGAATCCCACTTGATCTTGGTGGATAATTCTTTTTATGTGCTGTTGAATTTGATTTGCATGTATCTTGTTGAGGATTTCTGCATCCATATTCATCAGGGATACTGGCCCGTAGTTTTCTTTTTTTTGCTGGGTCTCTGTCTGGTTTGGGAATCAAAGTGATGCTGGCTTTGTAGAATGAGTCCGGATGTTTTCCTTCCATTTCTATTTTTTGGAATATCTTGAGAAGAATGGGTATTAACTCTGATTTAAATGTCTGATAGAATTCCCCAGGGAAGCCATCTGGGCAAGGGCTCTTATTTATTGGGAGATTTTTGATAACTGATTCAGTTTCTTCACTAGTTATGGGTCTGTTCAGATTTTCTATCTCTTCCCATGTGAAATTTGGTAGTGAGTGTGTGTTTAGGAATTTGTCCATTTCTTCTAGGTTGTCCAGTTTGTTGGCATATAATTTTTCATAGTATTCCCTGATAGTTGCTTGTATTTCTGAGGGATTGGTTGTAATAAGTCCATTTTCATTCATGATTTTGTCTATTTGGGTGCTCTCTCTTTTCTTTTTGAGAAGCCTGGCTAGAGGTTTGTCAATTTTGTTTATTTTTTCAAAAAACCAACTTTTGGTTCCATTGATCTGTTCAACTGTTTTTTTGTTTTGTTTTGTTTTGTTTTTTTGGTTTTTTGCATTCTGTATTGTTTATTTCTGCCCTGATTTTTTATTATTTTTCTTCTGCTGCTGGGTTTGGGGTGCTCTTGCTCTCCTTCTAGTTCCTTTAGGTATGCTGTTAGATTTTGTATGTGTGCTTTTTCTAGTTTCTTGAAATAGGCCTGGAGTGCAATGTACTTTCCTCTTAGAACTGCCTTTGCCACATCCCAAAGAGTTTGGATTGTTGTATTTTCATTTTTTTCCATATATTTTTAAATTTCTTCTCTAATGCCTGATTGGCCCATTCGTTCTTTTACTCCCATGCTTTTGGAGGTTTTGGTAGCATATTCTTTAACCTCCATGTATTTTTGCTCTTTCCAAAATTTTTTTTTAAATATTTTTATTTATTTCTAGGAGAGAGAGAGACAGCGTGAGCAGGGGAGGGTCAGAGAGAGAGGGAGACACAGACTCCAAATCAGGCTCCAGGCTCTGAGCTGGCTGTCAGCACAGAGCCCGACGCGGGGCTTGAACCCACGAACCGCGAGATCATGACCTAAGCGAAAGTCGGACGCTTAACCGACTAAGCCACCCATGCGCCCCCCCCCAGATATTTTTGTTAGAAAAGCTACATGATATGATTTCAGGGTTTTTGTAATTTATTCAGGCCTGACCTAATATGTGATCTGTTTTGGAGAATGTTCCATGTGTTCTTGAATAGAATATGTATTCTGCTGTTTTAGGATGGAGTGTTCTGAATATATCTCTTCAGTCCCTTTCATCCAATGTGTCATTCAAAGCTATTATTTTCTTGTTGCCTTTTATTTAGATGATATGTCCATTGATGTAAGTGTGGTGTTAATTTTTTTTTTATTTTTGAGAGAGAGAGAGAGACAGGGCATGAGAAGGGGAGAGGCAGAGAGAGACAGAGACAGAGAATTTGAACCAGGCTCCAAGCTCTGAGCTGTCAGCACAGAGCCTGATGTGGGGATCGAACTCATGAGCTGTGAGATCATGACCTGAGTCGAAGTCAAACGCTTAACTGACTGAGCCACCCAGGCGCCCCATTTTTCAACATTTCTAAATGTAACCATTTCAAATTAAAATTTCACATGACAATAAATGCTAATGACTATTGCTCTTAGTTTTCAAATACATTTAGCGTCCTTAATTTTAGTGAAATTTGATTATGATTAGTTCTGTTATACATTCTGAGATTGGAGATAGCAACATATATGTACATATAATTTTGAGACATGTATGATACCATCTATGTTGGTATAAAAGAATAGTTACATTTAAAAATGATGGCATCTGACTTAAGAATTTTAAATTTCTACTAATTAGTTTTTCTGAATACTTTGCTATAGGTCACATATGCCATCAAAATTGACAGGAAAACATATACCCTTCATCTTGAAGTACAGTAAGTGGCTATTCTTCTTTTCATATACTTTTTAGTTTCTTAAAGTTTTACAATCACTACCCTAAATTGAGCCTAAACAGGAGCATGACTATTGTATTTAACATGTTACATTTTTGTGATTCAAGTCAGATTAGAATTTCCAGTCTCCATCTTGAGATTTTAAATGTAATATTGGAGCCAAATGCTAAGTTAATGATGCAAATAATAATGTATAATTAGTTAAATTAAAATTACTGTATGTAACTCCTTGAAATATAACCACAATAGCAATAATTAAAGGAATAACTCTATTTGCCCATGTTTAAATTTGTTCACCTTCATGTCATTTTATGGATTTATGTGTTTTTAAGCGTTTTACTAAATATTATGCCATAATTTTTTCTCATCTCGGTGTAATATATAATTTAATCTCTTAAAGTTCTGTTTCCGGGGTGCCTGGATGGCTTAGTCGGTTAAGCGTCCGACTTTCGCTTAGGTAATGATCTCGCCGTTCGTGGGTTCGAGCCCTGCGTCGGGCTTTGTGCTGACTGCCAGCTCAGAGCTTGGAGGCTATTTCAGAGTCTGTATCTCCCTCTCTCTCTGATCCTCCCCTGCTCACGCTGTCTCTCTCTCTCTCTCTCTCAGAAGTAAATAAAACATTAAAAAAATTTTTTTTAATGTTTGTTTATTGTTTTTGAGGGGGTGAGGAACCGAGAGCGGGGACAAAGGATTATGAAGCAGACTCTGTGCTGATAGCAGAGAGCCTGATGCGGGCCTCAAACTCTTGAACAATGAGATCATGATCCGAGCCTAAGTCAGATATTTAACCAACTGAGCCACCCAGGTGCCTTTCCACCATTTTCTATTCTAAATTTCATCTTTCCCTTAAATAAAAATATAGAAACCTGTGTAAAAAAAGTTTGTTTTTACACAGTTGGAATACTGTTTTGCTGCTAGCAGATGTTATTTAATAATGGTGTTAATTTTTTTACTCTTTGTATGTATTTTAACTTATTCTTTAATAATTAATATTCTGTAGAATGTAATATTGGTAGATAAGAAGTTATTTCAAGGAAGTATCACTCTGAGTACTGCAGTAAACATCCTTGTATGTAAATTCTTATGTAATAGAGATTTTTTTGTAGACTTGATATTAAGAGATGGGTTTCTAGATCAAGAAGTATGAGTAATAGTAATAATATTGATAATAGTAATAACAACAACATCAAAAGTAACAGACATTTAAGGAGCACATGGCATTTGCCAGATGTATTTCTAAGCAATTTGCATGTAAAACTGATTTAATTTTCACAACAACCTTCTTTATTACTCATATTTTGTATTAAGATTTTGAGAGATCTTGTCAGTTTCTGGAAAGAAAGTAGCAGTTTAGATTTTCAAAAGCATGCAATATGTGCTAAAATATTATATTACATCTTCATGTCAATTTGTATTTCCCTAAGTAACCTCTCTAAACAATTATCGGCTATTTGAAGTTTCCTGTTTCCAGTTAAATATTTATTTTTCAGAGCAGTTTTAGGTTCACAGCAAAATTGAGTGAAAGATACAGAGAGTATCTGTATGCCCTGTGCCCCCCCCCTCCTGCACATGTATAGCCTCCCCATTATCAACATGCCCTACATGTTGATACAGTCATTATGTTTGAAGACTCTACATTGACACATCATGATTACCCAAAATCCATAGTTTTTATTAGTCTCAATTTTTCTTTATTGACTTTTTTCTTTTTATTAAAAAGAAAAATTGTGAGAATAATATGTACAATTTGACACACATGCAAGCATTTCATTTGTGTGTTTTTCTAGAAAGCATACATGGCAGGTAATTGTGAAATATGTTATTCCCATGCCCAGATATATTCAGTTCTTTCATTCCCCAGTGCTAATCACATTTATGATACTGACATACACTCTTCTGCCATAATTTTATCATTCATCTGCATGCCTGGAAATTAAGAACCATCATGTTTTCACTATTACTTTAAGTAAATGTAAATGGCACAATACTCTTCTGTATAATTTATTTACCATAATACGGTGGACCACTAATGTGACTCCAAATCTTTACCTTTCCCTGTATCTTCACTCTTTGCCACGTAACTTTGAGTTCCTATCATCAAGAGGTGGACTATATACATCTATCCCGGCCTCCCCACCCCCAACCCTTGGACATGAGTTTATCTATGCAAGGCCGACTTCATGGTATGTGGTCCCCAGGACCCTATGGTTATACATGCCCCGTACTTGGTTTAATTCTTTGCTGTTGCTGCCTTGAGATTCATAATACTTTTGAGCAAGAGACCTCATATTTTCATTTCACAATGGGCCCTGCAAATTATGTAGCCCATTCTGTGGCTATGTGACTTACTTTGGCCCAAAAGATGTTAGCTGACTTGATTCAGTAGAGGTTTGAAAAAGCTCCCTGCTTTCCTGCTCTCCATCTTGTTTGTTTGCCATCCCCACGAGAATATGCGCGGGGCAGCTTGCTGGAAGATGCAGAGAGGTGGAGCACAGCCCAGGTGCCCTAATCATCTCTAGATCAGCCAGCATTCAGCTGAATCCCAGACCATTGGGCAAGCCCGGCCACCATTAGCAGAACTGCTAGGGCTACTCACACTTGACCCCAAGTGTGAGCAATGGATACTTACGATGTTATTGTATGTGGTTCTGGTTTTGAGGCTGTGCTTTTTGTTCAACATTTTACATAATATTAATTTTTGAGATTCATTCGTACTGATGTGTGCAAAGTGAGCTCATGTATTTTAAATACATATGTAATATGTGTAAATCAAGTAAATATATATCATTTATTATTTATTCACCCATATTTATAACAAGAAAAGCTATTTTTTTTTTTACAAATAGTTTATTGTCAAATTATTTTCCACATAACACTCAGTGCTCATCCCCAAAGTGCCCTCTTCCATGCCCATCCCCCCTCCCTCCCACATCCATCAGTCCTCAGTTTTTGTCAGCATTCAAGAGTCTCTCATGGTTTGCCTCTCTCCCTTTCCCCCACCATTTCCGCCCTTCTTCTCCCCCTTGTTCCTCCGTCAAGTTCCTCCTAATCCTCCTATACGTGCAAACATATGGTATTTGTCCTTCTCTGCCTGACTTATTTCGCTCAGCATAACACCCTCAAGGTCCATCCATGTTGCTACACATGGCCAGATTTCATTGTTTCTCATTGCCATGTAGTATTCCATGGTATAGATAAACCACATCTTCTTGATCCATTCGTCTGTTGATGGACACTTAGGCTCTTTCCATGTTTTAGCTATTGTGGAGAGTGCTGCTATGAACATTGGGGTCCATGTGCTCCTATGCCTCAGCATTTCTGTATCTCTTGGGTACATTCCTAGCAGTGCTATTGCTGGGTCATAGGGGAGTTCTGTTGTTAGTTTCCTGAGGAACCTCCACACTGTTTTCCAGAGGGGCTGTGCCAGTTTACATTCCCACCAACAGTGTAGGAGGGTGCCCGTTTCTCCACATCCTCGCCAGCATCTAGAGTTCTCTGATTTGCTCATTTTAGCCACTCTGACTGGTGTGAGGTGGTATCTCAGTGTGGTTTTGATTTGTATTTCCCTGATGAGGAGGGATGCTGAGCATTGTTTCATGTGTCTGTTGGCCATCTGGATGTCCTCTTTGGAGAAGTGTCTGTTCATGTCTTCTGCCCGTTTCTTCACTGGGTTGTTTGTTTTTCGGGCGTGTAGTTGGTGAGTTCCTTATAGATTCTGGATATGAACCCTTTATCTGATATGTCATTTGCAACTATCTTTTCCCATTCCGTTGGTTGCCTATTAATTTTCTGGGTTGTTTCCTTGGCTGTGCAGAAGCTTTTAATCTTGATGAGGTCCCAACAGTTTATTTTTGCTCTTGATTCCCTTGCTTTTGGGGATGTGTCAAGTAAGAAGTTGCTGCGGTGGAGGTCAAGGAGGTTGTTTCCTGCTATAACAAGAAAAGCTATTTGTGGATGTCCTTGACCATGACTTCCTGGGCACCAGTGAAATTGATGGGTTACAAATGATATAATTCTCAAGAGTGCTATATGCTATCAATTTTTATTTCAGAGGGTTTATAACAGTTTTCACTCACACCTGTAATTCAAAAGCATTTCTGTTCTCTACATGCTCAATGAAATGAGTATATTTACTAATTTATGTTTTGAATTAATGGATAAGAAATGCTTTTGTGTTGTGTTTTAATGTGTGCTAATGCTTTATTCTGACTTAATTAATGCTTTTAACATGTTTTAGTTATTTAAGTGTATTGTTTCAAATGTTCAGAAATTCTAATTGAATTTCTTCTCCTGTATTTTGTTTTTTCTTTGGAGTTTTTTGTTTTAATCATTTGTTTTGAGTTATTTTCAATCTATGGCTTATCTCTCTTTTTTCCTCTCCATGACCAGTTTGTGGGAATTTTTGTTTACTGTAAATATTAACCCTTTAACTATTCTATACATTGCAAATATGCCACCCAGACTATTGTTTCTTTCCCCCCATGTTTATGGAATTCATTGCTAAAAAATTAAATTCTTATGTAATCACTGTATTCATATTTTATAGGTTTTCAGATTTCTCTCATGTTTCTCATATTCTGAACTTGTATCATAATATTCTTACAGCATTAAACATATTTTATACTTAACATGTAAATCTAATGGTATCAGTATCTTAACAACTCTATTTTATTTTCCAAGCTTTGTCACTGTTTCTTTTATTTGCAATTTTTTTGCTGACTCGGGTATTGCTTAGTTAGTACACTTGCAGGTTAGTTTTTTTAGGTAGGGTATGCAGATGGCATGTTTTCTGGATCTGTGCGTATCTTCAAATGTCCCTTTTGTTCTAAATTGGATAGGCTCTTGGCAGTGTATAGAATTTGTGAGTCCTATTACTTTGCTATTTTTGTAATTTGCTATGGTTCATCGTAAGTCAGTTTTCCAGTATGTTTTGTGCACATGTGAGTGCATGTGCATGTATGCATGTAAGATGGGACATTAATCCTCCCTAACATATGGCATAGCCCTTACTTTTCCATTTTAGTTTTAAGTCACTATGCATTTTTAAAAATTTAAAAATTTTAATCTATGTTTTTTCATCCCGGGTCATATGGATTTGCCCTCTTTTGTATAGTTTTTCCTCCAACCAATTTCAAATCTTTATTTTGGCTATCCTTTTTACTAGCAAAATTTGTTGTCTTTATTGGCTAGGTTTCAAATTCTCAGCAGACAAATTACCTTTGGCACATTTGTTGAGTTATTTAACTGTCATCATTGTAGTTTGAGTGTCTTTTTCTTTGCCTGAAATGATCTCCTTTGAAAGCTTATTAACTTGTTAACTTTTCTTTAAACAATCATTTTCTTTGATCAATTTCTTCATTCAACTTCATTAGGAACTTGCTTTTAAGTTTTGCCTTTTTCTCTTCTGTTGTTCATTTTCCTTACATTGGATAGTGTTTTTCCTTGAATGGTCATTTGTATTTCTGTTACTTCACTAAGGCAGACTTTTTTGTTGATTTGTGTTGAAGCAAAAGAATACATTTTTACTCAGGATGAATAAACTTGCAAACTCAACTTTTATCCTTTTAATTATCCTTGTCAGAAATCGGTTTAATTTCCTTTTCCTGGGAAATGATTCTGGATTTCCATTTCCACCACCTCCATTTACATACTTAGTTACTAAAATGAGGCTCTGCCCTTGTGCCAGAATTCATATTCTAGGTACTTGGTTTAAACCAACCCAGGCCATTGGCATGTCCTTGAATATATGTGCAATATGAGCTGATAAATATCAGTCTTTTGTCTGGGAAGCCCTCTGATTTTCTTATTTGAATTAAGGAAAAGGGAAAGCTGTGAGGAACGAGAGATGATAAAGCAGGTGTGGAAAGAGACGTAGGGGTGAAAGTACTCACTCCATGAAAGCCTCTAGTCATTCCTTGCTTCTGCTCTTGATCTGCCCCTTGATATTTGGAATCCTTGAGAAACCCCAGATCTCCCAGCAATTCATAATAGCGTCAAATTTTTCCATAAGAATCACTATCTTCTCTTTAAGAAAATTACACTTCAGTACCATTTAAGTGAGATTTGTCTATAGAGATCATTTAGCTTATTAAATTTGAGCAAAACACTGGTCTCCACTTCTAAACAAAGTCTTTAAGAACTATTGTTTGCTTCTACAATTTCTCTTCTCCTGCTATAAGAAAGGCGTGTTCCGGGAGGTAGGAGGGATGTCTTTCCCAGGTTCTAGAATAAAAGCAGTGTGGAGCTGACTCTGCAATAAATTTGTAAAGAACAATCATTGTTGTTTTAAGGCATTGAGAATTCTGGGGTTGTTTTTACCAAATCATAATTTCATAGAAACTAACAGGAAAAGCGTATATATATATATATATATATATATATATATATATAATCAATCCATGGCTACTTGTTAGAATACTAACATTTATGCCATGAGATTTATTGATCATTGAATCTAAATGAAAACTTGGCCATGGGAATCTGGAGGTCCTGGTTTCTATTGTATAAATCTATATCATTACTGATATGATTATACTGCTTATTATTTTTTCTTATATATGCAATACACTGTAAGAAAGAAAACTAGATAATTGAGAGGAAAGTCCATTTAATTTTTGGATATTTGAGCTTATAAAATTGAAAGTAAATTGTTTAATTTCAGGATTCAATTTTTGTTAATATTACTATTACAATGAAGTGTTATTACTTTGGTTGAATTAGGTAATTTTTAGACCCTCATTTTCTGGTGTATGCATACAACAAATCAGGAACATTGTATCTAGATCCTTCATTTACAAAGGTAAGCTTTGCTTTATGCTGTGTAGATTTACAGTTTTTTATACAGCTAAGGTGCCATTGGTGGGAAGAAAAAGGATGTTTTCTACCCCAGAGAATTATTGGGCAAACAGATAAGAAGCCCAAATATGTGGCAATTACAATGAAGGCAGATTGAGTAGAACAACTACTTTCCAAATTTGGAACTCAGGAATCCTTTATCCAAAAAGGTTGTTTACACTATCAGAAGTATTAGCAGTGATCTGAGAAAGGAAGTGGATTAAGGAGCTGAGAATAAGAAACCCTAAAACAATTGAGATTTTGTAGGTCCTGTGCATTGGAGAAAATAGTGGGAATTGCTTTATGGAAAGACCTTATAGAAAGAATTGCCTTATAGAAAGGGAAAGTGAGGATGCAAAACCATATTGGGTACAGAATCTGAATAGGTTCACATGTGAAACACAGGAGTTTGCATTGTTCTGGAAATGCCAGTAGGAGTGAAGAGATTTTAAGTATGTGACAAAGTTAGCTTTAGTCTGTGAGGTATTTATTTTGTGAGAACAGGTGATTGGGAAGAAGTAAATGCAAGTGAAAGGTCAGATTCTTTTTCTACATTGCAGTTGAAAGGTAATGAAATTAAAAATAATTAGTACATTGTCTTTTTCACCATCTTCAAGTAGAAAGCTGAACAAAATACATGAGACTCCTGTTTTGAGACATCAGACAACAGGCTGATCAGGAATTTTCTCTCTCTGAGAGAAAAGAAAGCCCACATGGTGAGTTACATTCAATTTGGCCCTCTGACTGAGGATAAAGTCTTAACAAGAGCCTAGGGAGTTGGAATCAAGCAGAACTAAAAGAATTTGGAGTTCAGAGCTGCTGAAGCATCTGGAACTGACATGACACAGGACCAGAGAAGGGGGCCATCAGATGTATGATTTTCTGTAGGGAGGGGAGTTGTCCTTATGTCCTTGACTTAAGATCAGGCTGCCTATGTGCTGGGTAAAACTCTACTGAAGGGCAGAGAATCAAGTGGAGATAATACTAACCATCAGTGTTGGGAGATGTGGGATTTTCAGCCTGGACAGAGTAGGGTGATTTTGCTGACACCCAGACATTCAGCTGAGACCAGAAAGGCTAATTTTTAGGAGGACAAATCAAGCTCTAGAGTAAGAGGTACCCTTATCACCCCAGTTCCCTACCGAAGGCCTAAAATTCAACAAGAGGATTAAGGAAGATTTCCATTAAATTAATTGCCTTCCAATACAAAATGCAATATTCTGTAAAGGGTTAAAACATAGTAGATGAAGGAAGTAATGCAGATAAGGATAGAAATCAATGAGATAAAAAAATGAAAAAGAATAGAAAAAAATTAAGTCCTGAATTTAGTTCTTTAAAAGGACTGACGGGGCGCCTGGGTGGCTCAGTCGATTAAGCTTCTGACCTTAGTTCAGGTCATGATCTCATGGTTCGTGAGTTCGAACCCTGCATCAGGCTCTGTGCTAACAGCTAGCTCAGAGCCTGAAGCCTGCTTCCGATTCTGTATCTCCCTCTCTCTCTGACCCTCTCCTGCTCACGCTGTCTCTCTCTCTTTCTCAGAAATAAATAAAACATTAAGAAATTTTTTAAATAAAAAAAAAGGACTGACAACATTAATAGCCCCTAATAACGCAAAACTAGCACAAAATCAAATTCCATCAACATTAGAGATAAAAGGATATGATTAATTATACAGAAAATAAGATGATATTTGAGGGTATTATGAAAACCTTATGCTGATACATTTGATAATTTAGATGAAATAGACAGTTTTCTTGAACAGGACAATTTACCAAAACTGAGTGAAAAAATCATAGAAAATCTCAATCACTTTAAATCTATTTAAAAATTGAATTTCTAAACAACTACATTTCCACACCAGGTTTAGATGTTTTCACACTTTACCTATTGAGAGATATTCTGATTTTTTCCAATTTAGCTATTAAAAATAATGTATCTATGAACATTCATGTGCAGTTTGTTGTGTGGATATAATTTTTTATTACCCTGGAATACATGTTCAGGAATATGATCGCCAGATCATATGGTAAGTTTAAATTTATTTTTAAGAAGAAATTACTTAACTGATTTTCAGAACAGCTCTACCATTTTACATTTACACTGTCAATGTATGAGAGATAAAGATTGCATTTTTGTCACCTTTGGTATTAACACATTAAAAAAAATTACCCATTGTGATAGATGTATAGTGATTATCTTATGTAATTTTGATTTGTATTTTCCTAATCATCAGTGATGTTGAACATATTTTCGTGTACTTATTTGTCACCTTCTGTGAAATGTCTATTAATGTCTTTTACCCCTTTTTAAATTGGATTGGTTGATTTTTACTCTTGATTTTTGAGCAATATATATATTCTAAATACAAGTCTTTTGTCAGATGTGTAGTTTGCCAACATTTATTCTCAGCCTGTAATTTGTCTTTACATCCTGTTCATAAGGCATCTCATTGGTCAGAAGTTTTTAATTTTTATGAGAGCTAATTTATCAACTGTCCCTTTTTAGAATGGTGGTTTAGCTATCAAGTGTAAGACCTCCATATATCCCTGGTTCTTGAATATTTTGCTTTTCTTTCCTAAAAAATTTTATAGTTTTATTTACATGTATGTTCACTTTTATGTAGCTTTCTGTCAGGTATGGGATTTGAATCAAGTTCCATTCTTTTGGCTGAGATCGGCCATTGAATTGTTCTTGTATCTTTGTCAAAAAGTCAGTGGGGCATATTTTTGTGGGTATATTTCTGGGTTCTTCATTCTGTTCAGTTCTTTCATGTGTCTGTACTTCTGCCACTATCATGCTGTCTTTAGTTTACCTGCATCTTAAACATTTATGTAGCCTATCCCACTTTATTCTCATTTTTTAAGATTGTAAATTTAAGATTTTTAGACTGTTCTAGATATTTTTATTTTTCATGTAAACTTTAGACAAAACCACTCTATGTATACAAACCGTTTTGCTAGAATTATGATAGGTATTATGTCAAACCTATAGATCAGTTTGGGGGCAGTTGACATCTTTAACTATGTTAAGTCTTACGGTCCATGAATGCAGTGAGTCTCTCTACTTAATTTGGTCTTTTTTAAAGTATCTTCTAGTAGTGTTTTATAATTTTGGCATTCAGATTCTGTATGTGTTTTTTTCGGCTTATATCAAAGAATTTCAATTTCTTTGATGCAATTGTAAATGGTGTTGTATTTCAATTTGTTTTTGTATATTTGTTATTTAGAAATGCCTTTTGTTCTTTTGATTTTAAAACCTACAACATTGCTGAAGTTACATTTTAATTCTATGATGGATTTTTGTTTTGTTTTCATTTTTTTGGTAGAGTCTTTGAGATTCTCTACATAGACCTGTCATTTACAAACATGATAAAACCATTCTTCTTTTGTTTTATGAGTATTTTTATGATATAAATCTTCTATCCTTTTAATTTCAGTCTACCTATGTTATTATGTTTGAAGTAAATTTCCTATAGAGAATATATATTTAGTTGGGCCACAGTGAGGGCTTTTTCTCCCATCTATCCTAGCAGTTAGTATTTTATTTGGTGTTTATATGCTCATATACTTAAAGTAATTATTTATATCTTAGGGATTTTGTTTGCCATAGTTTACATATATATTTGTTTCTTTTTTTCTTTGTTTCTCATTTTTTTGTTCCTCTCTTACTGCCTTCTTCTGTGTTACTTGAACATCATGATTTATTTATAGAGTTTTAAAGTATTTTCCTTATTAAAATTTTCTTACATTTGCTCTAGATATTACAATATACACATATAACTTATAATAGTCTACTCTTGTGGAATATTTATTACTTCGAGTGAATTAGTAAAATTATTTCTATGTAGGTTCCTTTAGCCTCTACATTTTTAAGCTATCTTAGGCATCGCATGATATTATATGATTTATGATTTAAGAAACTCATGAGGGAAACGATAGCCCATTATATTTACCACTCTTTTATCTGTTCTATTTTCCCAAATTCTTGAATTCCATATCTTTTTGTGACATTAGCTTTTGTTTTTGGAATTTCTTTCTGCTATTCTTTAAGGGTATGTGTGCCAGTAATAAAATCTCCTGCTTTTCTCTTGTCAGAGAAAGACTCTCTTTTTCATTCACTCTTAAAGGACAAATTTGCCAGATATAGAGTTCATGTTTGACTAGTTTTCTTTTTTTTCCTTTTTCTTTTTTTATTTCAGTTGTAAAAACTGTCATCCAAATTGGTGTTCCCCTATACGTTGTGACTTTGCTCTCTGGTTACTTGCAGATATTTTTATTGGTTTTGTTCATTGTTAATTATGATGTTTCTGTGAGTCATTTTGGTTCCATTACCTTTGCATTTTGCTCATCTCACAGAATCCAAGTGTTTATGCCAGTTGTTAATTTTGTGAAATTTTCAGCAATATTTCATTTTCTTAATATATATATGTAAATTATGTAGTGAAAAATACTTAATGTGCGTTCTATGCTCTTAACAAATCTTAGTTATACATTACAGTTTTAATGACTATAAATATGATGGTTTATAGAAGATGGTAGAACTTATTCATCTTGCTTGACTGAAACTTTTTTTAAAGTTTATTTATTTACTTTGAGAGAGAAAGCGAGAGTGTGCAAGTTGGGGAGGGGCAGAGAGAGAGAGAGAGAAAACCCCAATCAGGCTCTGTGCTGTCAGTGCAGAGCCCTCATGAACTGTGAGATCATGACCTGAGGTAACATCAAAAGTTGGACACTTAACCTTCTGCGCCACCCAGAGATCCCTTGACTGAAAGTTTACACTCACTTGTTAGTAACTGTCCATTTCCACCTTTCATCAGTCACTGGAAAACACCATTCCAGTCTTTGGGGGTATGAATTTTAATATTTTAAATATTTCGTATAAAAGGAATCATAATATTTGTCTTCCTGTAACTGGCTTATTTCCCTTAGGAGAATGTCCTTGAGGTCCATATATGTTGCATATATTACAGAATTTACTTTAAGGCTGAATATTATTCCATTGGATGTATGTACCATATTTTAAAAAATCTACCTATCTATTGGTGGACCTTTAGGTAGTTTCTGCATCTTATCTCTTTTGGAGAGTACTGCAATAAATACAGGAATATCAATGTCTCCTCATGATCCTGGTTTCAGTTCTTTTGAATAAATACACAGAAATGACATCACTGGATCATATGCTAATTCTACTTTTAATTTAAAACATTTTTTTAAATTAAATTTTTTATTTTTGAGTGGAAGGGGGAGGATCAGAGAGAAAGGGAGACACAATACCTGAAACAGGCTCCAGGCTCTGAGCTATCAGCACAGACCCTGATGCAGGGCTCGAACTCACAATACTTGAGATTATGACCTAAGCTGAAGTCAGACACTTAACTGACTGAGCAATCAGGCTCCCCTCTACCTTTAATTTTTAGAGGAAACTTCACTCAGTTTTCTATAGCAACTGTACCGTATTGGTTTCCTACCATATTTCTCCACGTTTGCCAATATTTGTCTATGTTTACATGATCATAGCCATCCTAACAGGTGTGTGGTGTTATCTCATTGTGGTGTTCACTTGTATTTCCCTAATAACTAGTGCTACTGGGTACATGTTCATATATCTGTTGGCCATTTGTATGTCTTCTTTGGGAAAATGTCTATTCAACAATTTTAACAATGTTAAGCCTTCCAATCCATGGACATGGAATGTCTTTCCATTTGTTTGTGTCTTGTTTAATTTCTTTCATCAATACTTTTAATTTTCAGAGTACAAGTATTTAACCTTAAATTTATTCCTAGGTATTTTATTGGTTTTGAGTGTGTGTGTGCCATTTCAAACAAAATTATTTTCTCAATTTTCCTTTTGGATAGGAAGATTTATTTTGTGTGTTGATTTTGTATCCTGCAACTTTACTGAATTTCGTGTGTGTGTGTTTGTGTGTGTGTGTAAAATTTTAGGTTTTCTATATATGAGTGCAAACAAATACAGTTTTTCTTCTTCCCTTCTGATTTGGATGCCTTTTATTTCATTTTCTTATCTACTTGCTCTGGCTAGAACTTTCTGTCCTAGGTTGCATAGAACTGGTGAGACTGACCATCCTTGCTTTGTTCCTGACCTTAGAGGAAAAGCTTTCAATTTTTCACTGTTGAATACAATGTTAATTTCAAAAATAGCCTTTCATTAATAGCCTTTTATTATTTTGAGGTTAATTTCCTTCTATTCCTGGTTTGTTGAGTTGTTATGAAAGTATGTTGAATTTTTCAAATTCTTTCTCTGACTATATTCAGATGATCATGTGATTTTATCCTCTATACTGTTAATGCAGTTTATCACATTAATTGATTTTTTGTGCATTAAACCATATTAGCACTGCAGGGATAATCTAACTTGGCCTAGATGTATAATCATTTTACATTTTTTTGGATTACATTGGATTTCATTCTGGCATTTTGTTGAGAATTTGCATCTGTATTTATGAGGGCTTATTGACCTGTGGTTTTCTTGTGGACTGTATGTGTGGCTTTTAAATCAGTGCAATGGTGGCCTTGTAAAATAGTTTGGAAATGTTTCCTCCTGTTTAATTTTTTGGGAGAGTGTGGGAAAGATTGCTGTAATTCTTAAGTGTTTGGGAGAGTTCATCAGCGAAGTCATTTGGTTTTAGGCTTCTCTTTGTTAGGAAGTTTTTGATTATTGATTTGGAGTCCAAACTAGTTATGGGTCTGTTCAGTTTTTCTGTTTCTTCATGATTTGGTCTTGGTAGATCATAAGTTACCAAGAACGTGTCCATTTTCTATGATATCAAGTTGTTGGTGTATAACTATTAATAGTATTTCCTTTTGATCTTTGGTTTCATTTCTGATTTTATATATTTGTATTTTCTCTTCTTTTCTTAATCTACCTGGAGGGTTGTCGATTTTGTTTATCAAGTTGTTCAAAGAAGCAACTCTTAGTTTCATTATTTTTCTATCTTCTTTTTTTTTTTTTACTTTCTATTTTCTCAAGTACAGCTAGTATCCTTATTACCATTTTTTGTTTTGTTTTGTTTTGTTTTGTTTTAATTCTGGTTCAGGCATCTTACTTATATCAGTTATCCCTGGCCATTACTCCTTCCTGTTCTTTCTTTTGGGGTCAATTCCTCCATCTTGTCATTTTTTCTAGGTCACTGTTTGTTTGGTGATTGTTAGGAAAGCCTGTTATATTCCTGCTCTTGAGAACAGTGGCTGTATTAAGAAGAGGTCCTATGCTTTCTTGCGTCTGGTGCTTCAGGACGTTCAGAGTGTGCACTCTGCTGTTGTGCTTTGGCCACTTCTTCCCTCAGGTCAATCGTCTGCAGAGTTTCTCCTTGCCTGCAGTAGGGGCGTTTGGACCTCATCCACTGTGTGGCAAGTTTTAAGTGTGTTTGGTATGCTTGTAAAAAGAAACTAGATTCTATTGCTCCTAGACCTGAAGCTTTGCAGCACTCTATGGTCAGTAGATTTGGTGTGTGCAAGGTGATTGTGCTGGTCTTCTGGGCAAAATATGCAGACTTGCCCTAGTGGAGATGTGTCTGCAGGGTGCAGTGGGATGGGACTTGGTGTAAGCAGGCTATGGCATCCACTGCGAGGTGCTGTGTTGCTCACTGACCTGGTCAATGCTTTTGGGTGTGGGGGAAAATGGCTTCACTCTACTCTCTAGTCCTTGGAGTGGGTTTTTTGTTCCTGCCTTCTTTGGGAAGCCCTCACAGAAGAGTAAACAATCACCCCCTTTGTGTCCCTGGCCTCTGCCACATCCTTGCCTTCACCCTGTCTGTGTCTGAGCTGTCTGCCTGCCAGGTGGCGCAGTATTCCTGTGTTTTATCTCAGGTGTGTATCTGGTTTTCAAAACTTCAAATTTTAGGGAACTGTGTGGCACAGATCCACACTGATCCCCTGAGGGAGGGTCTCATCACACTGTGGGTAGTGCTAGTTTGCCCCAGAAAGGGAGTTGCATGATTCTGCAGTGGTTTAGAATTTATGGTGAAGCATAACAAAAAGCCGGCACCAGGTTTTGCTGCCTTCAGCTGATGTCTCTGTTCCTGTGCTATTCAACAGGGCAGTATATTGGCACTGCCAGTTCTTTTGTCCCCAGAGAGGCAAAGCCACCCCTCCCAAGTGCACTCCAAGAAGGGGAACTGTTTCTCCCTATGCGACCCAGGGGATCCTCAGCCCATGCTTTCCATTCCAGGTCTCTGTCTTCCATCCCCACTGGATCACTACTGTTTCTCAGGCATGACCCCAGTGATGTCAGGCACTTCTAATACTTCCGACTTTGCACTCTGCTATTTATACAAGCTTGTGCCATTCAAACTTCTCTCCCTTTTCTAGTCAATGGTTTTGGAGAGGAGTTTTTATTGTGCAGTTTCCTGTGTGCTCGCTTGCTCGCTCGCTCTCTCTCTCTCATGATCAGGGCTCCCTCCCCTTTGCAGCACCTGCAGTTCTTTTCTCCCCCAAATCAACTCTCCACACCTCCTACCTTCCACAATGTGGCTGTTTTTCTCCCTCTAGATGTGCAGTTTGTTCTCTCAAATTGAGTTCTTGGGTGTTCAGAATGATTTGTTGTTTATATGGCTGTGTTTGAGGTATGAGGCAAGCTGAGTCCCATTATTCCTCCAGGACCTTAATTCCTTCCTCTGTTAAGTACTTTAAAAAAAATTTCCTGCCTCTTTTTTTTGCAATTCTCAATTTGTTCATGCATTGTTCTCTACTTGGGTGAACATTTTAAATGTTCTGTGAGGTAAATTATTTAATTTTATTTAATTAGCGTCAATTTCTGGAGCTATCTCTTTCCCTTGTTTGAAATTTCTTTTCCTGATTACTCATTTTATTTGACTCTCTGTTTTGGTATGTTTTCATTAGACAAAAGTAGTTGCTTTGCCCAGTCTTCACTAACTGGCCTTGTACAGAAAAGTATCTCAACAAGTCACCCTGGCCAATCATTTTGGGGGCCTCTATCAAATCTTTTTCTCTCCAGGGGAAACTTGCATCTGTGTCTTTTTTCTGCTCTTTCCTCCTGCGTTGAGGAGAGAGGATTAGTAGCATATACCCTCACAAGCTGCTGCCTCTACACTCACCCCGGCAACTATATTGTGCTTGGTCCATCTGTGTTCCAGGTTGGTGAGGAAGATGCTAGTTCTTTTGGCAGTTTTGAAGTAGGAAAACTGCATGCATGGATCAACTTATTCCTTCCTCAAGGAGAAACAGAGCTGGCATCTTTTTGTACATCTATTCTGTGCTTAGTGGGATCATGGGGGAGAAACCCATGATGTTTCTAGATAATCGATAGTCTTTATCTAGAGTCTACTACGTCTCTGTCTCCATTGTTGCCTGGATGGCTAGATTGTGCTGAACCTATTAGAGCTCCAAGACAGGTTAAATAGGTTCTAGTTCTTTAGATAGCCCCTTTGGAAAAAGTGGGGCACTAGACATGTGGACAAACCCTTTTCATGCTCTGGGTTAGGCTGGGAACTAGAGGCCCTTTTCGTGATCATATAGCAGTGCTCCGGGGCAGTGTCCTTATTGAAAGGGTATACCACATCTCCATATTAGTTTTGTTGAGTCTGGTTTTGCATTCTCCCAAAGTGTGCAGGGGCTTTTTAATTAGTTTCTGATTTCTTAGAAAAGAAATTTGACTATGAATTGTTGCTGTATGAGTTTGTTTTTGAAGGGATAGGGGACCCAAGATTTCCTACTCTACCATCTTCATGACCAGAATTTTAGCCTTTATTTCTTTGAATACTTTTCAGGCCTATATTCTTTCTGTTCTTTTTCTCAGATTCTGACATTTTCCTTAGATCTTTTGTTATCATTCCATGGGCCCTTGAGGCTCTGTTTATTTTCTTAGTTCATTTTTCTCTGTTCTATATATTGAATAAATTCTACTGATCTGTTCTCAGGTTCACTGATTCTATCTCTTGCCATCTCCACTTTACTTATCAGCCTATCAAATATGTTTTTTGTAGATTTGTTTATTCTATTTTTTAGTTCTAATATTTTTTATCTGTTGTTATGGCTTCCATTTATTTTCTGATATTTTCTGTTCTTTAATTAATTTTTCAAGACTATTTGTAATTGTTTACTCATGCAATACTATCACAGCTACTTTAAAATGTTCATTAGTTCCAACATGTGGCTCATCTCAGTACTGCTATCAGTTGGTTTCGCTTCCCTGTTCTTGTGATTTTCTTGGTCCTTGGTGTAGTGTGTCAATTTTGGTTGTATCCTTGACATTCAAAGCTATTATTAAAACACAGTAATCCAGGTTAAGTTTAGATTTAGTGTGGTTTGTTGTACCAATGACAGTTTCACTTTTTGGCATGCTTTTAATGTTATTCTACTGTGATTCATTCTTCTGGCTCTTTTCAAGCTCCTACTGGATCTCTGCTGATACAGCCCATAGTGGTAAAAGGTACTTTCCTGGGCCACTTTGTATTATTACTAGGTGGGGTTGGGTGATGAGGGTCCCATGGAATACAGAGCATTTACTCTGGCTCTTCTCTAGTGTTGTCAGTGTGCTTCTTCTTCTTTGGGGGCGTCTGGGTGGCTCAGTCAGTTAGGCGCCTAACTGTGGCTCTGGGTCTTCGTTTCGTGATTCGTGGGTTCAGACCCAGTGTTGGGCTCTGTACTGACAGCTCTGAGCCTGGGGCCTGCTTCAGATTCTGTGTTTCTCTCTCTCTGCCCCTCCCCTGCTTGTGCTGTGTGTGTGTATCTCTCTCTCTCTTAAAAATAAATAAACATTAAAAAAATTTTATATAAAGATTTTTTTGTGTTTCTTATATAATTTATAAATATAGATGTGATATAAAAAGGAAGGACTTTTTTTTTTTTCCCAAAAGCTGCACCATTTATCAGATATCTGAGGGAGATATGGTCATGTGATAACTGGTTCATCTTGAAATAAAAGCATTTGAAGAGTTTAAGTGCTGGTAAGTGTAGCATGGATTAAAGAGGTCGATTTTCAGGGTGCCTGGGTGGCTCAGTTGGTTAAGCTGCCTACTTTGGCTCAGGTCATGTAATTCGCAAGGTTGGTGGGTTTGAGCCCCTCAGTGGACTCAGAGCTGACAGCTCAGAGCCCAGAGCCTGCCTCAGTTCTGTGTCTCTGGCTCTATGCCCCTCCCCTGTTCACGCTCTGTCTCTCTCTCACAAAAATAAATATTAAAAAAAAAAAATTAGAAAACAAAGGAGGTAGATTTTCTTCATTGTGTAACCATTAATGGCAATGTCTACCTTTCTGTCTCAAACAATGTTAACATCAATACTATAATTATCACCTCAGTCATCTTCTGAATTCCTCCAAAGTGATTGCGTTGGCTCACTAAATTCTTAAATCTCCTAATTTCTGTCCTTGTATCTATGGGATCTCCATTTATTTTAACTTTCCACTTCATAGAATTTAATTAATAATAAGCCTTGATCTGTTGTTATAATTAGCTTTTTGCTATTCTTTTAGTCATGTTTGGTAAGATAATCACTGAATTTTGTTGTGACTGCTTTCATATACTTATAAATGGAGATAATTTTGAATATTTCACATTTGCTTGAGAAGATGTAAACTAACTGGAATAAAATTCTATATAACTTGATTACATTATAATTTTTAAGTGAGTGACTGAAATCTGTATTTTTATTGGTTTTGTTTGCCAGAATTCTCAGTACTTAAGAAGTAATATTAAAAAATAAAAATAAAAAAAATAAAAAAAAAGAAGTAATATTAATACCTCCAACTACAGAGTTGGATTTGCCTAATTCTCACTAAAATTTACTTAATTCATGCTTTTTATGTTTTGTAGCTTTTTATATGGTGCAAACATATTTACAATGTTTATATCTTCCTAGAAATTTAACATTTTTTCCTTTAAATACTGACTCTGTTGGGGCACCTGTGTGGCTCAGTCTTAAGCGTCTGACTTTGGCTCAGGTCATGATCTCACGGTTCGTGGGTTCCAGCCCTGCGTCGGGCTCTGTGCTGACTGCCAGCTCAGAGCCTGGAACCTGTTTCAGTCTGTGACTCCCTCTCTCTCTGACCCTCCCCCACTCCGTTCACGCTCTCTCTCTCTCAGAAATAAATAAAAAATTAAAAAAAAATACTGACTGTTTACCACTCATGTTTCTTTTGGTTTTAAAGTCTCTCTAGTGTGGCATACATCTGTATCTGTACACATGCTAACTTTCTTTAATTGGTATTTCCTTTATGCTTTTCCATTTACATTTAGTTTTTCTGTACTATTAAGTTCAATTATCTATGTTAGGTTTTAATTTATTATTCACTCTGTCTTTGATTTATAAGATTATCCCCTTAAAAATTATTATTACTTGTTGAATATTGTCTTAATTAACTAAAGACCATACTTTTTTCAGATTTCCTTTGTTTTTACCTAATGACATCTTTCTGTCCCAGTATCTCACCTAGGATACTTCACTACATGTAGCTGTTATGACTTCTTATGGTTCTCTAGACTACATATTATTTATAACTTTAGTTGTTTCAAAATGTTTATATATTTCCTCTGTTCATTTTGCCACATTTGTTTTCAACCGAGTTTTTAAGATTTCTTTTGATCTATATGTTTTGTTTTTCTTTCTTCCACTATTTCTTTCAGTGATTCAGTGAATATGTACTTTCAATTTCCCCGTAGTGATTATATTTACATTTTTTACCATATATATTTGATGTTTAACCATATCTAGACCACATTACCCCAAAATAACAGGATTTACAACTGTTAGAAAAAGCTCACTGACCCAATCAAATGAGGGACATGGAGACTTGAGCACAGGAGGCAAGGCTTTAATCAATGCTTTTGCAAGAGCTGGTGTCTGATGGACAGGCACACTCAGGGCAATTACAGCGAGGCAATTTATCTCCTAGTGCACATGTCCCTCCGCTGGCTCCTCATTGGCTGAGTACTACAGAGGTTATAACCTTACCTGGATGTTTCTATGCCCACATTAAGGCAAAAAGTAGTCTGATTGGAACAAATATACATTTCCTGAGGTGATGCAGAGATATTCCATCACTCCTTTGTTCTTTGGTGCATGCTCTATGTAAAGCCTGTGAAAAGGAATAAGCCAGCAAAATGGAGAGGGGAAGAAGAACCAGGAAGTGAAGTGTCCAAGGTTTTGGGACTCCATTATGGTGGGGGGGGGTTCATATATATTTCCGAAAGGTTATAAACTTTCTGTTAACTAGTCAGCACAGCTTTTATTTGGTATTTCTGAAAATGAATCATCTCGCTTCTCACAACAACCCAATAACTCTCATGACATTTTTATAAAATAGTTAATTTGTCGTCTTTATTCTTTATGTTAGAAAGTACTCCAAAGATTTTATTCAGAAAACAGTTGCTTCATTTTCCCTGCCAGTCCTTTTGTTTATTAAGGGTTTTTTGGTTTTGTTTTTTGTTTTTTTGCATGTGAAAGTTTCTTTCTCAAATAATGTCCTTTTGAATTATATCCTTTTCCTTAAAATATACTTTAGGACAGTTCTCTTGATAGGACAATTCACTGCCCACTTTTGTTTATCAAAAAAAAATTATGTCATACTCATCATTTCACTGTAATATATAATACACATGAATTATGAATGAAGAGTGTAACAAACATACTTAAAACACACCTAAATAATTTACATCCAGGTCAAAACAAACCTTATTTCTGCCAAAGGAGTTCTTTGTATGTCTCTTCTCAATCACATGCCCCTTCCTTCCAATCATCATTTATAATTTAATGGTGATCATTTCATTGCTTTACTACTTTTCAACCGTTTTACTTCTATGTTTCCATGCTTACACAATATACTTTGGTTGACTGCTCCCTACGTTTATATAGCAACCATATGGCTTATATCATTTTGTCACTTAGCCTTTCACTCAATATTACACTTGCAAAGTTCATCTGTTTTTGAGTGTAGCTTAGTCCAATTGTTTTCATTGCTTTTAGTATTAATTTTATTAATATTATAGTTTGTTTATCCTATGCCAATGAAAATGTAAGTTTCAGTTTTTTACTGTTAAGATTCATGCAGTTAATGACTTTCCTTGCACATGTCTCCTGCTGCACATGTGCCTGCATTGCTCTAGGCTGTGCACCAGTAGGCGAATATGCTATGTCCTGAGGGGTTTTTGTATATATTCTTTGAATCGAGGGTATCTGACTTACTTTGGGTTTTCTTTTTTTTTTAATTTTTTAAATATATTTTTTTATTTATTTCTAGGAGAGAGAGAGACAACGTGAGCAGGGGAGGGTCAGAGAGAGAGGGAGACACGGACTCTGAAATAGGCTCCAGGCTCTGAGCTGGCAGTCAGCACAGAGCCCCACGCGGGGCTCGAACCCACCGCGAAGTCATGACCTAAGCGAAAGTCGGACGCTTAACTGACTAAGCCACCCAGGCGCCCCTTACTTTGGTTTTTCTTATTCTTGAATGGCCTGTGCATGTCATTCATACAATTTTTGGTTATTTCATCAGCATTGACTTCTGTAAATTATCAGCAATTCATCATCAGGGTGGTAGAAGGCTCAGAGGTACACTGTTTCTCCAGTAAACTCCATTTTCTGGGCATGAGACAAGTCTCGTTGGCAGGAGCCCCCGGATCAAGTGGTTCAGGTGAAGCAGTAGGTGGGCTGGTGATGTCTGTTTCTTATGGGTGAACAGCCTCCTGTTTGTGGAGTTTACCAGTGTCAGAGGCCAGGCTGTTTATAGTGGAACTTTTGGGGTTTTCCCACCCAAACATATTGGAGTGTTATTAGATTGGATTATTTCATAAAGAACTTTTAGTGGGAATATGAGAATCATACATTTTCTTCACTTAACTATGGGATAAAGGTCTCTGGTTCTAACCTGCCAGTGAATATCAAAGGAAATCCAGGGCCAGTGGATGAAATCGGCTGTGTACTGGTCTGAGACGCCTGCAACTGCATGGGGTCCTAATCAGACATAGTGCTCAATGGCTCCTCCTCTCCCCCCCAATGATCTTGGATTGCTTTCAATGATCTTGTTGCTGAACTCCACCTATCCCAATGAAACTTAGCTGCTTTTTTTAGTGACTTGTATACTAGCATATTAAGAATATTATTTGGGGGGGGTGGGGGTCACCTGGGTGGCTCAGTTGGTTAAGGGCCGACTTCAGCTCAGGTCGTGATCTCACAGTTCCTGAATTTGAGCCCTGTGTCAGGCTTTGTGCTGACAGTCCAGAGCCTGGAGCCTGCTTTGGATTCTGTGTTTCCCTTTTTCTCTGCCCCTCTCCCACTCGTGCTTTGTTTCTCTGTCTCTCAAAAATAAATAAACGTTAAAACTTTTTTAAAGAATATTATTTGGATTATAAAGTCTCTCTTTAGCATATATGTTTAAATATTAAATATCATGCAGCAGACACACAAAAAAGTTTTTCAGTGCAGGCCACATAAAAATGTTATGATTGTGGCAGAATGTCTACACACGTGATAGTATTTCACATTTTATAAGAATTAGTATAATCCAGAGAAGACCCATCACTGTGGGAATCCAGAATAGTAAAGCTGTGATCTCTAAATGTTGTCTGATGAAATTAAAATGAATTTGGTCCCACAACAGTATAAAAAGTATCAGTTATACCCATTGCTATATTGCAAAGGCCATTCATGGAAAATATTTTAATTATAGTTAATCTGTTGTTCACTCTGGGAACAATGGTGTCCACTTCTTGTTTATCTTAGTAGTATAATGCAAGCCTCTAATTATCCATGACTTCCCCCAGCTCCAAACAGTAATTCTTTATCTTCCCTTTGTATGCAACTTTTTAAAACTTTGAGGGGCGCCTGGGTGGCTCAGTCAGTTAGGCGTCCGACTTTAGCTCAGGTCATGATCTCGCCATTCATGGGTCTGAGCCCCGCGTCGGGCTCTGTGCTAACAGCTCAGAGCCTGGAGCCTGCTTTGGATTCTGTGTCTCCCTCTCTCTCTGCCCCTCCCCTGCTTGCACTCTGTTGCTCAAAAATAAATAAAAAAAATTAAAGCTTTGAAATACTTTAGGAGTATAGGTGGTTCTTTGTTTATCCAATCATTATAGAAATTACGAATGTGCATCATACCTGAGAACCAAGAAAAAAATTCATCAAGTGATAAAAACTAATGCAAGAACAAAAATACATAAAAGGCATTAAAAAAATAGCCAGGTTAATTCCAGTCTTTAATAAGCTCAATCATACATTTGCAGAATGTATGTGTTACCTGCTGCATAATATCAATCTATTTAAGAAATAAGTTATGATATTTTAAAAACATAGTAATAGATTTACAACAAAATTGAGCATATGATGCAGTGAGTTTTATATACCCACCCCACCCTCTACCCCAATTCCAGCACACAGTTTTTCTATTATAAGTATCTTATATTTGTGTTGTACATTTGTTACAATGAATGAGCCAGTATTTATACATTATAATTAACTAAATTCAATAGTCTACATTAAGGCTCACCTTTTGTGTTACACAGTTTTGAGGATTTTGATAAAATTTATAATGACCTGTATTCACTATTAAAGCATCACACAAAATAGTTTCAGCACACTAAAAATTCCCCCTTGCTTTACTTATGCAATCTTCTTTCCCTTCTCCTTAATTTTTATTTCTCTGATCTGATTTGAGTTGATTTTTGCAGAAAAGATAGTCTCTAAATTCTTTTTTTTTTTTTTTTGGCATACGCACATCCAGTTATTCCAGCAACATTTACAAAAGATCATTCCCTATTCAATTGGCTTTGTTCTGCTTTTTTTTTTCTTTAGTTAAGGTAGGAGTGATACTTCCAAACTGTTTACATGTCACAGCTGAAACCAGAAATCCCTGAATTGCTCCTGTCTCTTTTTTACAGGTTAGCACCTGTAGATTGTTAATGCTACCTTTGTTTTGGGAGTTAGAGGCTTTCAGACCCTGCTGATAAACTTCTCTGTCATCTTTGGATCCTCAAGCCGCCAGCTCTTCACCTCTCCTCTCGAGGGTGATGGTCTAACCTCCTCCTTAGGGAAGAGTGTTTCTCAACTCCAACATAGCCAGTTGGAACCATCACTTGCACAGAACATGTAGAGTCAGCAATTGCATGGCCCGAGAGTGTGTGCCTTCTTATGTGGCTTCCCTGCTCAAGCCTAGTCCCACCTTTGATAACCAACGTCCGTCATTCCCCCAGTGATCCTTTTCTGCTAGTGTTCCTGCTCTTAGTATCTGGCCATATTGAATGATTAGGATCTATGGAAATAATGGTATATTACTTTTATGGATAAACCAGAAGGAACAGTTGTTAACATCTGCATTTTGTGACATATAGAGCAAACATACACAAATGTTCACATGTATTGCTCAAAATACATTTGGCATTTTCTCTGCAGTTTGTTTAAATATGTAATGCACCTGTAATTTTGCCTTACATGGCAAAAAGGTCTTTGGAGATATGATCAAGTTAAGGACTTTGGGAGTGTTAGGTATTCTATATTATCTGAACAGGTCTAAGGTAATGCTGACAGGGGGCGGGTCAGAGTCAGAGGACATGTGAAAATGATATTTGGAGATGTACTGTGATTTTGAAGATGAAGATTCCATTAGCCAAGGAATGTAGGTGGCCTCTAGAAGCTGTAAAAGGTAGGGAAATGGATTTTCTCAAGAGCTTCCAAAGAATGCACAGCTTTCAACATCTTGATTTTAGTCCAGTAAGACACTTTTTGTACTTTTTAAAAAAATGTTTTATTTATTTCTGAGAGAGAGAGAGAAAGAGAGAGAGAGCGTGAGCAGGGGAGTGTCAGAGAGAGAGAGAGACAGAATCCAAAGCAGGCTCCAGGCTCTGAGCTGTTAGCACAGAGCCCGACATGGGGCTCGAACCCATGAACCATTAGATAATGAACTGAGCTGAAGTTGGATGCTTAACCAACTGAGCCACCCAGGTGCCCCACCTTTTGTACTTTTCACTTCCAGAACTATAAAATAATGCATGTATGTATTTAAGCCACTAAGTATGGTCTTTTTTTTTTTTTTTTTGGCAGTGGAAATAGGGAATGAATACAAGACTAAACCAACTCTGTGTTTCTTCTGATAAGCAAACTCATTGAATGTTTGCAAAACCATTTGTTCCCAAGAAGCCTGCAGTTTTCTGAAGAGAACAATAATTTGGCTATCCTAGCATACCTAGATCCAATACGTTGGCCTATTTTGGGACAAATCATTGTTGCCAAGACATTTGTAGCAGCATTTTGCTAATGTGAGGTTGAGGTCCAGTCCTTAGGGGACTGAAAGTCAAGATCATTAGTGTAAGAGAAGCATAAATCCCAGAAGGGACTTGTAGGAGGTAATCTTCAGAATGTCTGATGTATTTCAAGAAACAGCTAATAGAGGGTACCTGCCTGGCTCAGGTGGTGGAGCATGTGACTCTTGATTACAGGGTTGTGAGTTTGAGCCCTGTGTTGGGTGTAGAGATTACTTAAAAATAAAATCTTTTAAAAAAGGAGCAAGCAAAAAGAAACAGCTAAAAAACAGCTAATGGTTTTGATCAAGAAGGTCAGTGATTAACTGTTCTTGATCACCAAGGAGTGTTCTATCTATAGTAATGGCCACCAACAGAAGGGAAATATTTTATTTTCTTAATATAGTGTAGGTGAGTGAAAAACAACCACAATAATCTTTCCTCAGTATTACAAGACCACCAACCTCATCAGGAATTTCAACAATGATGGTCAAAGACCATTTGCACTCATTATCAATGAAGACTTCAGCAACCAAGTCAGCTCCATACCTGACCAGATGATCCATAAAACCCATCTGTCTTTGTATTCATAAAAGCATTGTGACTTTGTCTTTCATTTCAGCATAGGACTCAGGATGTATTTAGGTAGTCCTCATTATATTTGTTTGTGTCGTTTTCCCTCTGGTTTGCTATGTTTTGTATTGTTTTTTACTTCAACTTATGTTATATTTAGTTAGATGTGATTAAAAGGATTAGAACATTGACATTACTCCAGACAGTTCTCTCATAACTCCATTGACTTTCAGGAGTCTAAGTCAGTCCCATTAGTATCTGAAACTCCTAATTCTGTCACATTATCTTTGCCCACTACTGAACTTCACATAACTGAAATAATAGATTATGGGTCCTTTTTAATTCTAGATTTTTTTGCCTATATTTTTGATATTCAACTGCATGATTAAATGTATCTGTAGTTCATTGGTATTTACTGTGGGGTAGTATTTCTTTGTTTGAATATGACATAGTTTGTTTATTCATGCAGTTTTTTAATATATTTTGAGTGGGGGGAGAGGTAGAGAGAGAGGAAGAAAGATCCCAAGTAGGCTCTGTCTACACTGTCAGTGCAGAGTCCAAAACAGGGCCTCAAACTCACAAACTCTGAGATTGTGACATGAGCCAAAACCAAATCAGACATTCAACTGATTGAACCACCCAGGCACCCATATTCATACCATTAATGCCTTTTAGGTTGTTTTTGTTTTGAGTATTATGAAAAATGCTTCTAAAAGATAGTCATGTCTTCTTTAGACTTAAGTTTTCACATATCTTGGGTACATTTCTAGGAATAGAATTACTGGGTCATATGTTAATTATACTATTAAATTTTGAAAACGGCATCAAACTGCATTTTAATATTCTTGTAATATTTTACATTTCAGCCATCTATGTATGAGAGTGGCAGTTGTTCCTTATTCTTACCAACTTTTGTTACTTCCAGTCTCTCACTTTACTCATTTCTAAGTGTGCTGGTATTTAATTGCAGTTTTAATTTGTATCTTCCTGATGACTAATTGTATTGGACTGTGTCTCATGTGATTATGAGACATTCAAATGTCTCTCTTTTGAATGTTCATATATTTTAATGTCTTTTAATCATGTATAAAATTTCTTAATATAAAATTGCAAAATACATGCAAATATTTTGCTAGATTATCTTCCATCATGTGGCTTGGCTCCATATTTCATGTCCTATCCATCCCAAAGTTGTGAAGTTTTCTCGTATATGTTCTAGAAGTTTACTGATTTTAGCTTTTATGTATATGCCTATGATTCATTTTGAGTAACTTTTGTAAATTAAGTATTAGGGCATATTCTTCTCTCTCTATACTTTGTGCTCTATCAGTACATAAATCTCCCCTTAAACTAATACCAGCTCTTCTTACCCTGATTCACAAAATCAGATTGGGTCTTCGTATTTTACACTTTTTTCTGTATATAGATTTGGTGATTTTAGGTTTTTGCATTTCTATTTAAAATTGGAATAAACTTTTCCATTTTTACCACACCCCTAAATTTTTTTTAAAAAATGCAGAAATTTTGATTGGGATATTTTTGAATCTATACATGAATTTATGGGGAACAGATATATTCATTATGTGATTTTCAAACCATGAACATGGTATATTGTTCCTTTTATTTAGATGTATCTAAATTAAACATAAGTATTTCATGTTTCTGAATGTTATTATTGTGTTATTATTACATTAAAAAAATCTCTATTTCCAGTGTCATTCACAGGCATATAGACATAGAATTAAATCATGGAAGTTGTTGATCCTCCAATAACCAGCTTAACGTTACTTTGAATTCATATTTTGGAAAATAACTGCAAAATGTTTAAATCAAAATTATCAAATAATCCCATTGAATATATGAAAAAGAGTATACTTTTGGAGTTTATTCCAGAAATAGAGAAGCTTTTCAGCACTTTTCAGCATATATCAAAATTAACAAAGAGATAAAAATTATGATATTACATACCGAAGAGGCAGTTGATAAAAGTTGGGAAAACTAGGAGTTAAAAAAGTCTTTTGGATTCTCTAATTTATCTAATTTATCAATGGCAAACCACAGTTACCTATTTTAAAAAATTCTCACATTCAGTTCCATGATGGGATTCCATTTTTAATCCACAATTCATTGAACGTTTATTTCTAAGCCTCTAAAACCATTGACTGGAAAATCAAGAGGAACTGACTTGCAAGTTTTTGCAAACAGTGGAGTTCAAATTCTGAGGAAATTTGAAATCCCTGCCATTCACCAGAGTGGAGCTGGGCAGGCAGTGGTACTCCTGGAGAGAAGGAGGGCAGAGGCCTGTGCAGGAATGTGGACAGCATGGTGTGGTGATCCCCGGGGTCGCACTGGGAGAGAACGTTCCCATTCCCTGGAGTACATTTGCAAGAGGGTATATTGTTATCTCCAAGGACAAAAGATCGTGTACATTGAGCAGCTGTTCAGCAGCAGGGGACAGAGGTCCATGCAGAGGGCAGGTAACCTGGTTGCATCTTGTTCTTCTTCACCATAAATTCCAGGCACCTGCTCAGTGGTGAACCTGCTTTTCTGGGACAGAATGGCACCAAGTGTAGCACTGTGAGGCTCTCTTCTGGAAGAGGGGAGTGGGTTCACACTGTGCTGTGGCCTTTAAGATTTTGGAATTTTGAATCCCAGCTGTGTGCCAGAGAGAAAACACAGAACTGTGGTATGAGGTGTGAGGGCAGGGATCTGATGGACGCCTGGGACACAGGAAGGGAGATTGTTCACTTCTCTGTGAGGGCTCCCATCCATGGGGATAAGAAAGCAGGGTGACACCATCTTCCCCACTGTCAACCAAGATGGTTGGACCTAGGGAGCAACACAGCACTGGAACAGCTTATACCAAACCCGGCATCCTGCACCCTGCAGGGGAATCTTTACTAAGGCACATGTGACTGTGAGCCAAAGCAGAGTCCATCTCCCAGAGGAACAACACAGGCACCCCATATGCAGCAAGACTACTGATCATAAGAGTGCTTCAAAGCATCAGATTCAGTTTTGGTGGAAATAGGACCAGGCTTGCTTCTTTTCTTTTTCTTTGTCTTCCTTTGCAATCAGTTATAGTTTTGTTCATTTGTTTATTTTCCTGTTTCCTTTTTTCTTTCTTTCTTTCTTTCTTTCTTTCTTTCTTTCTTTCTTTCTTTCTTTCTTTCTTTCTCTCTCTCTCTCTCTCTCTCTCTCTCTCTCTCTCCCCCTTTCTTTCTTTCTTTTGGATCAGGCTTTCTTTCTTTCTTTCTCTTTCTTTGGAATCAGGTTTATAGTTTTTTTATCATAATTATTTTTTTGGTTCTTTTTCCTTTTATCTTTTTTTGATGGGGGATCAGGTCTTTTTTAAAGTTAGATTTATTTTAGCAAACAAATCCAAGCACATCTAGGCAAAGGTCCAAACACTCCCTGGTGCAAGCAAAGAGGAACTCTGCAGAGGAATGACCTGTGTGAAAGACCAGCCAAAATGCAACAACAAAGTGCACACAGCATACACCAGAAACACTTCCTGAGGCTCCAGGCCCTCGACAGTGTATGACCCCTTCTTCATATAGCATTACTCTCAGGAGCAGGAAACACAGCAAATGCTTATAACATGCAAAAGACAGAAAGTTGACAAAAATGGCAAGATGGAGGAATATTCCCCAAAAGAAAGATCAAGAAGAAATCACAGCCAGGGGTTTGCTCAAAAGATATATAAACAATATATATGACAAGAATTTATAAGAAAAGTCTTAAGAATACTAGCTGGTCTGCAGAAAAGCATAAAAGACACCAGAGAAATCCTTGCTGTAGAGATAAAAGACTGAAAAACTAGTCAGGCTGCAATAAAAATGTTATAACTGGGATGCAAAACCAACGAGGAGAAGCAGAGGAAGGAAGAGGTGATATAGAAGATAAAATTATGGAAAATAATGAAGCTGAAAAGAAGAGAGAAAGAAAGCAGATGACAAATACGGGCTTAGGAAAGTCAGTGATTCCATAAAGGACAATAATATGAGTATCATAGCAACCCACAAGAAGAGTGGGGAAAGAGAGGGAAGGAGATTTATTTGAACAAATTATACTGAGAACTTCCTTAATCTGGGGAAGGAACAGGCATTCAAGTCCAAGAGGCACAGCGAACTCCCCTCAAAATCAACAAAATCAAATTAGCGCCAAGACATATCTTAGTGAAACTTGCAAAGATAGAGAATTCTGTAAGCAGTTAGGGACAAAAGGTCCCTAAAAGACACATAAGGTTAGCAGCAGACCCATCCACAGAAACTTGGCAGGTCAGAAGGAAGTGTCATGATATGTTCAAAATGCTTAATGGGAAATACTGCAGTCAGGAATATTTTATTCAGCAAAATTCTCATTCAAAATAGAGAAGTAAAGAGTTATGAAGACAAGCAAAAACGAAAGGAGTTTATGAACACTAAACCAGCTCCACAAGAAATATTAAATGGGACCCTCTGAGAGGGAAAGGAACACCAAAAGCAACAAAAAAGAAAAATGAACAATCTACATGAACAGCAACTTTACAGGTAATACAATGGCACTAAATTCATATCTATCAATAATTACTCGGACTGTAAAATAACTAAATGATCTATGAAAGAAATTGAAGAAGACACAAGGAAATGAAAAAAATAACCCATACTCATGGATTAGAAGAACAAGTAAATGTTAAAATATCTTTAGTACCAAAAGCAGTCTACACATTCAATTCCTAAGATATCACAAGCATTTTTTACAGAACTAGAACAAATAATTCTAAAATTTGTATGGAACCACAAAAGACCCTGAATAGCCAAAGTAATGTTGAAAATTAAAACCAAACTGGAGGCCTCACCATTTTGGACTTCAAGCTATATTACAAAGCTGTGGTCATCATGACAGTATGGTACTGGCACAACAGACTCAAAAATCAATGGAACAGAATAGAAAACCCAGAAATGGACCCAAAAATGTATAGCCAATTAATCTTCAACAAAATTAAAAACAATATCCAGTGGAAAAAAGACAGTATCTTTAACAAGTAGTGTTAGGAAAACTGTATGGTGACATGCAGAAGAATGAAACTGGACCACTTTTTTACACGATACACAAAACTAAATTCAAAGTGGATGACAGACCTAAATGTGAGACAGGAAACCGTTAATTCTATAATAGAACACAGGTAGCAATCTCTTTGACCTTGGTGCAGCAACTTTTTACTAGACCTGTCTCCAGGGCCAAGGGAAACAAAAACAAACCTGAACTACTGTGACTTCATCAAGATAAAAAACTTCTGCACGGTAAAGGAAACAACGAAACTAAAAGGCCCATATGGAATGGGAGAAGATATTTATAGAAGACGTATCGGGTAGAGGGTTAGTATCCAAAATCTAAAAACAACTTATCAAAGTCAACACCCCAAAATACAAATTTAATACCTAAATAATCCAGTTAAGAATGGGCAGAAGCCATGAATAGACATTTTTCCAAAGAAGACATCAAGATGCTTATCAGACACATGGAAAGATGCTCAACGTTACTCATCATCAGGGAAATACAAATCAAAACCATGATGAGATAACACCTCACACCTATAAGAATGGCTAAAATTAACAACACAGGAAACAAAAGATGTTGGTAAGGATGCGGAGAAAGAGGAACCCTCTTACAGTGTTGGTGGGAATGCAAACTGGTGCGGCCACTCTGGAAAACAGTATTGAGGTCTTCCAAAAGTTAACAATAGAACTACCCTAAAATTCAGCAATTGCACTAACTAGGTATTTTTCCAAAGGGTACAAAAGTACTGATTTGAAGGGGTTCATGCACCTCATTGTTTATAGCAGCACTATCAAGAATAGCCAAATTATGGAAAGATCCCAAATGTCCATGGACTGATGAATGGATAAAGAAGATGTGGTGCATATATACACAATGGAATATTACTCAGCCATCAAGAAAAGATAAAATCTTGCCATTTTCAATGATGTGGATAAAATCACAGTGTAGTATGCTAAGCAAAATAAATCAGTCAGAGAAAGACAAATACCATATGGTTGCACTCATTTGTGGAATTTAAGAAACAAAAAAAAACCATGATAAAAACTTAGAGGGAGGCAAACCATAGAGACTTTTAACTGTAGGGAACAAACAGTATTGCTGGAGGGGAGGTCGGTGGGGAAATGTGATAAGTGGGTGATAATTATTAAAGATGAGCGCTGGGTGTTATATGTAAGTTTTTGTGATGAGTACTGGGTGTTATATGTAAGTGATGAATCACTAAAAAATCTCCTTCAACAAAAACTGCTTTATCTTTAGTAACTTGAATTTAAATAAAATCTTGGAAGAAAAAAACCTTTCTAAGCCCCGCATTTAGTGTCGCTTTCCATTGTACATCGAATATTTTCAAAAGATATTCCTCACTGTATGGGGCGCCTGGGTGGCTTAGTCGGTTAAGCGTCCGACTTTCGCTTAGGTCATGATCTTGCGGTTCGTGGGTTCGAGCCCCGCGTCGGGCTCTGTGCTGACTGCCAGCTCAGAGCCTGGAGCCTGTTTCAGTCTGTGACTCCCTCTCTCTCTGACCCTCCCCTGCTCACGCTGTCTCTCTCTCTCTCTCCTAGAGATAAATAAAACATTAAAAAAAAATTTTAATAAAAAAAGATATTCCTCACTGTAGACTCTTTCTTTGTTTCTAGCCTTTGAAGGCTTTCCCTTTTTATGTCATTGATTTTAGGGTTTTTTCTCCCTGCATTGCAATTAATATTTAGTGTGTGTTCCATTTTCTGTCTTTACTAAATAATCTTGATAATATTTCATGAAAGTATGTATATTATGAAGCATAATACATTTTTATTAATGAAACATAAAAATGTAAAAATGTCTTCTGTAAATATTAAAATATGTCTATAATATTAAAATTTTACTTTTTACAGTTTATTTATTTTTCAGAGAGAATGAGAGTCAGAGGACAAATGGGGGAGGGGTAGAGAAAGAGGGAGACACAGAATCTGAAGCAGACTCCAGGCTCTGATCTGTCAGCATATATGATTTTATATAGGATATTATATGATAATCCAGGTATTACAAAAGATCAGGAATAAATTATTATTATTCTACAAAAGCAACTGATAAATTGAACCTCTGTTTTGAGAAAAAGATACATTGTTATAGCTTCTTTCACAATATACTACTCAAACCATTCAACATAAGAATAAATACATAATATATATGATACAAATATTTTACAAAACCTTACATATTTACTGGAGTAAGGGTGAAAGAAAGTTTTATCCATAAATTCAAGAAAAAAAAACACAAAAAAGATGATAGTTATCAGATATCATGAGTCTATCATTTCACAATATCACAATATCAAAAAGTTACCCAGAATAACCCCAAAACATGCAAAAACCAAAGTCAGGTGTCAATGACAAATTGTAAAACATAGCAAAGATAAATTAGTAGCCAGGGTTAAGATCATTAATATAAAAGTGCATACAAATAAAGGAAATAAGCACAAGAATACCTTAACATAAAAATATATTCAGAAATATAAAATAAACCAGAAGGTTCATATATGTAAATTTTTGGAACATTAGTGATAAAGATTTAAAAATTGAAGTAGATGTAAGCACTTAGTTATCTTTGCCTATCATTTTACTAACTTATAAATATTACTATCAGTCTTACGAAACATTACTCTTACACTTAAAGGATAAGTTTATACATAGAAGGAAATGAGTATGTTATAAAGAGCCTTTAGTATTTTTATACATTATAGCCTAATAACTTTTAGAATTAATCTTTAATATAAAATCTTAGAGCTAAAAAGTAGTAACAAAATTTTCACTGAAACATTCCTTTAGTACAATAAATTGTTAGGGGTGCCTGGGAGACTCTGTGGGTTGAGAATCCAACTCTTGATTTCAACTCAGGTTGAATCCAACCTTTGATCTCAGGGTTGTGTGATCGAACACCATGTTGGGTTCTGCACTAAGCGTGAAGCCTGCTTAAGATTTTCTCTCTCTCTCTTCCCCTCTCCCCTGCTTGTCCTCTCTCTTTCAATCATCATCATAATCATATTATCATAATTTAGAAACCTCAATTTGTCACATTCATAAATTTTTATGTATTCCCAAAATGATATCTTGAGAATTGATAAGATGGCAATGTATTTTTAGATTTACAGTGTTATATTTATGAACTCAAAGCAGATTGACAGAAATTGCATTTGAGATGCCTACGTGGCTCAGTCATTAGGTGTCCAACTTGATTTCGGCTCACGTCATGGTCTCATGGTTGTGAGATTGAGCCCTGGGTCAGGCATTGAGCGTGACTTCCCTTGGGATTCTCTCTCTCTCTCTCTCTCTCTCTCTGTCCCTCCTCCTCTCAAATAAATAAACATTAAAAAAGGATTGAATTTAATTTTTACCAGTTCAATTTCGTGAGCATGGAGACACGAATAATTCCTTACTATTCTTTTCCCTATACTGGGCATATATAAAGTTTAAAAGAAGTAGCATTAAAAATAAATACAGAAGTCAAAATCATACTGTGATTGTGATTAACTAAGAGACATACTATAGTATATTTTGAAAATAAATAATTACTTCTTTGATTGAAAATTCCTATTATTAAACTGATTGTGTTTACTTTCAGCTATGCAAATTTGGAAAATGCTGTGATCCTGAACGTTGTACTCTGATTGAATCTGCAGAGTGTGGCACTGGACCATGCTATGATAAAAATACTTGTCTGGTGAGCTCTCAAAATATTTTGGTACATTCTTTCATGATTTTTTTCTGTCCTGGTGCATTCACTTTTTTTTTTACATTATTTTTTTAACACAACTTTCAAATACTGTATAAACTTTAGATACTTGATTCATACACAGTGGACTTCAGAATTCAGAAGCTATCCTTAGATTTTTTTTTTAGCCTCCTTCTGTTTGCCTTCACTGTATTGTTTCAATCTCTACTCAAGATACGTCCAATTATTCAATACCAATTCCAAATTATTTGGACACTCTTGATTCCTTTTGGTCATATCTGAGGTCATACCTGAATCATGTACCATAAAATTTACCATTTTCAGGTGAACAATTTGATGATATTCAGTACATTCACAGTGTTATGCAACTTCCACCTCTATCTAGTTCCAAAACAAGTTTGTCACTCAAACAGGAAACTTCTGGAGCATTAAGCACTTGCTCTCTTTTCTTCCTTCCCCTCAGTCCTGGCAACCACCAATTTGTTCTGTCTGTAGTAACCTATTCTGGTTATTTCATAAGAAGCATAGAATATGTGACGTTTTGTGTCTGGCTTTCTTTACTTAACATAGTGTTGAATTCATTCACTTGTAGCTTATGTATCAGTGCTCCTTTATATGTCTGAAAATATTCCGTTGCATGAATATACCACAATTTGTTAATCTATTCATCCATTGATGGACATTTGGGTTTTTTCCAGTCTTGAGCTTTTAAGTAAATTCATAATTTGACTTTAAGTAGTTAAAATGTGGTAATAATAGAAATGATAGATCTACACTGTTCTTACATAATATTTTTACAGTTTTAGTTTATTACTTGACAAAAATAATTCTTTTTCTTTGTCTCACAGCTCTGTAAAAGGGACTCTATGTCAACAAAGCCAAGATCTGTGTGATTTTCCAGTATTATGCAATGGAACATCTGAGTTTTGTGTGCCTGATGTGATATCTGCTGATTTACAGCCATGCAATAATAACACTGCCTACTGCTTTCAAGGAATATGCCAAGGTATGGATAGACAGTGTGCAGTTATTTGGAAAATGTAATAGTTTTTCTGAAGTTCGTTTTTATTACTATATTTTGTATTTTTTCTCCAGTATAGTTAACACAGTTATATTAGTTTCAGGTGTACAATATAGTGCTTTAACAATTCCATACATTACTCAGTACTCAGCATGGTAAGTGTATTCTTTAATGCCCATCCCCTATTTCACCCATTTCACCAACTACCTCCTCTGGTTGACTATCATTGTTCTCTATAGTTAAGAGTATGTTTCTTGGTTTGTCTCCCTCTCCCTCTTCTTTTTTTCCTTTGTTCATTTGTTTTACTTCTTAAATTCCACATATGAGTGACATCATATGATATTTGTCTTTTCTGACTGACTTCAGTTAGCATTTATACTCTCTAGCTCCATCCGTATCATTGTGAATGGCAAGATTTCATTCTTTTTTTTTTTTTTAATGGCTGAATAATCTTCCATTGTACATATCCCATTTCTTTATCCATTTATCCATTGATTGGCATTTAGGCTGCTTCCGTAATTTGGCTATTGTAAATGATGTTACATTAAGCATAGAGGTACATGCATTTCTTTGAATTAATGTTTTTGTATTTTGGGGGTAAAGAGCTAGTAGTATGATTATTGGATTGTAGGACAGTTCTATTTTTAGCTTTTTGAGGAATCTCCACACTGTTTTCTAGAGTGCCTGCACCAGTTTGCATTTCCACCAACAGTGCAAGAAGGTTCCTTTTTCTCCATATCCTCATGAACACTTGTTTCTTTTGGTTTTGATTTTAGCCATTCTGATAGGTGTGAGGTGATAATCTCACTGTAGTTTTGATTTACATTTCCTTGATGAATAGTGATGGTGAGCACCTTTTCATATGTCTTGTTGACCGTCTGTATGTCTTCTTTGAAAAAATGCCATAGCTTCTTCCCATTTTTTAATTGGATTATTTTCTTTTGGGATATTGTGTTGTCTCCGTTTTTTAAATATATTTTGGGTGCCATCCCTTTATTGAATATGTTGTTTGCAAATATATTCTCCCATTCCATAGGTTGCCTTTTAGTTTTGTTGATTGTTTCCTTCACTATGGAGAAGGTTTTTTTTTTCCTTTGATGTAGTCTCAATTGTTTATTTTTGCTTTTACTTCTCTTGACTCAGGAGACATATGTACAAAACTACTGCTATAGCCATTGTCAAGGAGGTTACTGCCTGTGCTCTCAGTGATTTTTATCGTTTCAGGTTTCACATTTAGGTCTTTAATCCATTTTGAATATATTTTTGTGTATGGTGTAGGGAAGTGGTCTTCTTTCCTTCTTTCCTTCCTTCTTTCCTTCCTTCCTTCCTTCCTTCCTTCCTTCCTTCCTTCCTTCCTTCCTTCCTTCCTCCCTCCCTCCTTCCCTCCCTCCCTCCTTCCTTCCCTCCTTCCTTCCTTCCTTCTTTCCTTCTTTCTTCCTTCCTTCCTCCCTTCCTCTCTCTCTCTCTTTCTTTCTTTCTTTCTTTCTTTCTTTCTTTCTTTCTTTCTTTCTTTCTTTCTTTCTTTCTTTCCAACAGTTTTTCTGACACCATTTATTGAAGGAACTGTCCTCTCTGTCCTTTCCCTGTTGGATACTCTTTCTTGCTTTATCAAAGATTAAACATATAGTTGTGGGTTCATTTCTGGGTTTTCTATTCTGTTATATTGATCTATGTCTCTGTTTTTGTACCAGTATCATATTGTTTGATTACTTTGGCTCTGATATATAACCTGAAGTCTGGAATTGTGACACCTCTGGTTTTATTTTTTATTGCTTTGGGGTATTGGATGTCTTGAATTTTTCCATAAAAATTTTAGGATTGTTTGACCCAGTTATGTGGAAAATGCTGTTGGTATTTTCATAGAGATTTAATTAACTGTGTAGATTGCTTTGGGTAGTACTGACAATTTAACAATATTTATTTTTCCAACCCATAAGCATGGGATGTCTTTCCATTTCTTTGTGTCACCCTGAATCAGTTTCATCAGCGTTTGATAGTTTTCAGGGTACAAGGTCTTTCACCTCTTCGATTAAGTTTATTCTGAGATATTTTATTGTTTTCGGTGCAAGTTTAAATGGGTTGTTTGCTTAATTTCTCTTTCTGCCTCTTGATTATTAGTGTATAGGAAAGCAATAGTTCTCTGTGTATAGATTTTGTATCTTGTGACTTTACCGAATTCATTTATCAGTTCTAGTAGTTTTTTTGGTGGAATCTTCTGTGTTATCTACATATAGTATAATGTCATCTGCAAATAGTGAAAATTTTGCATCTTCCCTATCAATTTTGATACCACTTATTTCTTTTTGTTTTTTTCTGATTGCTGTGGCTAGGGCCTCAATATAATCTAAACCAACTTTGTTGAGTGTTTGTTGTTGTTGTTTTTTATTTATTTTTGGGACAGAATGAGATAGAGCATGAGCAGGGGAGGAGCAGAGAGAGACGGAGACACAGAATCTGAAGCAGGCTCCAGGCTCCCAGCTGTCAGCACAGAGCCCGACACAGGGCTCAAACTCACAAACCGTGAGATCATGACTTGAGCTGAAGTTGGACGCTTAACCGACTGAGCCACCCAGGTGCCCCTGTTGAGTGTGGTTTTTTTTTTGTTTTTGTTTTTTTTTTAATCATGAATGGATGTTGTACTTTGTCAAGTGCTTTTGTCAGCATCTATTGAAATGATCATATGGTTCCTACCCTTTCTCTTCTTGATGTGATTTATCACATTGATTGATTTGTGAATGCAGAACTACCCTTGCACCCCAGGAATAAATGCCACTTATTTTTGGTGAATGACTTTTTGAAAATATATTGTTTGATTCAGATTGCTAGTATTTTATTGAGGATTTTTGCCTTATGTTCATCAGAGATATTGTCCTGTAATTCTCTTTTTTTGTGGTGCCTTTATCTGGATTTGGTATTAGAGTGATGCTGGTCTCATAGAATGAATTAGGAAGTTTTCCTTCTTTCTATTTTTGGAAGAGTTTGTGAAGAATAGTTATTAACTTTTCTTCACATGTTTGGTAGTATCCTCCTGTGAAGCCATTTGGTCCAGAACTTTTGTTTGTTGGGAGTTCTTTTTTGTTTTGTTTTGTTTTTTGTTTGTTCATTTTTGTTTTGTTAGTCTGTTTTCTTATACTGATTCATTTTCATTTTTGGTAATAGATCTGTTCAAATATTATTTCTTCATGCTTCAGTTTTGGTAGGTTATACGTTTCTAAGAATTTATCCATTCCTTCTAGGTTGTCCAATTTTAGGGATATAAATTTATATAATATTCTCTTACAATCCTTTGTGTTTTCATTATTATTTCTCCTCTTTGTCTTCTGTTTCATTTCTGATCTTTTGGTGGGGGGGGTTGGGGTTCTCTCTCTCTCTCTCTGATTTTTGATGAGCCTGGTTAGGGGTTTATAAATTTTATTGATCTTTTCAAAGAATCAGCTCCTGGTTTTATTGAGCTGTTTTATTGGGGGGTTTTGTTTGTTTTTGTTTTTGTGTTTTAGTTTCTATATCATTTATCTCTGATCTAATTTTTATTATTCCTTCCTTCTGTTGGTTTGGGGTTTTGTTTGTTATTCTTTTTCTATCTCTTTGGGCACAAGGTAGGCTGTTTATTTGAGGTTTTTCTTGCTTCTTGAGGTAGGCTTGTCTTGCTATAAATTTTCCTCTTAGAACTGATTTTTCTGCATCCCAAGGGAGGTTGTGTTTTCATTTTCATTTGTTTCCATGTGCTTTTTGATTTCTTGGTTGGCCCATTCATTGTTTAGTAACATATATTTAACTTCCATATATTTGTGGTCTTTCCAGGTTTTTTTCTTGTGGTTGACTTCTAGTTCCAGAGAATTGTAGTCAGAGAAGATGCAGGGTATGACTTTGACCTTCTTGAATTTCTTGAGGCTTGTTTTGTGGGCTAATGTGTGATATATTAGGGAGAATATCCATGTGCGCTTGAAAAGAATGTGTATTATGCTGTTTTAGTATGAAATGTTCTGAATATATCCACTAAATCCACCTGGTTCAGTGTGTCATTCAGTGTCAAAGCCATTGTTTTCTTGTCGTATTCCTGTTTGGATGTAAGTAGAGTGTTAAATTTCCCTACTATTGTATTACCATCAATTCTTTTCAGCTATTATTTCTTCATATAAATTTTCTGCTCCCTTTTCTCTCTCTCCTTCCAGGATCTCTGTAATGCAAACCTTTCATTCTTGATGCAGTCACTAAGTTCCCTAAGACTGTTCTCAATTTGCATAATTATTTTTACTCCCATGTGTTCAGCTTGATTACTTTCCAATACTCCATTTTGCAGGTTATAAATTCTTTCCTTTGTTTAATCTAGCCTGCTACTTATTCTATTGGATATATCTTTAATTTCATTTATTTTGTTCTTCATCTCTGATTGGTTCTTTTTATCTCCTTAAGAGTTTCACTGATGTTCTGTACTCTTTTCTCAAGTGCAGAGAGTATCTCTATGATTATTACTTTAAATTCTTTATCAGGCATGTTACTTATATTTGTTCTGGTCTTTTGCTGTGATTTGCTCTTTCACTTGGGACATATTTCTTTCATTTAGGACACATTCCTTTGTCTCCTCATTTTGTCTAACTCTGTGTTTGGGTCTCTGTGTTAGATAAGTCTACTACGCATCTTGCTATTGAAGGTAATGGCCTTATGAAGAAGTTGTCCTTTAGTACCCTGCACCACAGTGTCTCCTGTTCCCCAGGACCTGATGCTTTAGGGAATGTCTCTTACATGAGTTCCCTATGCCCTGCTTCTTTTTTCTCCAGTACAGTTATCTGCAGAGGCTCTTTTTTCCTGTTGTGTGCAATGTTTGGTCCATGGCTGGGTGCAGCACATTTCTATTTATTTATTTATTTATTTATAATTTTTAATGTTTATTTATTTTTGAGAGGCAGAGACAGAGCACAAGTGGGAGAGGGACAGAGAGAGACGAGGACACAGAATTGAAGCAGGCTCCAAGCTCTCAGCTGTCAGCACAGAGCCCCACGTGGAGCTCGATCTCATAAACTGTGGTGAGATCATGACCTGAGGTGAAGTCGGATGTTTAGCCGACTGAGCCACCCAGATACCCCTGGGTGCAGCACGTTTTAACAAGGTGTGTGATGGGGCACCTGGGTGGCTCAGTTGGCTGACTGTCCAACTTTGGCTCAGGTCATGATCTCACGGTTCATTAGTTTGAGCCCTGCATCAGGCTGTGTGCTGACAGCGAGCTCAGAGCCTGGAGCCTGTTTCAGATTCTGTGTCTCTCTCTCTCTGACCCTCCCCTGCTATGCTGTCTCTCTGTCTCAGAAATAAAATATATATATATATATATATATATATATATATATATATTT
>NW_024081081.1:21891-284444 GCF_003009895.1 Hyaena hyaena | reverse complement strand
ATTGTTAGTTTCCTGAGGAACCTCCACACTGTTTTCCAGAGGGGCTGTACCAGTTTACATTCCCACCAACAGTGTAGGAGGGTGCCCGTTTCTCCACATCCTCGCCAGCATCTAGAGGTCTCTGATTTGCTCATTTTAGCCACTCTGACTGGTGTGAGGTGGTATCTCAGTGTGGTTTTGATTTGTATTTCCCTGATGAGGAGGGATGCTGAGCATCGTTTCATGTGTCTGTTGGCCATCTGGATGTCTCAAGAGGGAGTTTTTAATGTCTCTTCTTGTATTGCCAGTAGATGACTCCAAAAGTTTATAGTACCTGACATTGACTGAGCATTACTGTTGTCTAGATATCTCTCTATTAATTTACTACACTTTTAGTTTTTAATGTCTTTTAAAGATGAGTAATTGGAACTTTATTTATATTTTCAGTTGCAAAGGGTTCTACTTCTATATGTACACAAGAAGTGAATATTCAGGAAGATGATTTTGGAAACTGTGGAAGAAAGTATTGTAATTTTAAGTGTGTATTTAGGAAATTATAAATTTTCCAATGTGTGTTTGTGTGTTTGTACTGCGAAGAGTTGCTTAATGTAAATAAAAAATGAATGCATTATATACAAATAAATATTTATGTTGCACATCCTAAATTGCTTATGTTCTGAATAGCTTGGTGCTATGGTCTGAGTAACTTTTCAATTACCCTCATATTTGAACTATTATTTCCCTAAAACTTTTTGTCGCTAAGTAACATATGGATAATTGTTTCTCCCTTATATTGCCAGGGTATCCTTTGTGGAAAGATAGTTTGTCATTGGACACTTTTAGAAGTAATATCATTTAAAAATTTTTATGTTCAGTATACTTACATGAAAGGCCATGTGTGTGTCTCTGGGTATTTAAGAATACCAACAGTACATGTAACAGATGATATTACCTATACTGTGAATGGCATTATGTGTGGTCCAAGTATGGTATATAAAAATTTGACTTGATTATATATATGGTATGTGGATGTGTGTGTGTGTATATGTGTGTGCACATGTGCACACATATGAGACAGGGAGACAAAGACCTTAACTTTTTTTATAATTAATATTACAAATTTGGTTATTACATAATGATCTTAAGATTTAAAGTTTAGGATTTCTGTTGATCAAAAGAGCACTTGCTTCACTATTATTTTGTTTATTATGAATTTTCATATAGATATTGAAACTTGTTTTCTCCCACTGCAGAATATTTGCCTCTTCATTAGGCCAGGATCTGGTCTGCCAAAATTTATATAAACAACAAAAAAGAATCAAATATTACACAAAAAAATAGGTTAAAACAACCTGAATTATAAGAAAAACAAAGGAAGCAAAAGAGCCAAAGTATTTAGTGCTGCTATAATTGATAAGAACAATTGATTTGGTTGTAACGAAAGTAAAATGTATTTGTTCATTAGCCAACTTCCCTAATTGTTTTTCCAAAAGCAAAATAAATACTTATTAAAAATTTGGCCCTCTCATAAGACATAATAATAAAAGAGATCTTAAGCTTTATATATTTTTAGTTTTCTCAACCAACTTAAAAAACAATAAATGATTTGTGTCCTAGTACCATTGAAGAGTTAGTTGACTAAGGTAAAAACACTACTCAAGTATCTCACATTGAAATTTAGATACTTTACATTGAGATGAAATATTTTAAGAAATGAAAAATTGAGGAAAATGGAAATGAACACTAAACTTATGTCAAAATTAGAAAACTTATTTTCACATAAAAATAATGAAATAATTACAAATGAACACACCACTTGCTGACTACCTTATAAAATAATATGTCATTCCTTTAAAGATCATCTAAGACAAGCTAAAAAAATATTTACTATTACCGTGAGAGATTAAGTACATAAATGTATCAGCTAATTTAATGATTAATTGATTAGAAAAAGCATTCTAGTGGCATAAAGGTGGTTAACACACAAAAATAATTTGTTTTTTTCCCCTGATTTTCTGGTACAAGAGCTCCTAAGCCTCTTGCAATTTCCCAAGTGATTAGGAATATTTTTTGTTAATCATTAAGAGCTTCTTCCAGTCAAACTGAATCTATGCTAATGAAGTTACAGGATGGGGCCTCTAGATAGCTTTATGATGGAGCTGATCACCAGTAAGATCAAGTGATTAGAGGGTTGGAACTTCTAGCCTCATCACAACCTTCAGGAAGGGAAGTAGTGTGATGAGACTGACCACTGTAAAAACTTTTGAACAGTGAGATTCAAGGTGTTTCTAGCTTCTAGCTTGGTGAAGTAAATACAAAGTAAATGAACATCCAGTTATTGCTGGAATGTGTATAGTGTCAAAATATTTTATTATACATTTTTATTAATTTTAAAAAATTACTTGTTACTATTTTTAATTGACATATCATTGAAACATAACATTAACTTAGTTTTAGATGTACAACATAGTGGTTCAATATTTGTATACATTGTGAAATGACCACCACAAAAAATCTAGTTAATGTCCATTACTATACATAGTTATGACTTTTTTTTATTGTGATGAAAACTTTCAAGACTTACTCTGTTAGCAGGTTTCAAATATGCAATACAGTGTTATTAACTACAGTCACCATACTACTGTAAGCACCATGACTTATTTATTTTATAACTGAAAGTTTGTAATTTTTGACCCTGTTCACCCATTTTACTCACTTTCCCCAACTCCCACCATTGGCAACCACCAACCCATTCCCTGCATCTGTGAGCTCGGGTTTTGTTGTTTTTGTTGCTTAAATCACACATACAAGTAAAGTCACACAGTATTTGTCTTTCTCTATCTGACTTATATCAATCAGCTAATGTTTTCAAGTTTCATTCATGTTGTCACAAATGGCAAGATTTAATTCTTTTTTTATAGATGAATAATATTCCTTTGTGTATATTTGCTACATTTCCTTATCCATTCATTCATCAGTGAATGTTTAGATTGATTACATATTTTAGCCAATCTGAATAATGCTACAATGAACATGAAGATGCACATATATTTTTGAGTTACATGTTTTACTTCACTTTGATAAATACCCAGAAGTGGAATTGCTGGGTCATGCGATGTTTCTATTTTTAATTTTTGTAATAATCTCCATAATATATTCCATAGTGGCTGGAATGGTTTACATTTCCAACAATAGTGCACACGTGTTTCATTTTCTCTACATCTTTGCAAACATTTTCTTTTGCTTTTTGTCATGATAAAAGTCATTCTAAGATCTTAGGAGAATAGAAGATTTTAAGGATGGAAAAGTATTTCTAGGAGTCATGCTTGGAATGTTCCAAATTTGGCAAAAGATATAAATACACAGATGCAAAAAGCTGAAAGAACATCATACAGGATTAACCCAGTGAGATCCGTAGTAGGATGCAACATAATAAAACTGAAAATTAAAGACAAAGAAAAAGAATCTTAAAAGTAGTGGTAGTGCAATTACATGTATGGGAAAGAACATAATTACAATGATAAGAATTGAAATAAAACAGTAGAGGAACTAGGCATGAAAATACCACAGAAGATTGCTATGCTGGTTTGTCCTACCAGCTCGTATGACCACTAAAAGCTTTGCAGATCACTTCACTCATCTCTCCAGCAGCCTGGGAAGTCTGATCATTAGCCTATGCCCAACTGCTAATGTCCCCCATGAAAAGAAAACAAAGAAAGGAATGATGGAGGAAGGAAATGGATGGGAAAGGAAGGGAGGGGCAGGGCAGGAAGACTGATTTTTCCTACTTGGTTCAGTAAGAGCTTTAAGTTGGCATGGCTTTTTACTCCTACACCATTTTTAATTTAAAATAACTAATCGGCAGCCTTCTCCATAGACAAGGCTTTGTCACATGACTGCTTTCATTTCATAAACTGGCTTTTAGGCCATGATACTTCCCGTAGTTTATTTTATTTTAGTTTTATTTAAAATTTTAAGTTATTTATTTTGAGAGAGAGAGAGGGACTGAGGGAGAGAGAGAGAGAGAGAGAGAGAGAGATCATGAGTGGGGTAGGAGCAGAGAGAGAGGGAGAGAGAATTCCAAGCAGGCCCGTACTGACACAGTACAGAGCTCAATGTAAGGCTCGAACTCACAGACTGAGATTGTGACCTGAGCTGAAATCACGACCTGAGCCAAAATCAAAATCAAGAGTCAGATGTTTACTGGACTGAGCCATCCAGGCGCCCAATACTTCCAGTAGCTTAATTGGGTAGGAACTCTTCTAGTGGACAGACCACATGAAAAGCCCAAATTCTATAGTCACCAATAATTTGGTTGCTTTAGGAAACAAAACACCTTTCTAAATAATTTCCCTTGGCATAAAAGTGTTGTGTTGACTGCATTTTGTAGTTGAGAGAAAGGAGAACTGAGTAGTGATATGAGAGTTAACTAATTCTGTGGTTTTGTAGATAGACTTCCATTGATAATTCTGCATTTTAGCCACCTTTCCCTACCTGCCTTTTTGTCTCTTCTTCCTCTGCTTTCCCTATTACTCAGGCTGCAGCTTGTCCAGAATATTTGAAACTGATCAACCAGGCTCTCTCCTTTACCATTGTATTTGAAGATGTGGCTTCCTCACTTCATTTTTTCCATCAGTGGACTTGAATTTATTTTAGAATCCCAGGAAGTTCTTAAATCTTTCATCTTCAAATTGCCTCTTTCTGATGCTCCTTTACTCACACTAATTAGGAAAGGGGGAGCTTTTGTGAGTGCCATATCTGAATTTGAATTGGAATTTTCCTGTGGTTATTTTAAAAATTCATCAAAGATATACTTTATTTTCATGTGTAATTCTCCCTTGTTCAGTTGATTTCAGAGTGGTTGGAAAGACTTTGTTACCTTACTTTCACTAAATGTGGGTCTTTTGTAAAAATTATCTTTTTTTTCTAAGTTTATTTATTTATTTTGAGAGAGACAGAGACAGCGCGAGTGGGGGAGGGGCAGAGAGAGGGAATCCTAACCAGGGCTTATGGGGCTCGAACCCCTGAAGCTGGAAGATTATGACCTGAGCTGAAACCAAAAGTTGGATGCTTACCTGACTGAGCCACCCAGGTGCCCCTATAAAATTTACCTTGATAGACAACAAGAAAAAATGGGAGAGAAGAGAGACTTTATTTATTACTTATTTATTAACAGTAAGAAAAATTTATCTCCTTATTAACCATAATGAACTTGTAAATAAAACACTCATATATTTAATGCTGTTATATGCTGGGTAAAGAGTATACTGCATGGAGATAGGCGTATTCCAACAATGCCAATTTGCTTAATTGGATATGATAGGAAGCTTTTTTAATTTTTTTTATTTATAAGACTTAGAACAGAGGAAGTGATTCTAGTTCACATACGTAGGCCAAGGAAGATGAACATATCTCAACACATTCATTTCAAACTTGAAAAGGGGCATGTTTGGGGCATTTGATTGTCCAAAATTAGATAAACTAATCAATGAATAAAGGAATAAAATTAACTCCCTTTATCTTACTCACACCTGGGACTATATGAAAATATGTTTACATAATTCAGGCATTTCTCTTTAGGAAATATGTATTTACTTGTGTTGTTTATATGTGTTTATTTTTTTCTTTGAAACATAGTATGACTGCTACTGGGACACTGTGTCTCTTGTTCAAAGAAGGAATCTTGTATCTTAGTTTATATTCAAAACATATCCCAACCATTGCCCTGGCCTAAGTACTTTTGTAATGTCTCTTGCATTTGCTGTCATTACAAAAGAGCCTGTTGCAAATTAACCCTTTTACTTGAAGGAAATTGTATCAGAAGCATGGATCTTAACTTTTCCAGCTTATTTTTCTCTTAAAGACAGCCCAGGGAAATATCACTATTTATTACTGCCTCAATGGCAATGTTTGAGGAGCACTAAAATGAAAATGGTTTTGTGCACAAGTAATGCTAGTGTGTCCAAAATTTTTGTTATTCTTGCTGACTTCATCAGAGCACTAAACAAGCTGATATTGCTTCCTTTTTGATGATGATTGGTTAATGCTGATAGGAAATAATGATTTTTAAGACTATTCATCATACAGTGTATATCTTATCAGATAACCTGAAAAAAGCCACAGATAATTTTTACAGACTTCCCTAAAGATATTCAAATGATATTAAAATTTGGATAGAGGAGCATTAACATAGAACTTACATAAAAATCAGGTCAAAAAAATAATTAAAATATTTTCTTGTGTTTAGTGAACATTTACTATGTACCAGACATTGTTTTTATTCTTTTATGTCTAACAAATTATTTCATCTTCATGAGACCTGTACTTTTAAAAAATTTGGGTATAATTGCTGATCCAAATGCAAAAATCAGAGATATGGAGGGATTAAATAACTTGCTGTAGGTCACACCGCTAATGTGAAAGATAAGAGATATTATCATTAAAGTTGGAAAAACATAAAAATTTTTTATTTAGCATTGATACTGCTATTTAGCATTGGGCAGTATGTCGCTCTGTGCACTGAATATTGGATTGTCAATAACCTGTGCATTAACTTAAAAGAGTAGATTTATTCTCATCAAATCTAAAATGAGGATAAAAATATTTCCTTTGAGTGTATATTAGTATATATTCTAAAAACATATAGAAAATATAAAGACAGATTCTAGCTTAATACAAATGGTCAGTACAAGGTGGCTATTTTTATTCTTATAATAATATTATTAAGCTCACAGCTATATTCATGGGAAAAAATAGTATCTCATTCTCAAAATTTCATATGTGGTAAAGTAATAGCACGACATTTGGACTCCCAAGTTCTTTTAAAATGAGTAGATGTCATGAATTCCCAATTCATATTCTATCTATATAATATAAATATATATGAAGCTTAAATATAAAATATATTGTGCATTAAAGTTTTGTACAAAGTACAATTGCTCAATTCATGGCTTTACATTGAAAGTTTTTGTTATCAGTTGTTTTAACATTATAGTTTTGTGACGGGGGACAGTGCACTCCTACGAATTCATACTGAAAGAGAATAAATTGTGACTCACAAGTTGCAGTGGACATGGGGTATGTAATGGTTATTTCATTTCTACGTATAGTTATTTTAGTTCATGTCAATAATATTTTAAACCAAGATAATGCAGTTCAGAATTATGTGATATAGAAATTACTTTGAAAACTTGCAGTTAAATAAGAAAATTGGATTCCATTATTTACACATTATGTGTTCAGTCACATTGTTTCAGGCCTCATGAGCTTTGAACTTTGTACAAAAATGCAATATGAAGTGTAATCTATTATAATGTTAGAGTAAGATTATGAAAATTTGGAAATGAATTTATTAAGGGTTATTCATACATATTTATACATACATGTAAATATTGCTTGTGGTTGAGTGTATGTATACTGATATATATTTAGACACACAATATATTTATATCAAAATATTATAATCTAATATTTTTGTGAAAGCAGAATTTCTTGTGTATTCAGATCTCTTTCATCCTTAAGTGGCTTCAGTTTATTTCCCTGTATGTCTCCTCCATACTATATTTGAAAAGTCCTTCACTGATGGACTTTTGGATAACGTTAAATTTTTACTTAACCATTTATAAGTAATGGGACAATGGACATTGGGTACAGTCACCTTTGCACATTTATCAGAGTTCTTAAATTGTTAATTAAAAATGATTGGCCACATTGATGTAATATTTAAACTTTTATAAATATTATATTGTGTTTAAGGGATATTATACCAATGTTTGCTCTCATCTATCAGGTATAAAAATATGCATTTCCTCAAATTCTGGCTAAACTAGCATCTCAGTTTTTGTAAATCACTTTTAACATGCTAAATCCATTGTTAATTTATATTTATGTAATGTACAGATTTTAAGCATGTATGTATAGTGGTATTTTCCATTTGCATTTTAATTTGTTCATCCATTGTGAAATTATCTACTCGGGAATAGAAACATTGTAAACTTTGTTTTTTTGAACATACATTTGGCTTTGATTTTGTGGCTTTGATTTTGTCTCTTGCCACATTGATACTTCACATTTCATATAATAATCCAGGAATAAAGTGACCTGCCTGTGTGTCTTATATCAAAATTTTCTCCCAAATCACTTACATGTCATATTATTAACAGTTTCATTTTTATTTCTTTCCTTTTTAATTTAATTTTAATTTCTTTTTTTTTTTAATTTTTTTAATGTTTTATTTATTTCTAGGAGAGAGAGAGACAGTGTGAGCAGGGGAGGGTCAGAGAGAGAGGGAGTCACAGACTGAAACAGGCTCCAGGCTCTGAGCTGGCAGTCAGCACAGAGCCCGACGCGGGGCTCGAACCCACGAACCGCGAGATCATGACCTAAGCGAAAGTCGGACGCTCAACCGACTAAGCCACCCAGGCGCCCCTAATTTAATTTTAATTTCATGTCTTATTTAATTTTTTGATGGACCTATTGCTTCTGACTCTTCTTTCAATTACATGTATAGGTATTTATAGCCTTCCTATTTCTAGCAAAATACATTTAAGTATCTGTGTCTCATTAAACAAGCTTCTCCTTTTGTTTTTTCCCCCACTTTTTATAAAAGTCTGTTTTTATAACCACTATTTTTAAACCTAGCACAAGTCAAATAAATATTAACTTCTACTATTTTATAATTTTTCATTGAAATGTAGTTGACACACAATGTTACATTAATTTCAGGTGTAGAATATAGTGATTCAACAACTCTGTGCATTATGGTATGCTCACCACAAATGTAGCTATCATCTGCCATTTACATTATCACTGAATGTATTCCCTCTGCTGTTAGCCCCATGACTTGTTCATTCCTTAACTGGAAGCCTGTATCTCCCACTTCTCTTTTCACCCATTTTATCCATTCCTCCCACTTACTCCCCTTCACAGCAACCACCAATTTGTTCTCTGTATTTACAGATTTAATTCTGCTTTTTGTTTAGTCATTTGCTTTATTTTTTAGAGTCCACATAAAAGTGAAATCATATGGTATTTATCTTTCTTGGTCTGACTTATTTCACTTAGCACACTATCTTCTAGGTTCGTCCAAGTTGTCACAAATGGAAAGATCTCTTCCTTTTTTATGGCGGTGTAACATTCCATTGTTTATATATACCACATATTTATCCAGTCATCTACTAATAGCCTCTTAGGTTGCTTCCATATCATTGCCAGTGTAAATAATGCTGCAATAAACATAAGAGTGCAATATACTAATTAGTGTTTTGTTTTCATTGGGTAAATACTCAGTAGTAGAATTACTAGATTGTATGATATTTCTAATTTTAATTTTGGGAGGAAGCTCCATGCTGTTTTTGACAGTGGCTACACTCGTTTACATTCCCACCAACAGTGCACAGTGGTTCCCTTTTCTCCACATTCTTACCAACACTTGTTTTTTCTTTTTTCTTTTCTTTATTTCTTTAATTTATTTTTTTGATACTAGCCATTCTGACTGTTGTGAGGTAATACCTCATTGTTTTGTTTTGATTTGCATTTCCCTGATGATTAGTATAGTTTTTTTGGTTCATAATTGTATGCCTTTCTGGAATAAGGCATCTGAGTTTTATCAAGAAAGTTATCCTTTATTTTAAAACCTATGAGACAAAAGAAAATCTTTATGGCATTTAAAAGGTTAATGCATGGGAACTTGTTATATTTTGTTTTAAAAATATTTGCCACATCAAAATAAATACAATATATGAATTATTATACTTTAATAATTTACACTAACAGAATAATGCATTTAACATTATGTTGTACATAAAATGTTCTTATTTTTTATTTGGTTCCGGTTTTAGGTTTGCAATAATTTGCTTCATTGTCATTGCGATGTTGGATATATTCTTCCACATTGTAACCCATCACCATTATCACCAGGAGGAAGTTTTGATAATGGGTTTTGGATTAGGGGAAGTTAGTATCCAGATGAGTGTGTTTCAAAGAGCTTTCTCCCCTTACAGAAATGGTCTACATCTCCACTAACTATGTGGCTATTGAGCACCTGACATATAGATAGTACAACTAGAAAACTAAAATTTCCATTTTATTTTGCTTTATTTAATTTAAACTTCAGTATCCACAGCATATGGATAGTAGATGGTATAAAACATTTAAAAAATATTTGGTGAACATTCATGAATATATATAGCATATTTGTTTCTTCTAAACTTCACAATGTAAAAATCTTTACAGTGTAATTTCATTAGTGTCTTTCCATCATTTGCACTTTTGTCTTATATTTTATTTATATATGTTGTAAATCTGATAATACATTATTATTATATTGCCTTACATAGATAATGACATTTTCATGATTTATAATATAAATATTTACATTTACCCATCCATTTGCAGTTATCAAGGGCTTTTCAACTCTTTCGTGTGGGTCATTTTTTTCTCTCTGAAAAAACTTTTTATATTTCTTTTTGTTTGTACCTTGTGGTGGCCAACTCTCTCAGCTTTTGTCTTTAAAAGTTTTATGAAAATGTCTTATCTGTGAAGAATATTTTCACTGTAATTGTATGATTCTACATTGAGAATTTTTTCTTTCAGCAGTTCAAAGATGTAATCCAATTGTATCCTAGCTTATATTTTCTAATGAGAATACAGTGTATTTTTTTTTAGACAGAGAGAATGTATGTGGGGGAGAGGGGCAGAAGGAGAGAGAGAGAATTTTAAGCAGGCTTCACGCTGTATGGAGCCCAATGTGGGGCCTGGTCCCACAACCCTGGGGTCATGACCTGAGCTGAAATCAAGAGCCATATGCTCAACCAACTGAGCCACCTAGGCACATCTACAGTGCCATTCTTATTATTCATTCTAATTAATGTTTCTTTTATATGTTTTTATACTTCTTGTATATGTTTTTATTTTATACATTTTTATTTTACATGTTTATATCATTTTCCAGTTTCACGACAATTCATCACGACGTTTCTTTTTGAATGTATCCTGCTTAGGTTGGCTGTGATTCTTGAATCAATGGGTTAATATGGTTTTGGGAATTTTGAAAAAAATATCTTAAATCTTTGTCTCTTTTTAAGTATGTTTTATTAAACATGTTTGGGTTTTACAAAATGATACCCAGTGACATTCACTCTGTGGTATAGAACTTAACCGGTATTGAAAAAAGCACAGACTCTTGTTCCCAACAGCACGGTCATTGATACACAGTAGATCTGTCACCTCAATAGTTCCTGCTGGTTACCCTTTTGTATTCATCCCCCACTGCCAGTTCCTGGAAATCAATTACCTGTTCTTGTCCCCATAGAGTTGCCTTGTCCAGAATGTCATATGCAGTATATATGCATTTGAGATCCATTCCTGTTGTCATATGTCATATTCCTGTTTAAGAGTTCATTCATTCATTTGTTTGTTTGTTTTGTTTGTTTTTTCAGTGGGCTCCAGGCCCAATGTGGGGCATAAACTGATGATCCAGAGATCAAGAGTTCTGTGCTGTACCAAATGATCCAGCCAAGTGCCCCCAATAAATCATTCTTTTATTGTTAAGTAGGTTTCTATATTGAAATGATGCATTCTTATTGCTTATCCAGTCAGCCATTGAAAGGCATTTGGGTTATTTCTAGACTTGGGAAATTTTAAATAAACCTACTATAAACATGTACACATAGACTTTTGTATATATGTTAAGTTTTCACCATTTGGTTGCTAAACACTGAGTAGTAAGATTTCTCGGTCATTTATTAAGTGTTTAGTTTTTAGAAAGTGTATTTTCAATTTTATAAGAAATAGTTTTGGGGTGCCTGAGTGGCCCAGTTGATTAACTACCCCATTTCACTTAGACTCAGGTCATGATCTCACAATTAGTGAGTTCAGGCCTTGCATCAGGATACGTGCTCTAAGTGTGGAGCCTGTGTGGTTGGGATCTCTCTCTCTTTCTCTCTCTGTCCTCTCCCTCATGCCCATATACTCTCTCTCAAAATAAATAAACTAAAAAAAGAAGGACAGAAATAGTCAAACTATTTTCTAAAGTGACTGTACCAGTTTTCCTTCTTTCCATTTACGTATGAGAGTTCCAATTTCTCTACAAGGATGTTCCGCACTTCATAAGCACTTGATGTCATTTTTGTTTGGTTTGGTTTGATTTTGTTTTGGTAGCTGTAAACGTCCAGTGATATCCTACTGTGATTTTTATTTAACTTTTTATGTTGAAATAATTATACATTCACAAAGAGTTGCAAAAAAAAAGGAGTTGGAAGTCCTGTGTACCCTTTACTCAGACTATGTCAGTTTTAACATGTTTTAATACTATAGTACAGTAGCAAAACAAGAAAATGCACATTATTAAAATTACAGAACTTATTCAGATTTCACCAGTAAACATATACGTGTGTGTGTGTGTCTGTGTGTGTGTGTGTGTGTGTGAGTGTATATGTGGGTGTTGGTATTCAGTTTCACCACATGTTTCAAATTTGTGTAACCACCACCACAATCAAGATACAGAAGTATATCATTACTATATGGCTCCTAATATTACCCCTTTATATAGCTACACTGATCCCCTTTTCTGCCATTCCTGACACCTGGCAACAGCTAAACTGCTATCTCTCTAATTATATTATTTCATGAATGTTATATGAATGGAATCATAAAGTTTGTGTCACTTGGAGACTGGCTTCTTTTTCTTCCATAATTTCCATGGATGGCATCCAAGTTGTTGCACATATAAATAAACTTCTTGCCTTTTTATTGGTAACTAGTATTCCTTTGTGTGGACGTATCAAACTACTGATGGATATTTCGTTGGTTGCCAATTTTTAGGTACTATGAATAGATCTCCACTGCACACTTGTGTAGAAAATTCTGATTGAAAGTAAAATTTCAATTCCCTGGGAAACATCCTCAAGAGTAAAATTGCTGGGTCAATGATAAGCCATTTATATATTTAAAAGCAACTGCCAAACTCTTTTTCAGAGTGATTGTGATATTTGACATTCCTACCAACGTATAAGAAGGACCCACTGTCAGGCGCCTGAGTGGCTCAGTCGGTTAAGTGTCCAACTTCGGCTCAAGTCATGATCTCACGTGGTTTCCAGCCCCACATAGGGCTCTGTGCTGACAGCTAGCTCAGAGCCTGGAGCCTGCTGCTGCTGCTGTTGCTGCTGCTGCTGCTGCTTCTTCTTCTTCTTCTTCTTCTTCTTCTTCTTCTTCTTCTTCTTTTACCTAGAAATACTTTTTTATTTTATTTTATTTTATTTTATTTTATATATTTTATTTTATTTATTTAATTTATTTTATTTTATTTTATTTTATTTTATTTTATTTTTTTACAAATAGTTTATTGTCAAGTTGGTTTCCATAGCCTGGAGCCTGCTTCTGATTCTGTGTCTTCCTCTCTCTCTGACCCTCCCCTGCTCGCGCTGCCTCTTTCTCTCTCAGAAATAAATGACATTAAAAAATTAAAAAAAAAAAAAAAAGAATGATCCAAAGACCCATTGTTTTGGCAACCTCGCCAACATTTGATGATACCACTTTTATTTAGTCATTCTATTAGGTATGTATTACTATCTCATTGCAGTTTTAATTTGTACTTCCCTAATGGGTAATGATGTGAAATGTCTTTAATGTGTTTATTTGGCATCTGTATATTTTCTTCAGTGAAAGATCTGTTCATATCTTTGCCCATTTTCTAATTAGAATGTGTTTTTTTAAATGTTGAATTTTCAGAGGATTTTCGTTTTATATATATATATATATCATACATATGAATATAAAATATTCATACATTTATATATGTATATATACATACACATATGTATACATATGCACACATGTGTGCATATACATGTATATGTGTGCATATCTATATATATTGGATATGTAATATGAACACATTTTTTCCATGTCTGTAATTGGTTTTCTCTCAGACCACAAATATTTTATTGATTCTTTTTCTGATAAAGTCTACTTCTTTTCCTTTATGGACCATGTTTTTGGTGCCAAGTGTCTGAACTCTTTGTCAACCTTAAGTCCTGAGGTTTTCTGCCATGATATTTCTAAAAGATACAGTTTTGTGTTTTAAGTTTAAGCCCATGATCCATTTTGAGTTACTTTTTGTAAAGGGTGAGAGTTTAACTTTTTGACTAACATGTTCCCAGTTGCTGCACCATAATTCTTTGAAAAAACCTTCTCTTGTCCTTTGAATTGTTTTTGTTCCTTTGTCAATAATTTATTGGACATTTTTGTGTTAGTGTATTTCTCACTTCTTTATTTTGATCCATTGATCTGTGCATCATTCTCCATCATTACTATACTGTTCTGATTATTGTAACTGTATGGCAATCTTTGACATTGAGAAGAGTGATTCCTCCCACTTTATTCTTCTTTTTCAAAATTGTTTTGGCTATTCTAGGGTCTCCTTTCCATACATTTCAGAAAAAGCTTATCTATGTTTAAAAACTTTTTGCTTTGATCTTGATTCAAATTATATTAAGCTTTTACACCATCTAACTCCTTCCAATAAAACTTGTATATATATTTGAAAGCTGATACATTCCTTTGGGCAACAACATAAGAAAACTGAAATTTTCAATGAAATAAAATAGGAAGCCAAGATAGACCATACACACACACACACACACACACACACATATATATATCAAATATATATATTGGAAATAACTAATGATTTCTAATAAAGTGGCCATGACCATTTAATGAAAGAGTAATCTTTTCAACAAATAGTATGGGGTAATAGGATATCTACATGCAAAAGAATGAGATTGAACCCTTACATTATATATAAAAATTAACTTCAAATGGATCAAAGATTTAAATGTAAAAGCTAAAACCATAAAATTCTTAGAAGAAAGCATGGGAGAAGTCTTTTTTTAAAGTAAAGTTTATTTTAAGAGAGAGAGCACACAAGCAAAGGAAGGGCGAAGGAGGAGGAGGAGAGAGAATCCCAAGTAGGCTCTGCACTGACAGTGCAGAGCCTAATGCAAGGCTTGATCCAAGGCTTGAACTTACAAACTGCGAGATCATGATCTGAGCCAAAACCAAGAGTCGGACACTCAACCAACTGAGCCACCCAGGCAGGAGGTCTTTATAACACTGATTTGGCAATGATTTCTTGGATATGACACCAAAATCACAGGGAATAGAGGAAAAAATAAATAAAATGGAATTCATCATAATTAAAAACTGTTGCTCTAAAAGGATACCATCAACAAAAATGTAACCTATGGAATGCATCTGATGAAGTATTAATATCCAAAATACGTAAAGAACTTTAACAACTCAGGAACAAAGAAACTAAATAAAAGATGGGAAAGGACTTGAATAGACATTTCTCCAAAGAAGATACACAAATGACTGATAAGCACAAGAAAAGATGTTCAACAAGGCTAATTGTTAGAGAATTGCAAGTCAGAACTATAAGATTCTAATTCATATCTGTTAGGATGGCTATATTTAAAAAAATTCAGAAATATCAAGTGTTGATGAGGAATCCCTGTTCATTGCTACTGGGAATGTAAAATGATGCAGGCTCTGTGGAAAATAGTATGGTGATTCCTCATAAAATTAAACCTAGAAGTACCATATCCTGCAATTCCACATCTAATTATATGCTCAAAAGTATTGAAAGCATGGATTTAAACAGATATTTGTATACCCATGCTTATCATAGCATTATTTACAATAGCTAAAAGGTAGAAATATTTAGATGCCTATCGACAGATAAGTGGAGAAACAAAACAACATAACGTACAAATGGACTATTTCAGCTCTAAAACGCAATGAAATTTTGTCACCAGCTACAACGTGGATGGAATTTGAACACCTTATCCTTATTAAAATAAGCAGTCACACTATAATAAATACTGGATGATTCTGCTTTTATGAGGCACCTAGAATAGTCAAATTTGTAGAAAAAAAAGAGATAAGGGTACCAGTCAGGGGTGTGAAAATGGTAAATTAATATTTAAGGGGTTCAGTTTGTAGGGATGGAAATGCTCTGGTGTTTGATGGTGGTAATGATGCACATTTAAAAATGTTTAAAATTGTAAACTTTATTGATTGTGTATTTTTCCATGATAAAAAGTATTTTAGGAAAAATTCCCTTTATATTACCAAAAATAATACAATATTTAGAAATAATGTTATGAAGTGCAAGATATGCACTGAAAACTAAACATACAATATTGATGGAAAGATCTGCATAAACTGTAAAGATATGCCATGTTCATGTATTAGAAGTCTCAGTATTTTTGATACAGAAATACTCCTCAAACTGATCTACAAATTCAACACAATTCTTAACAAACTCAAGCATTAATCTTTGAGGTTTTTGCAGAAATTGACAAGGTGATCCTAAAAGTCATTCAGAAATTTAAGGGACATGGAATTGTAAAATGGTAAAAACAGTCTTGAAGAAAACTTGAAGCTGAAAACATGCTTTTTAATTCCAAAAGATAATCCAAAGCTAAAATAATCAATTGGTGTAGTATTGACCTAAAGATAAAGATAGGCATTAGTTAAGTGGAATAAAATAGAGAGTCCAGAAATAAAACTTCATACTTATAATCATTGTTCTTTATTTAACAAGGATGAGAAGGCAATTTAATTGGGAAAAAATGGTCTTTTCAGTAAATGGGAGTAGATAACCACATGTAAAAGAAAGAAGTTAGACTACTACATCACAACATTCATAAAAATTAACGGAAAATGGATCATAGATCTAAACGTAAGAATTAAATGTATAAAACACAACACACATAACTAAGGTCACTTTGTGACCTTGGCATAAGCTATGTTTTTAGAAGACAGACACCAAAGCACAAATGAAGAAAACACAATAGATTGATTGAACTTCATCAAAATTAACAACTTTTGTAGTGCAAATGATAAAACCAAGAATGTGAAAAACAAACTACCAAATGAGAAAAAATATTTGTAAATCTTATATCTTGTATGAGATTTGTATCCATAATATGTAAACAATACAAGTTCATAATAAAATACTACTCAATTAAAAATGGGAAGAGATGGGGTGCCTGAGTGGCTCAGTCAGTTAAACGTCCGACTTCTGCTCAGGTCATGATCTCACGATTTGTCTCTCTCTCTCTCTCTCTCTCAAAAATAAATAAAACATTAAAAATTTTTTTTAAATGGGAAGAGATTTAAATGTACACATTTCCATAAAAAAATTACAAATGGCCAATAAGCCTATGAAAAGATGCTCAACATCTTAGGAAAATGTAAGTCAATCTCACATTCTTTAGGGTGATTATAATAAAAAAAATACAGGCAGGGCGCCTTGGTGCCTCAGTTGGTTAAACATCAGACTCAATTTCTGCCTAGTTCAGGATCTCACAGTTTGTAAGATTGAGCCCCACATCTGGCTCTGGTGGGATTTTCTCTCTCTGCCCCTCCCCTCCTCTCTCTCTTTCTCTCTCTCTCTCTCTCAAAATAAAATAAACATTTTTAAAAATACAGGCAACATGTGTTGAGGATGTGGATGAATTGGGATCTCTTTGGTGCTCTTTTTTCAGCACTGCTCCATCTCTTATCTCTCCTTTCCTTTACACTTTCTACCCCATAAGAGCTGGTATCTAATTAGCTTCAGGTGATTTCAAACTGTGTGCATGTTTTTATATCTTTCTCTTTCTCTCTAGTGCTGCACCCTGCAGATTCTAGCCGTTACAACTGTTGTGAATTCTTTTCTCTGCCTCCTTAACTCAGTGGGAATTCTGTACTTTCCCTAGGATTCCAATTCTCTGTGCTGAGATCAGTAAGTTGTTCATGGGTAAAACTGAACTTTTATAAAATCAATATTGTGTTTTCTTCCCTTTATGTATTATAGATTTGTATTTTATGTTGATTTTCAGAAACCATTTCCTTCATGTATTTTGTCCTGTTTTATATTTATTTCTATTTATTGTGTTATAATAAGGCTAGTTTAGCACTATTTAATGAAAAATATTCATCATGGCCAAAGTGGAAGCCCTTACTTCCTTAAAGTAATGGACATTGGTCAATTAATCCAATACTTATTAGGTCCAATTTCTTCAATCAGCCTTTGGAGTAACTAAGGATATGAGAAGGAAGCCCCACTTCTAATATGATAATTTTTAGTTAAGGTGAATTGATGGAGACGACATTTTCTGATGGATGAGGGAAAAAAGGAGAGCCTAAGCCCACTATATAGAGCTTAATTTTAATATTTTTGAAATATATTTGTCAAGTTATTTCCTACAATCCATGTAACATAACTGAATCACTTTCTTTTAGGTAAATCACTTCTTATCAACATATAATTGGATTCCATCCGTGTTTTGAAGTTGCTGAATTTTTGTCTTTTTTTTGAAAGACACTAAATACATTTGCATTTAGTGTCATCATAGTTGTTTTGGTGGTAATTCTGATTGCTTATTTATTTTGTTTAATTGGACTAACATTTCATAAGGTTTTCTAATTTTCTGTAATGTCTTTATAACACCTAGAGGAATATTTATTTTCTAATTAATATAGTCAAAAATAGAACAATATCACTACATATAGATAATATGGAAGTTTAACCTAGTTTACAATCATTGTTTTTTAAAAGTAGCCATCAGTTATATCAGTAATTTTTTATTAAATTAGTTATAAAAAACACTTCTCTTTTTCCTTTTGCTCTATATTATTTAATGGAAGAACTTATTAAATCAGAATATCAATTTAATGAATTCTAAGTAGCTAGTAGACGGGAATGCAATAGAATAAATATATTTAATAAATCACAAAACTAAAGATTAACTATACTGTAAAGATAAAAAAATCAGTATTGTCAGTGATAGATAGATATGGACATACATACACACATGTAATTGTGGTGGATTTTGAGGAATAGTCACAAAATTTAAGAAAATTCTTCTAAATATGTTTATTTCTTCTCTTATTGTGTTATTTGAATCCCTTTTATAGTTAAAATTACTAATATGCTTTGAATATAAGTTTTGAAGACATTAAAAGGTACTTTCATGTTTTTAGGTCAAGATGAATTACCAGTTTATTAAACAACGTGTGTCTTCCCCAAAAAAAGGCATCTTGTTAGGTTTCTACATTTTTCTACCTCTCTTTATTTTAATTGCCATCATTGCTTTTAAATGGAATAAAACACAACTCTGGAACTGAAAAAGAGTAGCAAGTGAAGGGTAAATAAATTTATTACTGTTTGTATTTAATATTGAATATATTTTGAGAAGAATTCAAATGTAATTCAGAATATTGCAAATAGGGATTCCTGGATAGATTGTATTATGTTTAGAAATGTTGAGTCTTAGCATACACCAAAGTTTTTCTCAATTTCAGTTAGTTAGGTATCCTTTATATTCTAATAGGTCCAGAAACAACTGAAGATACTCAGTAATTCATAGCGCATTTCAAATAGAAAAACAAGTTGACTGTAATTGCTTTAGGAGAAGTTTCTACTTCCCAAGCAACCCCACTTACCTTGGATTGATATTCACTTGCTCTAAGGAGATTGATAGAGATAGAGAAGCAAATTTTGTGAATAGAATATGCAGAAGGTGAGAAAAAAATTTTTTAAAAATAAGATAGCAAAGAAAGAACACAGAACACAACCCGTTTTACACTTTTTATTTTTCATGTGTTTCTAAAATTAAAATTAAGGTACTTTTACAATTGTTTGTATTTCTTTGGTAGAGCTGAACTTGATTAAGTCTTTTAGTTTAATTAAATATAATTTACATATGACATTAGTTTCAGGTATGTAATAATTCGATATTTGTATGTATTACAAAATGATCACCACAATAAGTCTAGTTAACATCCATCACCAAACATAGTTAACAAATATATTTTTTCTTGTGATGAGGACTACTCTTTTAGCAAGTTTCAAATATTCAATACAATATTATTAACGATAGTCACCATGCTGTTTATTATATACCCGGGATATATTTATTTTGTGTATACCCAGTTATTTTATAACTGGAAGTTTGTACCTTTTGACCCCCTTCACCCATTTTGCCTATCCTCTACCCTCACATCTGGCAACCACTAATCTGTTCTTCTATTTTCTGTGTCTATAAGGTTTTTTTCCTTTTTTTTAAAATTTTAGATTCCACATATAAGTGAGATCATATTGTAGTTGTCTTTCTCTGTCTGAATTATTTCACTTAAACAGATTTTTTCTTTACCATAACACCAATATAAGCCAGAACTTTGCTTAGTGAGTATTTAGGAGAATGAGAATGCAGAAGTAAAGATAAATAAGTGGGTCTTGTTGTTGCATGCTAAAGGAAAATGTCTCTGTTTCTTACTTGTGTAGATGGAGATAAAATAATAGAAAATTTCCATCAACACCTCTATTTCCCAAGTTAATTAATTTTATTTCTCAACAAGTTGCAGCAACCAGTTAAAGTCAGCATAGTATTCTGCATAATTTATATATATTTTTAAGTAATTATCAAATTGTTAAAGTTTATTTAATTGAATCATATCTGGCATAAGTCTTCTGGTAATCTTAAGAATCTTGGCAGATTTTGTGGTTACTAGAAGGAAACCTCATTTTTGGAAGAGAGATTATAGTAAGGGATCACTGATCATAAATAACAAAACCTAGTCACAACAGCCTAAGTTTTAGATCAACAATAAGTGGCCGTAAGCCCACGAGGGTAAGAAATGATGCAGAGCTGAAGTCCAAAGGGACAGTAATGAATTGGGTAGTCAGGAAACAGGTTTTTCTTTCTATCACCTGCAGGTTTATAAATGAAATAATCTTTTCATGTTTGTTTCCCTATCCATTCTTTCAAAATGACTGCTCTGCTTGCACATAGTCCAGTTTACCTATCTCAATCTTATTTAGATTCGTTTACAAATAAAATATGAATAATCTTTCCATACCCAATGCTTGATAGTTTGTATTCTCAAGAAATACAAGAAAATAGCTATGTAAGTGTACCTAAATTCAGCCAATGTTCTGTTTGGATTTATAATTCTGAGTTAGGTGTTCAGACTTGACCTTATCATCTGTGGCTAAGACATTGTTGCCATGTAGTAAGAACAATCCCTCTTCAGCATGTCTCTTCAACAGGAACTGTGTATGGATAGGAGCCAAAGGAAAAACATGGAGGTTTAATGCCATAGCATGTAACAATGTAGCTGAAAGATATAGAGACCTCATTAAGGACCTCAGTAATGAAAATGAAATAATTATTCACATAGTTATTTGATAGAATAATATAATTGGAGATACGATAATTTAAAAATTTGACGATTTGTGTGTAAATCATATTTTTTAACTTTGGGGAAGCATTATCAGCCATATTAATATTTAATCCTATCTTCCATGTAGACAAAATAGAAACTATACTAGATGGATTTAAGTTTGAAATTTTAAATGCTGAACATTGTTAAAACCTAGATTAACATTAGAAAGACCAAATGCTAGCTATGTGATCAATGAGTGGGATATGGGAAGCAAATGAGATAGTGGTTCGTGTGAATGGAGTAAATACAAATCTAGTTCTTCTACTTTTCTTGATTTTGTTTAAGACTACATGTTACATAACCCTAAAAGTAATGCTATTTCTTTTATGCAGATATATATCAGAAGACAGCAATAGTAACAGCAACCTGTCATAGAGTTAAAGGTGAATTAAAGGAGTCAAATTATTTTAAATGAAGTAATTCATGAAGAAGATTTTTTTTTTAATTTTTAACAATACTTCCTATTCCACATTTCATCATACTGAATCTTATTTATCAATATCATATACTAAAACAAAGACTAAAAGCATTTGATAATTTTGTTTTATATTAATTTAGAAACGTCAGTGTTAACTAATATTAGCCAGAGATTTGTTAACCAACATTTTTGTAATGAGAAATTATTTTAAAATGTTTCAAATGTCTGTTTATTTTGAGAGAGAAAGAGAAAGCATGTGAGCAGGGAAGGATCAGAGAGAGGGAGGCAGAGAATTGCAAGCAGGCTCTGCGCTGTCAGCACAGTGCTTGACACGGGGCTCAATCCACGAACTGTGAGATCATGACCCGACCTAAAACCAAGTGTTGGATGTTGCTTATCTTGCTGCTTTATCAATAAACATTATTTAAGCACATTTTCTTACACGTTATATTGAAATTGTCAATTCATTCTGTTGGTCTCTTTCAAAATTTATTCCCAAAACCATTTTTACTACCCCTGGATTGAGGTACTATCCTTTCCCTCCTGGATTATTGCAGTAGTTTCTCCACCAACTGATTCCTCCACTTCTCTTGCCATCATACAAACTATTTTCAACAAACCAGCCTTTTAAAGTGGAAGTCATGTGCTTGAAACTTGAATCCTCCAATGATTTCTTCCTTTCACTCCAAATAAAAACCAGAGAAGCTGTCACATCCCCTTATGTAAACACTCCGTGTACACTGAGGACACCCACAGTCCACACCTCTCCCAACTGCCCATGATTCCCTGCCCTATCCCTTCCTGGCTTTGGGATATTGAGAAGAAATATTGCTAGGTAATGCCATCCACAGAACCCCAAGATAGTCACTAACATCTATTCTATCTTCAGGGAATTGCTCCAACTGTGTTCCTGGTCATAGATAACTATTGTGTCTCCAGGTGATAATTCTGTGACCTCATGTAACTTGAGATCCAGAATATATCATTATCCTTTGGGGAACTCAGACGTGCTCCGGTGATAATTCTGTGACCTCATGTAACTTGAGATCCAGAATATATCATTATCCTTTGGGGAACTCAGACGTGCTCCGGTGATAATTCTGTGACCTCATGTAACTTGAGATCCAGAATATATCATTATCCTTTGGGGAACTCAGACGTGCTCCTCCTTCTTCACTGGAGCTGAGCTTTTCTGGGTAAGATTTTCCTGCTTTAGGGTCCCCCAACTCATCTCCCTCTTACTAAGATGAATGGACTTCTGCGTACCTCTAAGCATTGTACACGGATAAGGGAGCCATCAACCTAGCTGGGATCTAATGAGAACCTAGAGAGTCTCCTTCAGTAAGGATGCTACTGGTTCAGGGGTGGGAGTACCTCACCATAGAGGCCAAGAGATTTCTTTTCCAAATGTCCATCAACTGATGAGTGGATAAACATTGTATGAATAGTGACCTATGCATGCAATGGAATATTATTCAGCCATTAAAAAGAACGAAACACTGATACCTCTACAGCATGAATGAACCTTTGAAACCATTCTGCTAGGTATATAAAACCAGTCTCAAAACCCATATGTTATTAATTTGTATGAAAAATCCAGAACGGGGACATCTATACAGAAAAGATTAGTGGTTATATATGGCTGTTTAGGTAGGGGATGAAAAGCTGGGATGAGGGCTGGTGATAATTAAAGGGTACAGATTTCCTTTTGAGATGATGAAATTAAAATAGACTGTGGCAATGGCTGCACCCATCTGTTAATATATGGAAAATCCTAAATCAGTCAGTTGTACACTTTAGTGGGTGAATTGTGCGGTTAAGAAAAATACATATCAGGATGATTCTACCATAACTTTCCATCATCCTCAATACCACCAACTTATTTTAGGGCATTATGATCACTGTGCTGCCTTATTTTTCATAAGATTTGTGAGGATTCTAGGTATACTACCATGTAGCAGATCCAAGTTTTAAGCCTGACTGGAGTTTAACATTGCAACTCTTATCGCAATTCATCCTTGGAATAAGGTGTATTGGGATATAAGGTGTAGGTAAGAGGTGGGTGGAAGTCTAGGGTTTTGGACATGTGTAATTTAAGATTTCTCCTAGAATATTTATTTATTTATTTAATTTTTTTTAAAAATGTTTTTATTTATTTCTAGGAGAGAGTGAGAGAGACAGCATGAGCAGGGGAGGGTCAGAGAGAGAGGGAGTCACAGACTCTGAAACAGGCTCCAGGCTCTGAGCTGGCAGTCAGCACAGAGCCCGACGCGGGGCCGAACCCACGAACCGTGAGATCATGACCTGAGCGAAAGTCAGGCGCTTAACCGACTAAGCCACCCAGGCGCCCCTCTCCTAGAATATTTAAAGATAATTGCATGCTCTTGTCCAGCCAGGACACATCTCCTGTTTGCCTTGCTGCCTCCCCATCTCTGCAGCTTCCTGCTAGTGCTTATAGTAACACTTAACAAAACACTTAGGTTGCATGTTAAAGTGTCCTTTCCCTTTCTTGAACTCATTACAATCTAATACTGTATGAAAAGGCACACAGTTGATGAAAAGTGCTTTTTGATTGCCTTATCCAGGATCAAAGTCAATATTCTTGATTTTTCCTTATTTGCAAAGATACTAAAGTCAGCCGTAGCACGATTTAAGCAGGTAATTTCTTGTAAAAGCGGCCAACATCTTTATTTTCCTCTCTCTCCTCCATCAGAGCAAATGAAAAACATGGCACAAAACCATGACCTAGAGAATCAAAATTACCAAGAACTTCACCAGAGAAGCAAATCACGCTCCTTTGCCCCTCTATCGCTATTGAAAAATTTAATCAATGACAACTTAGCCGGAACAAATGAGTTATGTGCAAAGGCATAAGCCTGTGTCTGGGGCTTCCTCTCCTTGGACCAGTGGAAGCCGCCGATCCACCCAGAAGCCCTGCGGAGGAGCCAGCTCGAGCTGAAAGCAGGCGCAGTCCTCACCCGCAGGGCCGGGGCCACCGTGCTGGACTCCTCAGCGGCCTCCTGCCCGCGAGCCTCAGAGCTGCCCAACGGCCTTCAGCCTTGGTGGTGCACGCCGCGCTTTGGCCCAGCCATGTTCCTTCTCTTTGCACTGCTCTCTGCGCTTGGAGGACTGCACGCCCTCCTGGGTAAGACTGCGAAGCCTGGACTTCCTTCTCCTTTCGCCTCGAAGCAGGGCTGGCCTCTGCCAGGAGAGCAATTTACTTTGTGGTACTCCTAAGGCCTCCCCTTCCGGATCCCCTGCTGGTGCCTTCCCCAGCATCTCTCCACAACCCCCCCCCCCCCACACACACACCCCCGGGCCAGGGTAGGCGACTGAGGATGTTAGCCAAGGTATCTACTCTCCGCTTCATGGGGTCTGGGGTCTTAGCAGTTGAAATGAAGCCAGTCTTTCTGGCCAGAGGTTTTAGAGGGGTGAGTTCTGCCCTCGGTTTATTCCCCAGAGTCCCAAGGAAATGGGCGCTGACATAGTTCTGGAGATGAACAGGATGGTCCCGTAGAACTGTGATGTCTACTTTTTGTTTATTTGTTTGCATCTCAGCCATTTTAAGTGTGCCACTGGAAATCTAGTGAAAGCTGTGCACCAAGGAGGGTGAGCACATCTATATAAATTTACTTTCAATTTGAAACCCCCCATGTACTCAGAATTAAGAGCCCATGCTTGACTGAGAAGATTGTTGCAAAAACCCCACAAACACCCATTTTCTTACTGCAGATTCTGAAGGAAGATTACTGCATGTCATGGTTCCATGGAAGATAAAGTTAAATGAGACTGGAGATTTACAGAAGCAGGTAAACGATCAAGAATATTTGTTTTATGATTTAAAATTTTAAGGCTCTTTTTATTTACCTTTGTATTAAGTCAGATAGATACACACACACACACACACACACACACACACACATACATACACAGACACATGTATTTAGAAAAAAAGATTAAAAATGTTAAGGGCATCAAACCTGTAAGTTTCAGGACACAGAATCTAATCGTTAATTTATAACTCCAATTCCTTTATGAGTAAAATACTTTCTGTTGCATAAAAGTTTTTTTTTTATGATTTACTTCTGTTTGTACATTGTCATTGCATGGTCACTTTAAATTTCAAACTGTTTCCTTCAAATTGCCTGTCACAAAGCATGTGGCAACATTGCAGGACATGAAATAGTTTTACCTAATGTGTTCAGTACCTGTCTACATTTTGTATTCTACGTATGAAATTCTGTAAGCTGTTTTTCCCTGTGATCGAGTATGCTAATGTTTTCCTTTGAGGAAAACTACATTTGATAGTAGACATCCTTTATCTCTCTTGTTTTCTTCCTTTAATCCTTTATTATCCCAAGTCTTTTAAAAAATTTTTATTAGATATACGAAGGATTCTTTTTTCATGGACTTTCAGTTTGAATGACAATCACACATTCCACTAAAGCAATGTTCTTGGATTTGGAGATATTACAGGAATTATGCAGAAGGTGTCCAACCTTTGAAGGTTTATCTAAGTATATTTGTGGAAGCCATGGTGCTGTTATTGGTATAATACTGGGAAGAATATTCTCAGATGAGGACCACAGTTACAGGGGTTTATTTCTTTCGGTCAATGCCTTCCTGCCAAAGACCATTATGAACATACCTGTAGTCAAAACAAGTTAGGGTTATTGTGGTGAAAGAATATACACACCACGGGACGCATGGAGCATCTCAGCAAGAAGGTGTTAGAAAGTCATTAATCAGATAGGCTTAAGGGGTTTGGAAGAAACAGACTTTTGCTCTGGTTTGGATGCAGCACAAGAAGTAGAGGTAATTCTATGATTGTGTATCTTAATAAATCTTATCTAGGAGAAGGAAAGTCTAGAACAATCTTAAAGTTGTAATTGGTTAAGAAGCAACAGCTGCTCATGGAAGCCCAATAAGGGCTTATTTGATCTTTTTTTTTTTTTCCTGGCTTGGAAGATGTTTATATTTTGTCCATATTTAAAAACAGTTGTGGTATTGTCTTGTTTTTATCTTGATCCATAATTGTCTCACAGTAGCTGTGTGTGATGTTGATGTTTTCTGAACATGTTTATTTTAAATAAAATCAAATCCAACTTATTGTTATTTTTTAATGAATTGTGATTTTTCTTTCATATTCAAAAACTTACCAACACTAAGTACACATAGTTTTCCTTCTGTGATTTATTAGAGAAGATTTATAATAAGCCTATGATACTTTTTTAATGTTTGTGTAAGGTGTGAAGTCTGGGTTGAGTTTCATCATTTAAAAAAATTTTTTTAATGTTAATTTATTTTTGAGAGAGAGACAGAGCATGAGTGGGGGACAGCAGAGAGAGGGAGACAGAATCTGAAGCAGGCTCCAGGCTCTGAGCTGGCAGCACAGAGCCTGACACGGGGCTCAAACCCATAAACTGTGAGATCATGACCTGAGCCAATGTCAGATGCTTAACCAACTGAGCCACCCAGACACCTCAAGTTTCATCATTTTGATATGGATTTCCAATTTTCACAGCACCATTAATTGAAATTACTATCATTTCTCCACTGAAATGCTTTTACACCTTAAAAAAGTCAGTCGATTTTATTTTTGTGGGTCTATTTCTAAGTTCTTTCTCTTTTGGCCAATGCTATGCTGTCTTAATTATAGTAGCTTTATGGAAGATCTTGAAAGTGAGCAAAGTGATTAATTCAACTTTGTTCTTCCTTAGAATTCTGATGATTGACTTTACAAAGTCCTTTACTTTTTGTTAGTTTTTTTTTAATATTTAACTTCCCACATGACCCATAGTGAGTAAATGAAATAAGCATACCTAAATCTCCATTTCTCAGCAATTTTGAAATATATTCTTAACCCTTGTTTCTTTGCTGTTTTATATTTGCCTACATAAATTCTCATTAGCTGATGTTCCAAGTTTTGGAAAGAGCTTCTTTCTTACTTATTCTTGCATATCTTCCACTTATAAGATTACTTTGTATTTAATCTCAGAAACTTTCTTAGCTTTGATGTTCAACCTTGCTTCAGATTCATTGCTTTAATTCATGCTTCAGATATATCCAATCTCTTACTCATAATAATAATTTACTTAAAAATCAACATTAACATTTTCATTTATATGATCTATGATTGGATCGTTTCTATAATTGTCTTTTCTTATTTCAGTAAGAACTGTTTACTCTTCTTCACCTGTTAACAGTGTAATATGGCAGTAAAGTATATAGTCTGTCAAGCTCTAATATGTATTAAATATGTTATCTTGAGAGAGTTAGTCTCTTTTCCTCAAAATGAAAATTACAGCTGTTGTGTGGGCAAAAATATTTTTTAGAAAAAAATAAAGTTCTTCGGATAGTGTTAGGCATATGATAAATGCCCATTTAAGTGTTAGAAATTTTTAGAATAGTATTCCATTACAAGTAATCTCTAATTTTTAGCTATAATATATCCTGTCATTTCTCTAAGGATATTAAATGTACTTATATTTCAGATCCTGTCTTACTGCTTTACATTTATCTTGGGAATCATTTCTTTCATTTGCTGAATTTGATATCTTTTCTTCCTGATGTAGACATTCCTCAGAAGTTAAATTGTTTTTTATTGCGTACTTGCCATTTTAGTTGAGATTCTGTCAAACTTTCTTTTGTTTCTGTTTTGCATTTGGTCTGAGATTATGCATTGGGTCTGCTATAATAAACTACAGTAGTTTTATAGGAATGACAAGGCAAGGTTTGCCTCAGTTCTGGGTTGTTAGTCATCTGGTCTTCTGAGATGTGTGCTTCTGGTACTTCTAGGCGTTTCCAGTCATAGGCATCACTGGCCTCTCCCAAGCTTGCAGACTCTGTGCCAGCTTTAAATCAGAGATCTTTCCTGAAATTGATTTGTCCTGGAAAGAAAGTATGCATTTGCTGGAATAGGTGTCTGTCTGCCTTTATGGAGATTGCCATTGACTCTGTAAACATACACTAAGTTCTCTCGTTCCTGACTGTCACTGTTATAACTCAGTCCTGTTTCATTAGGACTCCTATTCCTGGAGTGACAACATCCCTCGCTAACTTGTTTCGTGGGCCCTTTCTTCCTCAGTTTTATATGTCAAGAATTGCTAAGTGGCTCTAGGTGAATACAGTAGTGTGTGTGTGTGTGCGCGCACGCGTGTGTGTTTTACATATATACCTATATACAATGTAAATTTGTTATTTCATTATAATTGGTGTACAATGTAAGTCTACAGCCATGTCTTTTATCTTGACCTGTAAACTTTATGGTTTTTTTTTCTAAATAGAAGCAATTAATGTATACAATTAACAATCCTAAATCATTTATTTTTTCAGAATGTAGTCTTCATTTTTTTCCTTTCAAAAAGCCAATCCTACACATTAATCTTATCACCCTAATCCTAGATTTACTAGAATAATAAATTCTTACTAATTAGAATAATAAATAATAATATAGTTAGTCATCTATGGCCTTTATTATGCTGAGGTACATTTTTCCTATAAGCACTTTTCTGACAGTTTTTATCATAGTTGGAGTTGAATTTTATTGAATACTTTTTTGGGCATCTATGGAGATGATCATATGATTTTTAGCCTTCATTTTGTTAATATGGCATATCACTTTGATTACAGATGTTGAACCATTCTTGCATCCCTGGAATAAATCCCACTTGATTTTGGTGTGTGATCATTTTAATATATTGTTGAATTTGGTGTGCTAATATTTTTGACGATTTTTGTATCTATGTTGATCAAAGATATTGGCCTATAATTTTCTTTTTCATGGTGTCCTTCTTTGGTTTTGGTTTCACAGTAATCCTGTAGTCACAAAATGTATTTGGAAGTGTTTCTTCCTCTTCAAGCCTTTGGAAGATTTTAAGAAGAATACATGCTAAATCTTTTTTTTTTTTTTCCTTCTGAATGTATTCATGGTGATCCATATGATCCTGGGCTTTTGTTTGTTGGGAGATTTTTGATTATGGATTGAGTCTCCATACTAGTAATCAGATTGTCTATTACTTCATGATTCAGTTTTAGAAAATTTTATGTTCCCAAGAATTTATACGTTTCTTTCAGGTTGTCCAGTTTGTTGGTGTGTAATTGTTCGTATTAGTCTTTTACAATATTTTAGATTGCTGTACTGTAAGTTTTAACTTCTCTTTCATTTCTGATTTTATTATTGTATTATTTTTTGTGTTGTTATTTGTTTGTTTTGATCTGGTTTTGATTTTTTTTGTTTAGTCTAGCTAAAGGTTTGTCCATTTTGTTTAATTTTTTCAAATAACCAGCTCTTAGTTTCATTGATCTTTTCCATTTTGTGTCTCTTTTTATTTATGCCTCTTCTGATCTTTATTATTTTCTTTCTTCTGTTGACCTTGGGCTTTGTTTCTTTATTTTCCAACTCCTTCAGATATAGACTTAGATTTACACAGAGGACTGTATTGCTGTGATCTTCCCTTTTAGAACCACTCTTGCTGCATCCCAAGGATTTTGATATGTTGTATTTCTGCTTTCATTAGTGTCTAGATATTATCTTCTTTGATTTCTTTCTTTTAAAATATTTGCTTATTTATTTTTAGAGAGAGAGTGTGTGTGCACGAGTGAGGGAGGAGCAGAGGGCAAACCCCAAGCAGGCTCCAGACTATCAGTGCATAGCCCAATGCCAGGCTCGAACCCACGAACCATGAGATGATGACTTGAGACGAAAACAAGAGTCAGATGCTTAACCGACTGAGCCACCCATCTTTTTGATTTCTTTGTTTGACCCATTGAGTGTTTACTGGCATGTTGTTTAATCTCCACATAGTTGTGGTTTTTCCAGTTTTCTTCTTCTAATTGATTTTTAATTTTATACCATTGCATTTGGAGGAGATGCTTGATATGATTGCAGTATTCTTGATTTTTGGGTCTTGCTTTACGGTCTAACATGTGATCTGTCCTGGAGGATGTTTTATGTGCATTTGAGAAAAATGCATATTCTGTTGCTTTTGGATGGAATATTCTGTGTAGCACTATCAAGTCTTTTTGGTTTAATCTTTCTTAAGACTGATGCTTCCTTATTGATTTTCTATCTTGTTGATCTATCCATTGAGGTAAGTGGAGGTTAACTTCCCTACTATTACTATATAGCTTTCAGTTTCTCTGCTTACATGTTAATATTTCTTTATGTGTCCTGATGCTCTCATGTTGGGTGCATATATATTTATAAATGTTACATCTTCTTGTTAAATTGACCACTTTATCATTTGTAATGTCTTTCTTTATTATTATAGTCCTTGTTTTAGAGTCTAATTTGTTGGCTATGAATATAGCTATGCAAGCTTTTTTGTTTCCATTCTGTGGAATATCTTTCTCCATCCCTTCACTTTCAGTTTGTGTTTGTTGTTTCTTCTGAAATTAGTCTCATGTGGGTAGAACACATATAAGTCTTGTTTTTTAATCCATTCAACCATTTAAAATCATGATCGATAGACATGTAGTTATTGCCGTTTTGCTAAAGGTTTTCTGGCTGTTTCTTTCTTCTTCTCTTTCTCTCTTCCCTTGTGGTTTGATGTATTTTGTTAGTGTTATGTTTATATTTCTGTCTAATTTTCTTTTGTGTATTTACTTTTTGTATGTATGAGTGATTATTGTGAGGTTTACATATGACTTTCTATGTTATATGAGTTGAGTTGACAGCAACTTAAATTTGAACATATTCCAAAACTTTCCATTTTTCTCCTCCTCTCGTGTTTTATATTTTTATGGCACATTTGCATCTTTTATTTTATGTATGCTGTAAATAATTATTATGGTTTTAGCTAATTTTACTGGCTTTTTTTTCTTTTAACCTGCATGCCTGCTTTATAAGTGATTGATCCACTACCTTCACTATGCATTTACCTTTTCTAATGTACTTTCATACGTTTTCCTGTTATTAGCTGTCATTTCTTTTCAGTTTAGAGAAGTCCTTTAAACATTTCTGTTTAGACCATTTTAGTGGTGATAGACTCCTTTAAGTTTTGCTTAAGTTGAAAACTTAATCTCTTATTCCGTTCTGAATTGTTGATTAGAAGTTTTTCCACTCAGCACTTTGAATATGTCATGTTACTGTCTTCTGGCTTGCATAGTTTCTGCTGAAAAATATGCTGATTTATGAGATTAAACTTATGAGATTTCCTTGCATGTAGTACGTTGTACTTCTTTTGCTGCTTTTAAGAGTCCTTATTTAACCTTAACCCTTTTAATTGTATTATATCTTTCTGTGGATCCCTTTGAGTTTATTTGATTTGGGACTGTCTAGGCTTCCTAGACCTGTCTGTTTCCTTCTTCAGATTGGGGAAATTTTCAGTCATTTCTTCAAATAATTTTTTTGGCCCTTTCTCTCTCCACTCCTTCTGGAATCACTATAATCTAAGTATTATTCCCCTTGATGTTGTACCAAAGGTCTTTTAGTTATTTCATTAAATTTTTTTTCCTGGTCTCTCTGGATGAGTTCTGCTGCTTTGTTTTCTAGCTCAGTGATCCAATCTTTGGCCTCATTCTGTGTGCTGTTGAACTCCTCTAGTGTAGTTTTCAGTTTAGTTGTGATATTCTTTAGCTCTTTAACTTCTGTTTGAAACTTTCTTATTTTTCTTATTTGTTGAGGATCTCTCTGTGTTCATCCACTCTTCTTCCAAGTTTGGTAAATATCTATATGATCATTACGTTTAACTCTTTATCAGGTTGATTTTCATCTCCATTTCATTAGTGTCTTTTTCTTATGTTTTTTTTTTCTTTCATCTGGAGTGTATTTGCATGACTCTTCATTTTTCCTGACTCTCTGTGTTTGTTCCTATGTATTAGGCAAATCAACTACCTCTCCTAATCTTGAAGAAACAGCTTTTTGTAGTTGCAACAGGAAGCCTCAAAGCACAGTCCCCTCTGACCACTATAGTAATATGCTTAAGGGGTATCATTGTATATGCTCTGCACAACTATCTGCAGTGCAGGGGTGGGCAGAGCTGGCACCCAGCACAGGTGCATCATACGGTTGCACTGAGGCCCAAAGGTGAGTGGGGCTGGTGCCTGGCATGACTGTAAAGTATGGCTGTGATGCCATAGTGTGGTCATGGCTCTTAGTTGGGTGTGCCCAAAGGCTGTAGCAGTTTAGAGAGATATTCTAAAATGGTGCCCATGAGCATTTATATTAGCAAAGTAGGATGATGTTGCAGATATGGTACCAACCAGTTTCTCTGTCCCCAGAGAAAGTTCCAACAGTTTACTGCTTCTCTATGCTTTAAGTTTAGTAAATGAGTCTTCTTCACATATGGTCTAGATGTTTTTCAATTTAGCAATTTTGCTCTGGGTCTCAGTGTTAGTGATTCTGCATGTGATCCCTTTAAGAGTGGGTTCTCCATGTTCTACAGTTCTGTAGTTTTCCTGGATGTAATCTCCATTGGTTTTCAGACCCCAGCATTTAGGGGGCTCATCCTTCTTATGTAGGGTCTAACAATTTAGCAATCTGTTGTATAGCCCAAACCTCTGATTCCTCACTATTTTTGTGTCCCCTCCCTATGACTCTGCTTGAGTGGGTTTTGTTTTGTTTCGTTTTGTTTTGTTTGGCAAGTTGGTGTTTCTCCCTCTCCTTTCCGTCTCATTGCTGTCTTTTTTGTCTTTATCTGTAGAATCTCTGTGCATCCAGATCTAGTCTTTTTTCAGAATAAATTACTCCATATGTAGTTGTATATTGGTTGTACCCATGGGAGGATCATGAGTTCATGATCTTCTGATGTTGTTATCTTGAACCCAGTCCCCCAAATGAGTTGTTTCATTTACATGAGAGAAAAATAGTGTTTCAGTTTATATATTTCTATTTATGGAATCATCTCTATGTTTTTGCTTTGTTTTAGGTGATTTATGTCATTACAATTGCTGGAAAACCATACACTCTGCATCTCAGGAAACAGTAAGATATAATTTTCCATTAAAGCTTAGATTTTACTTTTTACATATTTTTGTACACTGTTTAAATTAAAGAATGCAATATAATGTAGACTATTTATTTTTCAATTAAGATTAATTAAGTCTTGAATAATAGAAGAGAAGAACGATGAATAATAGTGTTATATTTTAATTTTCTAGCTTGTTCTTTTCAAATTAAAAAATAAGCTACTTATTTGTAAGTCTTCAATTAAGTATAAAGCCATTGAACCCAAGAACTGCAAGTTATGTATTAAATAAATATGTCTGATGTGGAACCAAACATGGTTACACTTCAAGTGGTTATTGGTGGAAAATTCAATTAATGGCATACATTTTATGAATGTATTAATTATATATGTATTTATTTTTAACAACTTTATTGGGTACATTCATGTATCATAAAACTCACTCAAATGTATAATTCCATAATTTTACACCATAGGCAGCATTGCAACCATCAACCATAAGTCAATTGTAGAACATTTCATATCCCATATAAGAGCCTCATGCTGTTTCATATTTAATCCTTGTACTTACCCACAACTACAGGAACAATCAATGTATTTTCTGTCTCCTAATTTGCATTTTCTCAACATTTCATGCAAGTGGAATCAAACAGCCTTTTCTCTGCCTGCATCTTTGAAAATATATATTTGCAACAACTGCATTTTGTCTGCCTGCCATCTCTGTAGTTGAACAAGGCTAAAGAAAACTCCCCACTTCATTCATGACTGTTCCCACCTAATTCATGACTCATTAAACTCTTTTAATGTATATACAACTACTTTGAAGTGTTTTCTGATAAGACCCTCAATGATCTACATGTTTCTGAATGACAGTTATTTTTAGTCTTCATTTTTCTTCACCAAATGACTGCATTTTGTATACCTTATCAGTATCTTCTCAGAAAATACCGTCTTCATTTGACTTCCAGAGCACTGTGGAAGTCTGGTTTAACTCTTACCATTGTACTTCCTCTCTCAGTTTTGTTTGTTTATTTTTTTCAACTTGTTTGATTTTTATATTCTCATTCATCTTTCCAATCTTAGAGCACTCCATGGTACTTTTCTTGAATCCTGTTTTTCTCTAGCTACATTCAATCACCTTGTTATTTCATCCTTTCTTGTAGCTTTAAATACCATTTATATATTGCTTACTTCCAGGTTATATTTCTACTTTATTCCTCTCCAATGGACATCATATTCATTTATCTGACTACTTACTTGATAATCAAGTGTTTGCTAGAATTCTCATACTTAACATATCCAAAATGTACTTCTGATCCTTCCTCAAAATGTATCCTTCCTGTAGTCATCTAAGTAAATGGGCAAGTCTACTCTTCTGGTTTCTGAAAACAAAATCTTGGAGTCATCCTTGATATCTTTTTTTTTTTTCTGTTTTCTCTCGAATGGATTATATCTCCCAGTGGATTATTAAATTCCATGTGTTCAGTCTTCAGAATATATCCATAACTGGGCCTCTGCTACTGCTAACTGTCTTAGCTCAAGTCACAATCATATCTTGCCTGAATGACTGTAATAGCCTAACTGTTCTCTCTGCTTCTACTTACTTGCCCTACAGATAATTTTCAACATAGCAATCAGTCTCATCTACTAAAATGTTGGTTTGAGGGGTCCCTGACTGGCTCAGTAAGAAGAGCATGAGACTCTTAATCATGTGAGTATGAGCCCCACATAAGGTGCAGAGATTACTTAAATAAAGTATTGATCTGATCATATCATTTATTTGTTCACAGTCTTCTAATGGTTTCTCATCTCTGTGACACCATCTCTTACTACTGTCTCTCATCTTCAAACAGCATTTCATTCCAGTCACATCTTCCCCTAGCTGTTCTTTATATATAGAACGCCAATTTTGGCCTCATGGTCTTTGGATTTTCTCCTAACTCTGTCTGGAGTAACATTTCTATGCAATTCCATGTGACCTGTTTTCAGGTCTCTACTCAATCTATGCAGTGAACTTTTCTATGCCAGCTTATCCACACTTTGCAATCAACTTTCTTCACCCAGGCCTTATTTAATAACATGCTTAACATTTAACATGATAGCAGGGTGTGTACCTTACTGTCATGAAAACCAGTGTTTTTGTCTTTTGTTTACTGCTGTATTCTAATGCCTAGAAGAGGATCTGTCAGTAGGCACTCAGTAGATACATGTTCGATGAAGAGGACACACTGATACAGAGGATTTCAGTCTATTCCAGGGTTAAGAAAATCTGAATTTTCTAATACACTAATTCCATGAATTTAAATTGTCATATCACACTAAAATTACTCTAATTAAAGCATATTATTATATAAATCATGTATATTTCACATTTATTTTATTATATTAATGTTTATAATCCTATGAAATTCATGACCAACTGTCCTTTTTTTTCTTAGCTCTTTCTTATCCCAGAACTTTTTGGTTTATACATATAATGAAACTGGATTTTTGCATTCAGAGTCTTCATATTTTAAGGTAAGCTTTAGATGTCTTAGATATTTATTATCATATGTTTCTTTCTTGAAGTGGCCATATCATTACCATTGGGTTATGTTTGTTCCATGATGACAATTTAATACAAAAATTTTATTCTGTATAATTGACCTGTTTTATGACTGATTGCTGTACCTAAAAAAAAAAGTGAGAGGAGTGGATTTAAGATGGTGGAGGAGTAGGGTGACACTAAGCTTGTCTCATCCCTTGAACACAGCTATATAGTTATCAAATCATTCTGAACACTAAAGAAAGCAACCAGAGGTCTGAATGAAAACAAAACAAAACAAAACAAAATTGCAAGACTACATGTAGAAAAGAGACCACTGTTTGAAAAGTAGGAGGTGCAGAGAGTTTAATGGGAGAGATATCACTCTGGATCTGGGAAAAGGGAGGGAGCTGGCTTAAGGAAGCTATCACAAAGTAGTATAAGCAGCGAGCACAAAATCTGAACTTTAAGTAGTCCACTACCATTGGAGAAGCTCCTGGCTTAAGGGTGTTCAAGTGGTAAAGTGGGGTAGAATTCCAGGATTGAGCAGGGTCTGAGGATTGCTTAAGATGCAACAAAGAAGGCTTGTGCCAAGTGCTGTGCTGTTTTCAGGTATAAGAGAAGGGACTTGATCCAGCTTTGGGCTGCAAGCATGGGGTGCCTGTTTTCTGCTGTTTTGACAAACTCTGAACAGCAGCACAGTCCCACCACTGCTTTTATCGCATGGGCAAGCAGACAAAAAGTGTGGCGAGAGGAGCACCCAGAGAAGTACCACTGGTCTGTGCCCTGGAAAGCCCTATAACTTGGAATTTTGAAACTCAGTTGTGCTCTTGAAATTTAAAAAAGCTTGGCCACAGGCAGGCTGAACGGGGGATTCTGACTGCCAAGGACACAAGAAGATTGATTAATTGCTCTTCTGTGAGTTTTCCTTAAAGAGTGGAGGGCAGGAATATTCAGCTCTTGGGCTATAGCATGACTCCAGGCCATCTTCATTGGCCCTGGCCAAGCTGAAAGCCTTCAGCTAGCAAAACAGTGCCACTTAGTGGAGGCCAGAGCCACATATACCAAGAGCCTATTTCAGATTCTCTGTCTCCCTCTCTTTCTCTGCCCCTCCCATGCTTATGGTCTCTCTCTCTCTCTCAAAAATAAATAAACATAAAATGTTATTTTTAAAAATACAGGCCAAAACACACCCAAGATCTGGGGGGGGAGGGGGTTTGTTTCTTGCTTTTTCTTTGATTTTTATTTGTCGTATGTGTGTGTGTGTGTGTGTGTGTGTGTGTGTGTGTTTATTTCACTCTTTTCTTTTCTGAAAAAAATGACGAGATGGAGAAACTCCCCTAAAAGAAAGAACAGACAATAGAATTCATGGCCAGGGATTTAATCAACATAGATATAAGTAAGATGTCTGAACTAGAATTTAAAATCACAATTGTAGGGTGCCTGGGTGGCTCAGCTGGTTAAGCATCTGACTCTTGGTTTCAGCTCAGGTCATAATCTCACAGTTTGTGAGTTCAAGCCCCACATTGGGCTCTCCACTTCAGTGCAGAACCTGCTTGGGATTCTCTCTCTCCCTCTCTCTCTGTCCCTCATGCTCGCTCTCTCTCTTTCTCTCTCTCAGAATAAATAAATAAGCTTACTAAATAAATAAATAATAAACAAACAAATAAATAAATAAAAATAAATAAATAAAATGACTATTATAATAATATTAGTTGGGATTGAAAAAAAGCATAGAAGACACCAGAGAATCCTTTTCTGCAGAGATAAAAGAACTAGAATCTAGTCAGGCTGAAATTAAAATGCTACAATTTACATACAATCTTGATGGATGCCATGATTGTCAGGGTGGATGAAGCAGAGTAGTGAATCAGTGATACAGAAGATAAAATTCTAGAAAATAAGCTGAAAAAAAGAGGAATACAAATGCCAAATATCATGATAAAGGACTTAGAGAACTCAGCAACTTGTTAAAGAGGAATAACATCCATATTATAGAAGGCCAAGAAGATGAAGAGAGAGAAAAAGGGGCAGAAGGTTTATGTGAGCAAATTATAGCTGAAAACTTCCCTAATCTGAGGAAGGACACAGACATCAAAATCCAAGAGGAACAGAGAACTCACATTAAATTCAACAGAAGCTGATCGTCAGCAAGGTATATCATAGTCAAAGTCATAAAATACTCAGGCAAGGAAATAATGCTGAAAACATCAAGAAAAAAGTTTTTAACTTAAGGAGAAGACCAAGTTTGCAGCAATATTATCCACAGAAACGTGGCAAGTTAGAAGGGAGTGGCAGGATATTTTCAACGTGCTAGATGGGGGTGGGGGGGTGGGGGGGAATGCAGCCAAAATTCGTTACCCAGCAAAGAGGTCACTCAGAATGGAAGTTCCTCAGACAAACAAAAACTAGAAGATTTTGTGATCACTAAACCAGCCCTGCAAGAAATTTTAAGGGAGACTCTGAGAGGAGAAAAGACAAAACAAAACAAAAATGACCAAAAGCAACAAAGACTAGAAAGGACCAGAGAACACCACCAGAAACACCAACCCTACAGGCAACATAATGGCACTAAATTCATATCTTTATATACTCTCTCTAAATGTCAATGGACTAAATGCTCCAGTCAAAAGACATAAGATATCAGAATGGATAAGAAAACAAGACCCATCTATATGCTGCTTATAAGAGATTCATTTTAGACCTAAAGAACACCTCCAGATTGAATGTAAGGGGATGGAGAACCATCTGTCATGTTAATGGTCATCAAAAAGAGAGTGGGAGTAGCCATATTCATATGAGACAAAATAGACTTTAAAACAAACACTATAAGAAGAGACGAAGAAGGAATTCAACCAGCCATTTAAAGGAGAGTTAATATCTATTCTTCTGAAACAGTTCAAAAAAAATAGAAATGGAAGGAAAACTTCCAAACTTATTCTATGAAGTCAGCATTACCTTGATTCCAAAACCAGACAAAGACCCCACTAAAAAGGAGAATTACAGGCCAAATGGATGCAAAACTTCTCAACAAGATACTAGCAGCTCAAATCTAATAGTGCTTTAAAAGAATTATTCATCATGATAACTGAGGACTTATTCCTAGGCTGAAGAGATGGTACAGGTTTGCAAATCAATCAATGGGATACATCACATTAATAAAAGAAAGGATAAGAACCATATGATCCTCTCAATAGATGCACAAAAAGCATTTAACAAAATACAGCATCCTTTCTAGATAAAACCCCTCAACAATGGAGGTATGGATGAAACATACCTCAACATCATAAAGGCCATATGCAAAAGACCCATAGCTAATATCACCTTGAATGAGGGAAACAGCTTTTTTTCTACAGTCAGGATCAAGACAGGAATTTCCAATCTCACCACAGTTATTTATGATACTAGTAGAAGTCTTCACTTCAGCACTCAGACCACAAAAATAGACAAAAGTCATCCAAATTGGCAAGGAAGAAGTCAACCTTTTACTAATTGTAGATGACATGATATTCTATGTAGAAAACCTGAAAGACTCCACCAAAAAATTGTTAGAACTAATACATTAATTCAGCAAAGTAGCAGGATTTAAAATCAAAGTGCTAATGTGTTCCATTTCTATACACCAATAATGAAGTAGCAGAAATAGAAATCAAGGAATTGATCCCATATACAGTTGCACAAAAAACAATAAAATACCTAGAAGTAAACCAAACTAAAGAGGTAAAATATCTGCACTCTGAAAACTATACAATTATGAAAGGTATTGAAGAGGACACACAAAAAAATGGAAAAGTATTCCATCCTCATAGATTGCAAAACCAAACATTGTTAAAATGTCTATACCCCCACCCCCCAAATAAACCTACACATTTAATGCAATCCCTAGCAAAATACCACCTTCATTCTTTACAGAGCTAGAACAAACAATCGTAAAATGAGTATGGAACAAAAATGACCCCAAATATCCAAAGCAATTCTGAAAAACAAAACTGGAGGCATCACAATTCTGGACATCAAGCTATATTACAAACCTATATTCATCCACACACTTTGATGCTGCCACAAAAGTAGATGTGTAGATCAATGGAACAGAATAGAAAACTCAGAGATGGACCCATAATTATATGGTCAATTTATCTTTGACAAAGCAGGAGAGAATATTGAATGGAAAAAAGTCAGTCTCTTCAGCAAATGGTGCTGGGAAAACTGGATGGCAACATACAAAAGAAAGAAACTGGACCACTTTTTGTATAGCATACACAAAAATAAATTCAAAATGGATGAAAGACCTAAATGTGAGGCAGGAAACCATCAAATTCCAAGAAGATAATATAGGCAGCAATCTCTTTGACCTCAGCTATAGCAATTTCTTACCAGTCATGTCACCAAAGGGAAACAAAAGCAAATATGAACTTTTGTGACTTCATCAAGATAAAAATCTTCTCCACAGCAAAGGAAACAATCAACAAAACTAAAAGGCAGCCTACTGAATGGGGGAAGATATTTGAAAATGACATATCTGATAAAGAGTAGTATCCAAAATCTGTAAAGAACTTAACAATTCCAAATAACCTCAATAACCTAAAACCAAACAACCCAGTAAAGAAATAGGCAGAAGTCAGGAATAGACACCTTTCCAAAGAAGACATCCAGATGGCTAACAGACACATGAAAAGATGCTCAACATCACTCATCATCAGGGAAATACAAAAGGAAACTACAAAGATATCACCTCACATCTGTCAGAATAGCTCAAAAACCCCAGATGTTGACGAGGTTGTGGAGAAAGGGGAACCTTCTTGCACTTTTGGTGGAAATAAAACTGGTGCAACCACTCTGTAGAACAGAATGGTGGTTCCTCAAAAAACTAAAAGCAGGACTACCCTATGATCTAGCAACTGCACTATCAGGTATTTACTCAAAGGATATAAAAATACAGATTCAAAGTGGTGCATACATCCCAATGTTTATAGCAGCATTATGAACAATAACCAAACTATAGAAAGAGCCCAGATGTTCATCAATTGATGAATGGATAAAGAAAATGATCTCTCTATATAATGGAGTATTACTCAACCATCAAAAAAGAATGAAATCTTGTCATTTGCAACAAGTGGATGGAGCTAGAATGTATTATGCTGAGCAAAATATGTCAATCAGAGAAAGACAAATACCACATGATTTCACTCATATATGGAATTTAAGAAACAAAACAGATGAGCTCATGGGAAGGAGATGGAAGAGAAGAAAGAGAAATAAACAACAGACTATTAACAATAGAGAACAAACAGGGTTGATGGAGAGAGGTGGGTGGGAGAAGGGCTAGATGGATGATGAATATTAAAAAAGAGTGTATGTAAGTGATGAATCACTGAATTCTACTCCAATATTGCACTGTATATTAACTCACTAAAATTTAAATTTAAAAAAATGGTATGTGATGGGGCACCTGGGTGGCTCAGCCAGTTAAACCTCCAAATTCAGCTCAGGTCATGATCTCACAGTTCGTGAGTTCAAGCCCTACGTCTGACTGTGTGCTGACAGCTCAGAGCCTGGAGCCTGTTTCAGATTCTGTGTCTCCCTTTCTCTCTGTCCCTCCCTGGCTCATGCTTAGTCTCTCTCTCTCAAAAATAAATAAACATTAAAAAAATTTTAATGGTATGTGAGAGAGATAAACCCAGGCTGAGAGAATACTCATTGGTATCTTGGTGGTACAGAATAAACAGGATTGTCAGAAACCCCTTTTCCTTGAAAATCTGCATTAATAAATCTACACATACACAGTCTTATTCTTAATTATGTTGACATTTTTTATTTTCTGTAATGTTTGCAAATACATTTTTAATCATAAAGAATTTACTTATTTACCTTTCTATATTGTTTTGCAGATGCATTGCCATTACCAAGGATATATTGCAAATTTTCCATATTCACTTGCAACACTCAACATCTGTTCTGGACTCAGGTAATAGAATCTTTGACATGGAAAACTAGTGATTAGCAGACATAAATCTGGGAATGTTTAGGAGGAACCCAATTTGAAAGTTTCCTTTATGATGGCCTTACTTTTTAATATTAATATTAGTACCTGGACTTTCTTACTGCCCATTCAAATGAAATCATGCCAGGGAATTCTGACTGCAGGCATTTTTTTAAAGACACTGTGCAGAAGGGGATAGTTTCAGTAAATGACATTTTAGACATAAATAATATTGTTGCAGTATCAATTATCTCAAATAGTTATGGAAAATGATATTAATTTGTTATTTATATAGCTACATATTGTATTATTTCAGTTTAGATGTACTCAGTATCAGACATAAAACAACTAATTAAGAAAGTAACTCAGAGGTAAAGGGCAGGAATAAATGATTTTCATCAGTGTTAGTGGCAAGAGAAAGATATTATCAGAGGAAGACTGGTCCAGAGCAAAAAAGCAAAAAAAGACTCTCCCTAACTTCCTTTTGTTTTTGTTTGCCTGATATCTAGAATTTACTCATGTTATCGCTGAAAATTTTGCGTCCATTTAATGCGGCTTTTCATATATACCCACCTCTTTAGAGGTACATTCTATATACCTGCTTTCCCTTATTCTAATCTTTGGAAGAACATGATCTTTATTCCTGGACTTCTCAACAAAGTTGAAAATTCCTTGATTTTCAACAAATACTTGGTCTTAATTAATATATCTTGAATGTATATGACTACTATACAGGTAATACAAAATACTTTTAAATGTATGTTGTTATTTAACATATGAGCAAAACTAAGGTAGACGTATCTCAGTTACTAATGGTAGACTGAAAGAAAACAGAAAAATAAAGTGTGTTTATAATGTGTTCTTTACTATATTTCAAACTGGGATTTCTACTCATTTCTTTTCTATAATTTCCATGCCTTTGCTGATATTCTCTATTTAGTGAGACATAGTTATAACACTTCCCTTTAGTTGTTTATACAGGGTTTCTTTCAGCTCTTTGAAATTATATAAATACCTAATAAAGTATTGAAATTTAACTTAAATTTAAAGTCTTTTTACATTTTAGATTACAAGTTGGATAAGATCATTTTTTAGGGTTTGTATGTCATTGATTTCTAAATATTCAGGGGATTCCTTCAGTTTGAAAACATCAGCTATGGAATTGAGCCATTGGAATATTCAGCAAGATTTGAGCACATAGTTTATCAAGTGAAAAATGGTAATCAAGACATACCACTGTTAGCAGAAAATTACAGCAATATTTGGCAGAAAGACCAACCCTATCACGATAATTTAATTTCACAGGTAATGTAATAATTCTGATGTTAGGACATACTATGAAATTACTTCTGCAGAATTTTGTTCACTGTAAAAAAGGAGCTACTTATCTGTGGAGTAGAAATATCAAATTTGATATCTTCTTTATACGCCTTATAACAAGGCATCTTTATTCTATCTAAAATACATGAAAATTACACAATAATGTATTTCAAGCATATTAAACTGTATTATGTAACATTTCTTATCTTCTATTTTTATTCAAGCTAAAATGCATATTATTGGGTAAAATTTAGAAATACAGGAAGAATGAAGTCACTATATAAATAAAGTCAATAAAATAAAGTCAAGCTACTTCTACCTTGGTAAAATTACTCTTTTATTTTTACTTACAGCTTTACATACTACTAGAGTATATCTTTCTAAAATAGATAATCATTTGTATATTATTAAACTCTTAATTTACCTGTAGGCTGCATGTAGAATTATTTGACAGGTGTTTTTCCTTCATGATTTTGAATATTTTTATTTCATTGTCTTATGGCCTCCATGATAGCTGATGAAAAATTAGCTGTTATTAATCTTATTGAGGATTCCTTGTACATGATGAGTCCCTTCTCTGTTGCAAGTTTCTCTCTTCATCTTGGGCTTATGGCACTTTTCTTATGATGTTTCTCTGAGTAGTTCTTTTTGAGTTTATCTAAATTGAAGTTCACTAAGCTTTTTTGTGTAAACTAATATTTTCCTCCTAATTTGGAAAATTTGGGGCCATTAGTTCTTTGGCTATTCTTTGGCCCTTTTATCTACCTCCTCATTTTCTGATACTCCCATTATGTGTGTGTTGGTCTGCCTGATAGAACCTCATAGGTCTATTAGATTTTGTTTATTGTGGTCCTTCTCTGTTTCTTTCTTTTTTCTTTTTTTAAATTATTTTTTATGTCTTTATTTTATTTTGAGAGACAGAGACAGAGAGCGAGCATGGAGGGACAGAGAGAGAGGGAGACACAGAATCTGAAGCAAGCTCCAGGCTCTGAGCTGCCAGCACAGAGCCTGACGTGGGGCTCAAACCCACGGACTGTGAGATCATGACCTGAGTTGAAGTCGGACGCTTAACCGACTGAGCCACCCAGGCGCCCCGGTCTTTCCTTGTTTCTTTCTCTTCTTCAGATTGTATAATCTCAAAAGATCTGTCTTCAAGTTCCCCAATTCTTTCTTCTCTCTGCTCATATCTGATGTGGAGTCTCTCTAATGGGTATTTTATTTCAATTGTATTTTTTAATACCAGGTTTTCTATCTATTTGTTTTTTTAAATAACTTTATGCCTTTCTTGACATTACATATTTAGTCAGACATTATTAAAATACTCTCCTTCAGGGGTGCCTGGGTGGCTCAGTCCATTGAGCGTCCAACTTTGGCTCAGATCATGATCTCTCGGTTCATGGGTTTGAGCCGTGTTTCAGGCTCTGTGCTGACAGCTCAGAGCCTGGAGCCTGTTTCAGATTCTGTGTCTCCCTCTCTCTCTGCCCCTCCCCCACTCATGCTCTGTCTCTCTGTCTCAAAAATAAACTATAAAAAATTGTTTATAAATAAAATAAAATATTCTCCTTCAGTTATTTATACATAACTTAATACCTAAAGTGTTTTTCTAGTAAGTCCAAAATCTAATCTTCCTCAAAGACAGTTTTTATTGTTAACCTTTTGTCTTTTATGGGTGATACTCTAGGTCTTTTTCCTGTCTCATAATTTTTTGAAACTGAAACTATTCATTCCAAGTAATTTAATGTGATAACTCTGGAAATCAGACCCCCCCCCCGCATCAAATATTATTGCTGATATTCATTGTAGTTGTTTGCTTTGTGAATTTTTTAACTGGTTCTCTAAAGACTGTATTCTGTATTGTGGGTAGCCACTGAAGTTTCTATCCTGTTATCTTACTGGTGGATTAATGATCAGACAGAGTTCTTTAAATGCTTGGAAACCATAAGCTTCCCAGTTTTTGCTGAGAGTTTCTCCATGCATGTTGAAACATGCCTTTGTCACTCAGCCAGGTAGTTACAACTGTGCCTTTCATTTCACTTTATCCTTGCACAGTCTCAAGATCTCCCAGAAGTGAGATTTTAGAGTCTTTTCATGTCTTTCCTAAGTATGCATACAGCCTTGGGCATGCATTTACCCTGATACATGTTTGTGGTCTGCTACATTCCCAGAAATTTGTTATAGCTTTTCAAAGCTACATGTGGATATCTTTCTCTCCAGATTTTCCTTTATTGGTCTACTATTTGCCCCATGGTGATTCACTGTCCCAGACAACTATAAAGTTAAAAAAAAAAAAGTCTTTTATTGTTTAAAACAAACCCCTTTGAAAAAAGAGCTTTTCACATTGTGTAAAATGTGATTTAGGTCAATACAGACAAACTTAAAATAGGTCTTCTAGGAACAAAATAGGTCAGGATATGATGTTTCTTTGGAAATGAGATTTGGAAGATGCTCCGGTCATATTCTGCTTTTTCTGGAGATTGCCACTCTGCTGGTATTCACTGCAAATGTTGCTGTTACTTTTCAACTAATGAGAGAAAAGACTAGGCCAAATTCAAATTCCACCTATGTCACTGTTTTTACCCAGACTAGTTATTTTTTTGAACAAACACTCCCAAGAAGGCTGCAAGCTATTTGTTAATTTCTAGAGATCTGAAAAAGTCGAGTCTAACCACTTTTGCCAGTTCTTTTGTTGCTTTTATACAGGGGAGAATTTTTGGAGTATCTCACCCTGATTTTAATTGATGTATTTTCATTTCTTGAATTTTATATACCATGTATTTATGCTTTTAGTGTAACATATTTTTAAATTTCCCTTGTTATTTCACCATTGACCCATGGAAAATTTAGAAGTGTGCATAATTGGATATTTTCTAGATATCTTTCTTGGTTCTTATTTCTAACTGACTTTATTCAAGTTCAGATAGTGCACTTGACTCTAGTATATATGTTTCTCTATATATCCTGCAGTTGTTTTGTGTAGTATTTTACAGATGTTCATTACGTCAATTTGTATTTTTCAAAACTTCCGTTTTCCATATTTATTTCTGGAAGGTATTTTGTAGTTTATGTCTGCTGTCACAGCATCCTTCTTTGGGGGCATTTTTGAGCTTTGTTCTGTATTTTTCATGTACAAGTGACTTGTCAATTTTCTTTTGAGAAAGAGAGAGAGAGCATGTGGTTGTGTGCACAAGTTGGGGAGAGACAGAGGGTGAGGGAGAGAATCTTAAGCAGGCTCTACGTCCAGTTTGGAGCCTTACATGGGGCTCCATTTCATCATCATGAGATCATGACCTGAGCTGAGATCAAGAGTTGGATGCTTAACTGATTGACTCACCCAGGCACCGCTGATATATTATTAATTAGACTAAATATTATTTAAAGTAATAGAAGATATGTCTGTCAAACTCTCACTAGACAATTATTGGTTTTGTCTAGAAGTTAGTGAGAAAATTATAAAAATGTGTTTCCCCCCTCTGAGAAGCAAACAGGCAAACTCTTTCTCTTTTTTAAGATTATTTCTATTTGCAAAGTAACAAACACTGACTTATCAAGAACACAATTCAAAAAAACTCAGTGATATAATAAAATGTGCATAAACACATATGGATAGGGACAACCAACTACTTTCCATATTAGGTAGTTGTTCTGTAGAAGTATTTGGTGTTAAAATTACATATTTCATATTGCATTGTTTAACATTTTCCACCAATGCCTTTAACATATTAGCTAGAGTTACTTTTTTTTAATGTTTATTTTTGAGAGAGAGAGAGAGACAGAGCATGAGCAGGGAAGGGGCAGAGAGAGAGGGAGACACAGAATCTGAAGCAGGCTCCAGGCTCTGAGCTGTCAGCACAGAGCCTGATGGGGGGCTCAAACCTATGGACCACAAGATAATGACCTGAGCCCAAGTCAGACACCCAACCGACTGAGCCACCCAGGCGCCCCAAGCTAGAGTTGCTTTAAATCTTCCTTCTGATAGTTCCAACATCTGTGTCTGTGTCTGTGTAAGTCTGATCCTTATGATTGCTATCGCTTTTATATTGCATTTTCTTCTTGCCTGTGTGTATATCTTCTCTCATGTGAAACTGAACGTTACGTAAGGCAGTAGGCAGTAGATATTGAATTAAATATTAATTTTAGCCTTGGAGATGAGCATACCTTTCTGCTGGAGTTTAGCCTAAAGATTGTGTTAATATAGTCAGAATATAGATCTGTTTGTGTGTGTTTTTGCTATTGCTAGCTTTAGTGTGCCTACCAGAGGCTTCACATTTCTTTAAATGATATCTTTTGTTTAAGGTAAATGGTAATTTGCTGGAGTAATGCCTTTTCTCTTTACTTTTGCATTTCTTCACTGGACTTTGTTTTGTGTCTTTAGAAAAAATCTGTCTCTTCCCGATATTCCTGCCCTCTCTCTCCTATACTTTTTTGACACATTTTAGCACAGGTCATGGATTTGGCATGGAGCAGAGAACAGGGAAATTCTCTGATATTTGGATTAAGACTAACTATAAGGAAGACACTATGAACCTGGATTTAGGGGAAAGATCAGTGTTTATCACAGGTTAGAAATAAATGGGAAGTTGGGAGTGGATGTAATTTTACAGATTTTTGTAATGATGGAATATATCTGTGTCTTAATTGCAATGGTGTTTACATAAATGGACACATTACAGAATAACATAGAAATATACACACATACATTGTACAGATTCAATTTCCTGGTTTTGATAATGTACTACAGCTTTTTATAAGTTGTAATCATTGGGGTAAACTGGATTAATGGTACATGAGATTCTTGATCTACTTTGCAATAATTACTTTTAGAAAATAAAATTAAAAAGTAATCTCAGTGAATTAATGAGTTTGAAGTTCATTTTATTGAAGGTGACTTATCTGACATTATAGTGAATATTATTAAAGTTCATTTTAAAGTTTAACTATTAAAGATTAATTAAGAAGGATATAAATTTGAAAGGTAAAAATGTCAGGGTAATAATGTTGCGATTAAAATATAAAATCTGTGCAGAAATGCATTTGAAATTGGTTATGGTGCACATGTAATTTATATTCAATCAAGTTGCAATGTAGAAGTCATGGTTGTAAACACTAATACATTTTTATGTAAGCATAGTAAGAGTAATAAAAATACAAATTATTTTTGGGCTTAATGTTGAACACAAAAGGAAAAATATCAGCAGGTTAGCGTGTGATTTTTCTCTTAGGTTCTAAATAATTGGCAGGACCACATACACATAGAATAAAACTTTTGACACATTAGATCTCATTAAAAAAACGATCAGGGGCACCTGGGTGGTTCAGTTGGCTTAGCATCAGACTCTTGGTTTTAGCACAGATCATGATCTCACAGTTCATGGGATCCAGCTCTGTGTCAGTCTCCACATTGACAGGTCGGGATCCTCTCGGGATTCTCTCTTTCCTCTCTCTCTGCCCATCCTTTACTTGCATGTATTCTCTCTCTTTCTCAAAATAAATAAATAAACTTAAAAAATGATCAAATGAGAATATTCTGGATAAGACTAAGCAATATTAACTCTAAAATATATTTAACTGGAATATTTTTTAGTTTTTAATTCAAACACAGCTAGAATTAGAAATATGTTCTGTCTAGAATTTTCTCTGAATTTAGAAGATATGTCATTATGGGCAGAGAGGGTATTTTTCCCAATTAAAAACATTAAGGTGTTTAGGGATGCCAAAGTGGCTCAGTCCATTAAGTGTCTGACTCTGGATTTTGGCTCAGGTCATGATCTCATGGTTCATGCGTTTGAACCCCACATTGAGCTCCAGGCTAACAGCATGGAGCCTGTTTGGGATTCTCTCTTTGGCCCTCCTTTGCACACACACACACACACACCACTCTCTCCCTCTCTCTCAAAATAAATAAATAAACTTAAAAAAATTATGGTGTTTACTAAAGAGTCAGTTGAAAATGTCAACTATTTCAAATGTATAACCATAAAATGAAACCTTGAATGAAATCATAAGCAATGTAATGAGAATATTAAGAATATATTGAAAAAAGATTTTCTAAAATATCAGACACATTATAGGTAGACATAGATAAGAAATTAAAGTACATGAGTATTTTTTAAGACAAATTATTTGTTTCTTCTATTTTCAATCAAAGAACAGCTAGGAATGTTTTGAGTTCATGTACTCAGATGTATATAAGAAGAAATCTAGTTTTGGAAATAACTTTTGAGTAGAAATTTTTCTAGGTCTGCCAAAGTAATGAAATTGTACTAAAAATCAATTTCAGTAATTATATAATTTATTTCTGGTGAACTCTTTTCCCACTCCATATTATTCTAGTTAGAACAATAAATTATATGATCACCATTGTTATGAGACTAGTCAGTGCTGAAAAATTGCAGAGAAATAATAAAAGAGGTTTAGAAGACCAAACCCATGTATTTCAGCATTGTATGAGAGAAAATTAGAAATAAGAGCACTTTCATTTCTACAAAATTGCATATATGAAATTAATCAGATAGACAAATAGATCATGACAAAACTAGGTCATACAAAACAGGTATACTTTACTTCCCTATGGGAATTTAAACAAACTAAGTCAAATCTAGGCTCTACCCATTAAGTCCAGTTAGTTTGCTAATTTGCTCATTTAATCTATGCTATTTTATGACAGCCCCAATTGTTGAACCTTGTTACTCTTGTATCTAGTGATCAATATAATTGGATCAAGGAAGAATTTTGTGAGTTTTTAATAATTTCTATATGTAAAGTGGAATTCAATGTGGTAGAAATACACCTTATATAAAAATTAGATTTAAAGTAGTAAGTGATGATATAATAAACTGATGATTTATAGATGACTGACCTGGCACAATCAAGAATTATTACATCATACTAAATGGAACATACAGCCTATGCTCTGAGAGTACAGAATTATTTCTGATATTGTGTAATTTTTCTTTCCTGTGTACCCACATAGTTAATAGTACAAGGAATACTATTTACCAAATTTATGTGTAGACTATGAGCTCTCAAATATTCCCTGTACTGAATGAATGGAAGATTCTAGTGCACCACAGTTGGTGTTGCCATAGGCTTTAGGAGGACAGCTCTTGAAAATTTTTCAAGTATGAACTAGTAATGTAGATTTGTCATGAGATGAAGACAACAGAATACATATCTTTATATTCACTTTCTTTTCTCATTCAGTATTAATACAGAGAACATAAACTCTTACATTACTCTAGCAACTCACTGGGACTTTCTTTAACCCGGAATACATTTTCAAATGAACTTTTCTGATTTGTAATTAAGTTTTATATTTAAGTTCTCATTAAAGTTTTGTATGTATTCTTTTTCCTTCTTTACATGTCAGTCTTTGGACTTTAACAAATTCAATACATGTTAACAGTTGATAAATCCTTTTTCCCCCAGAAAACAACTCTTCCAAAACTATTACCCCAATACCTAGAAATTCACATTGTAGTGGAAAAAGCTTTGGTAAGTCAAAGTTTTCCTTCCCTCTTTCATTCCCTCTTTCTCACTTTTTCTCTTTCTTTCTTTGAACTCAATGAAAGTATTTTATATTAATTTCAAAGACATATGTAATTTTTAAATTAGTGCCAAGTAAAGATATTTTTAGGTGTTAGTTATGATGAAAAAAATCAAACTACTCTAGAGTGCCCTCTACTATTTACCCTTCCCCCATAATAAGCTTAACCCAGTCTCTCCTTGACCTCACTTTCTAACAGCCTGAACCTTTCCTTAATCTGCTCTAACAACTCTGGTTACGTTTTTTGAGCATATCAGATATTTAACATCTTACCAATTCACTTAATTTTTTCTAACTTTATTGAGGAATACTTAACAAACATAATTGTATATATTTAAAATGTAAAATGTGGTGACTTGTTATATATTGTGGATTGATTACCAAGATTAAGATAATCAACGCATCCATTACATCATGTAGTTAACTCTTTTTTTCTTTTCTTTGTGTGTGTGTGTTTGTGCCCAAGTGTGTGTGATAATAACTTAAGATCTACTCTCAGCAACTTTCAAGTATACAATACTATATTATGAACTCTAGTCACCGTGCTGTGCATTAGATCTTCAGAATTTATTGTTTCTTATGACTGAAAGTGTGTTACTCTTTGACCTACGTCTCTCCATCTTCCCCTCCCACCAGCCACGGAAACCACCATTCTATTCTCTTTTCTTTTTCCCCTTCTTTTTCTTTTTACATATAATTGATACCATACAGTGTTTGTCTTTTTCTGGCTTATTTCACTTAGTGTAATGCACTCCATATTCATCAAGTTGTTATAAATAAGAGATATCCTCCTTTTTTATGACTAATGTTCCCTTGCATGTGTGTACATATATGTACATATACATATACATATCCATGCCACATTTTTTTTATTCATTCATCTGTTGGCGGGCACTTAGCTAGTTACCATTTCTAGTCTGTTATGAATAATGCTGCCTTGAACATGGGAGTACAGATATCTCTTTGATCTCGTTTCTATAGCGTACGTACCCTGAAATGGAATTGCTGGGTATGTGGTAGTTTTATTTTTAACTGTTGAAGGAACCATCATACTGTTTTCCATAATGGTCATATCAATTTACATTCTCACCAACAGTGTGAAAGAGTTTACTTTTCTTCACATCTTTTCCACCATTTGAAATCTCTTGTCTCTTAGAGAATAGACATTCTAACAAGTGTATTGTGATATCTCACTGTGGTTTTGATTTGCATTTCCCCATGATAAGTGATGTTGATCACCTTTTCATGCACCTGTTGATCATGTGTATGTCTTCTTTAGAAAAATATCCATTTGGTAGACATAATTTCTTTTGAATATCTAAGTAGGAGGGAAATCTTTATGTTATAGGGTTAATATATGTTACCATTACGAGATGTTTAATACAGCAATTTTTCCCCCATCAACAATGTATGAAAGATCCAAGGGTTCCAAAAAAAATCCAAGGGTTCCATATTCTCACAAACAATTGATATTGATAGTCTTTTTAAATTTTAGCCATTCTGTTGTATGTAAAATGAGATCATATTGTGATTTTTATTAGCATTTACCTGATGACTGTGAGTTTGAATACATTTGATATTGTTGTAGATAATTTGGAGATTCTTTTTTAAATTTTTTTAATGTTTTGTTTATTTCTGAGAGAGAGAGAGAGAGAGAGAGACAGCTTGAGCAGGAGAGGGTCAGAGAGAGAGGGAGACACACAATTGGAAGCAGGCTCCGGCCTCCGAGCTAGCTGTCAGCACAGAGCCCGACATGGGGCTCGAACCCATGAACTATGAGATCATGACCTGAGCCGAATCAGATGCTTAACCAACTGAGCCACCCAGGCGCCCCTGATATTCTTTTTTTTTTTAATTTTTTAATGTTTATTTATTTTTGAGATAGAAGGAGAAGGACAGAGAATGAGTAAGAGAGGGGCAGAGAGAGAGGGAGACAGAATCTGAAGCAGGCTCCTGGCTCTGAGCTGTCAGCACAGAGCCTGATGTGGAGCTTGAATTCCCAAACAGTGAGATTATGACCTGTGCTGAAGTTAGTCGCTAAACCAACTGAGCCACCCAGGTGGCCCTGGATATTCTCTTTAAGAGAAAATGTACAAGTGTTTCCCATTTTTATATTTGTATTAATGCTTTGTGGGATTTTATATATTTTGAATATGAATCTTTTGTCAGATGGCTATACTGGAGATATCTTCTCCAAGTTTGAGGCTTGTTTTTTCCATCTCTTCTCAGTGGTGTCTTTTGATGGGCATATTTCTTAATTATAATGCATTTAAGTCCAATATGTGATTTTTATCATTATTTCATTTTTTCCATTTTAGAAATATTTTCTTACTCTGAAGACACAAATATTTTTACTTTTACTTTGGAATTGATTATTCTTTATCTTTTCACATACAGTTTTATGATCATCTCTAATTGATTAAAGTGTGTGGCATGAGGTAGGGGTTAAGGTTTATTTTTCCCTATCCATTTCTTCCAGTACCATTTATAGAAAGACCTTTCTTATCTCATTCAATTGTGTTGGGAATTTTTTTAAAAATCATGTAATGGAATATGTATGGCCTATTACTCAAATCTCTGTTTTTCTTCCCATTGGCTTATTTATATTTTGTTGAATCAATGCTGTACTATAGCTTTATTGTCATTTATCTATTTGTTTAAATTCTTTTATTCTTTATTATTGCTTTTAATATTTGAGTCTTTTTCCTTTAAATACATTTTAGAATTGCTCTACATTTCCATACAAACACACACACACAAACACTGAATTTGACAAAAACACAAAACACCTGAATTTGATTTGGGGATTGCACTGAATGCTTAGATCCCTTTGAGAAGGAGCTGGTTCTTTGAAAGAATTAATAAAATTGATAACCCCCTAGCAAAACTTATCAAAAATAAAGGAGAAATAAGCCAAATAAATGAAATCATCAATGAAAGAGGAGAGATCCCACCCAACACCACAGAAATACAATTAGAATACTATGAAAAATTATACGCCAACAAACTGGGAAATCTGGAAGAAATGAACAAATTCCTAGAAACTCAAAAACTAGCAAAAGTGAAACAGGAAGAAATAGAGAATTTGAACAGACCAATAACCAGCAACGAAATTGAATAATCAAAAATCTCCTAACATATAAAAGTCCAGGGCCAAATGGCTTTCCAGGGTCATTCTACCAAACATTTAAAGAAGACTTAATACATATTCTTCTCAAACTTTTTCAAAAAAGTAGAAATGGGAGGAAAACTTCCAAATTCATTCTATAAGGTCAGCATTACCTTGATTCCAAAACCAACAAGGACTCTGCTAAGAAGGAGAATTATACACCAATATCCCTAATGAACATGGATGGAAAAATTCTCAACAAGATACTAGCAGATCAAAACCAATATTACATTAAAAGAATGATTAACCACAGTCAAATAAGATTTATTTCTGGGATGGTTCATTATTCCCAAATCTATCAACATGATGCACCATGTTAATAAAAGTAAGGTTAGGGTGCCCAGGTGGCTCAGTCGATTAAGCATCTGACTTTGGCTCATGTCATGATCTCACAGTTTGTGGGTTCAAGCCCCACGTTGGGCTCTGTGCTGACAGCTAACTCAGAGCCTGGAGCCTGTTTCAGATTCTGCATCTACCTCTCTCTCTGACCCTCCCCTGCTCACGCTGTCTCTTTCCCTCCCTCCCTCCCTCCCTCTCTCTCTCTCTCCCTCTCAGAAATAAATAAAACATTAAAAAATTGAAAAAAATAAAAGAAAGGTTAATAACCATATGACCTGTTAATAGATGAAGAAAAGGCATTTGACAAAGTATATAATTCATTCTTGATAAAAACCCTCAACAATGTAAAGATAGGTGAAACCTACCTCAACATCAGAAAGGCCATATACAAAACACTCACAGCTAATATAAGCCTCAATGTGGAAAAGCTGAGAGCCTTTCCCTTACAGTCAGGAAAAAGTCAAGGATGTCTGCTCTTTTTACTATGTTAAATAGTAATGGATATCTTAGCTTCAGAAATCAGAAAACAAATAGAAATAAAAAGCATACAAACCAGCAAGGAAGAAGTCAAACTTTTTCTCTTCGTGTGTTTTATAGGGATACACTTCATATATATAACACCTCACTAATGCAGTGTTTTTTCTATTGTAAGGAAATTTTTTTTGACTAGAATATATATTCTAATTCATCCAATGGAAATATATAATTAATTTACATTACTTCTATGATTAACAAGTATAACAAGCCCATCTATTTCAATAACTATCATAATTTTGAGTAAACAAGCTATACAGAGTTCCAAGATTTGGTAGGATTCCATGTTTTCAACTTGTAAAATGAACAACTTTTGCAGAGGCATTAAGCATTTTTCAAAATATGACTCCCAAGAACACATGTATTAATTAAGTTCTCAAACAAATACGAGTTTATGTCCTCTCACGAATTTACCAGTTTCATGTGACAATTTTTTTCTTTTCTCCTTTCCTTTACATAATTTCACTGTATTCATCATCAAAACCTTTTGAATCCTTTATTCCACATAATGTTTAGTTTTTATAAATGTGACTTTGTTTTTCTGTCCTAAAGATATATTTGAGGATTTTGATTTTGTTTATTGGTTTGATATTTGATATCAACCATGTGAAGGGAGATTTTGTGATTTACTCTGTGTCTAGCTGAAGAAATCCCATCAAACGAAGGAGGAATCTCTGAGATTATTTAGGGACCTCTTGACAATTTCAATTGTTCCTGTTTAAGAGTTTCTTTAAAATATTAACAAGTGTGAGACTCTATTTTAAAAGCCTATGATTTTTTTATTGTTGTTTCTTTTATGATGTTATAATTGTCATATTTGTGTGCTTTATATTGTTTGACAAATCTTATGATTTACTTGCCTGGTATGAGCAAGATATATTCACCATCAAAAGAGAAATTTTTATCACTCATATTTTTAAAAGAATCACTTAAAACTTCTTTTTCAGTATGATTATATGGGATCAGAAATGATGGCTGTAACACAGAAAATTATCCAGATTACTAGCCTTGTCAACACTGTAAGTTTTAAGTTCTTTGCATTTATAGTTTTATGAAAAATCATTGAAACTGATTTCTATTTTATCATGACAAATTAATGACTTAAAATCTTCAGTAATCTAAGTAATAAACTGAACATATTCCTATATAGTTTTGATTTAATAATTCATGTTATTTGAACAAGTATGCCATAAATCTTATTTTAGATGTTTACTCAGTTCAAATTGACTGTGATGCTGTCCTCCTTGGAACTGTGGTCAGATAAAAACAAAATTTCTACCAGCGGAGATGCTGATGATTTATTACAAAGATTTTTCGTATGGAAACGGGACTATCTTATCCTACGGCCCCATGACATAGCATTCTTACTTATGTAAGCACAATGTTCTACATTCAAAAAGAAATATGCATAAAAATTTTCATTAATTTGATAATTTAATACATTTATTGTGTTCTTCAACTTTCTGTAGGCCCATCTGAAAATGCTAAACATAGCTGCTGCCATAGGTGCAATAATGTAGTTGAACATATGCTAAAAATAAAAATAACATAAATAAGTTATATAACAATATTTTTTGGAATATAATTTATATAAAAATATTTGCCTTTCATAACTACAGAATACATTACCTACATTATGTACATATGTTATACGATATACTTTATTACTACATATGTTAACTACAAGAGTACATATAAGCCTTAGCTTATTAATAATATAAAAATTGTCATTATTCAGTTAATATTAACTATAATATGTTAACACATTTCATGTCTACTGCTTGACTAAAAAGATTTTTTTGGTAACATTTAATTTAAGAAAATGTTTACATTTAGGACAGGCAAAACTTCTTATTCCACAAATTAAGAATCCTTTTTGTTTGAGGTGCTTGGGTGGTTCAGTTAGTTAGGCCTCCGACTCTTGATTTCAACTCAGGCCATGATCTCATGGCTCATGAGATCCAGACCTGTGTCAGGCTCTGCAATGACAGCATGACGCTTGATTGGGATTCTCTCTCTCCCTCTCTCTGCTCCTCCTCCATGTGTGCATGCATGCTCTTTTTCTCTGAAAATAAATAAACTTAAAAAAATAAAAATATAAAAATCCTTTTTTAAAACTTTTAGTGATCAAAAGAGTGCATGCAGAATAAGGGAAACTGAGGAGAATTCAAGATAGTAAAATTATTTCAAGTCTAGGAGTTTGACGATGAAAATTGCTATTAAAGTGAATTATAATTTTCAATGAGCATTTTGTATAATATGTTAGATATTACCCAGCTCAAAAATTGGTATATTTGAAAACCATTGTAAATTTTATAGAATATTTAATTTAATAAATAAACTAATAAATTTCTCTAAACAACTATGGTAATAAACAGGTTATACTATAATGATGTAGTTACAGGAAACATCCTACATACTTGGGAGCAACATTTCCTGGCACGATATGCAATAAAAGCTATAATGCAGATATTGCTATGGTATGTAATTTTTATCCTTCTGTATTATTTTTTCAAATCTTTATATTGCACTTTATATTATTTAATAGTGCATAATATAGTAGTGTATAATAGCATTTTTCTCTATATGTATATTATTTTCTGGGGACAAAATTATTTTAATCTTAGAACATAATATGAACATACGTTGATATACTCATTCACCAACTAGGCATAATGACTATTAACACATATCAGATTGTCTAAGGATGTAAAACAGTGGAACAGAGTTAAAGCCTCCCATATATCTACTTTAAATTCAAGAAATAGCAAAAATAATGAATTTGTCCTTGCCACTTTATGTGTATTATTCTATTGTTAGAAATGTATGTATCCCTTTACTACATATTGTTGAATCATATAGCTCCACTTTTTCTTTAAAAATTTTTATTAAGTAATACGCATTCACTTATTATAAATACAAATGGTTTTACAGGACTAATACTGAAAAAACCAAATCAGTCCCTTACATAAACTATGCCCACTAAATTTTTTTCTCATATTTGAAAACTTTTCCTTCTGGCTTATACTTTTATATTCATTAAAATAAAAGTTTTATTGTAGTATATTACATATAAAGAACATTGCAAAAATCATAAATATCTAGCACAATTAATATTGACCCAGATTATACATAGACATAAATATCATGGAGATCAAGAAATAGAATATTTCAACACTTCAGAAGACCCTTGTGAATCTTATGCCTCCTTCCACTTACTATCCATACCAAAGAAAACCACTTTTTGACACTTGTCACCATTGGTTAAGTTGACCTTTTTTTGAGTTTTCTGTAAATGAAATAATACAGAGTATACTCTTCTGTCTGACAACTTTTTGCTCAAAGTTATGTCTGTAAAAGTTACCCATGTTTATGTGTGTAAGAATCATTTATTTGTTTTTACTCTATATTTTTAAATAAAATACCCATGAAATTTCTTGAGTCTTCAAATTTAGACATCTATTGACTTACACTCAGTGAAGTCAGAATTGATAATCCTCATAGCTCATAATACCAACTTGCCACCTCTTCCATTCTTCCTTTATAATTATATAGCTTATTAGAATTATGTTTTAGTCTTTGATGAGCCAAATAATGAAATAAAATTAAACCGCCTTTATTGCATTACTTTTGTTTCTTCCCAAATTTGTAATTGCATTTTATTGCTTTTGCCCAAATTCTTTAATAAAATTAAAAATTGCCTCTACTTTTTTTACATGTTTCAAAAAGTCCTCTTTTTAGATCTGGAGATGTATCTTTTCCCCCACAATCTCTATTAGACTTTTTGCATAGGTGTCGTTCACAAATTTTCTATCATGCCCCCTCTGGAACACGTGTATTCTTTTTTCATGATTTGCTTACTCATTTTGGTAGAATATATGCTCTTTTAATTCACTAAGAAATAGATGTGTAGCAGATTGTTTGAGAGTGACATGACTGAAAATATATTTAATTATTTCAAAGATTGTGTGGTTAATTTTATTTTTATTTATATATTTATTTTTTAAGTTTATTTATTTATTTTGAGAGAAAGAGGGAGAGAGAGAAAGAGAGGAAGAATGAATGGGGGGAGGGGCAGGGAGAGAGAGAATCCCAAACAGTTTCCATATTCAGCATGGATTCTGATGTGGGGATTGATCCTATGACCCTGAGATCATGACGAGCCAAAATCAGTCTGATGCTTACCTGACTGAGCCACTCAGGCACCCCATGGTTATTTTCCTTTTAAAATAATTGTACCTTGGAATTTGAAAGGACTTTTCCTAGGTCTTTTACCATTTCTTTAGAAATTTAATGCCATTTTTATTATCACTCATTTGTGTGTGTCTTACTTGTTTTCTCTATGGAAACATTTAAGAATTTTTAAATCCTTGTATGGTGTCTTTCATTATCCAAGATGCTGCTTATATTAAAGTCCTTTCAATCTGGATACTAATTTACTTCTGATCTAAGAAATTTTACTACATTATATTTGATCATGTTTTCCCCTTTTCTCTAAAGAACTTTGTTAACTATATATTAGAGCATTTGACTCATCATATAATTTATTTTATCTTGAGTTGTTTCTTTTATTTCTTTGTTCTCTAATATTTCTTGGTATTTATACTATGGATCGGTCACTCATCTAAGTGTTCTCAGATCGATTTCATGATAATCTTCTGCTCTGATCTATCTCACAGGAACTACATATATATGTTCCCTGGGCTTCCTTGCCTTCATGCTTTTGGGTATATTCAGCAAATGTGGATGATTGGATGGAAGCAGGGAAATGTCTTAGTATGTCTACATACTGACCCTGCGTGAAGCAAGGTCTCAGAACTTTTGCTTCCTGTTCTTGTGAAACTGCTCATCCTTCTGTCATGTAGCTCCTATTGAGCAGCACTTGCTTATGGATTCTAAGAATAGCTCTTTACGTATACATCCTGTTCTGGTGTTGATACTAACAGTTCTCTTTTCTAATCTCAGAATTGCGTCATTATCCTCTTTTACTTTATCAATAACTTATCTGTTATATGTTAACCAGCTGCTATTTTTCCCCAGTTGCTTTTATTAAATTGTTTCTTCTTGTATCCTATAAGGGCTTTAAAATCATTTTTTTGGTAACCACTAGGCAAGTATCATGTTGCAGAATTATAAAGAGAAGTGGGGGGCACCTGGTGACTCAGTCAGTTAAGCAGCCAACTTTAGCTCAGGTCATGATCTTGTGGTTTGTGAGTTCGAGCCCCAGGTCGGACTCTGTGCTGATGGCTTGGAGCCTAGAGCCTGCTTCCGATTCTGTATGTCCCTCTATCTCTGTCCTTCTGCTTGCTCTCTCTTTCTCTTCCTCAAAAGTAAATAAACATTGGGAAAAAACTTTTAAAAAGACAAGGGGGATCAAATCTGTTCTTTTATAATTAACTGGAAAGAGACCTTGGATTTGGGAGCATAACAATGGATGAACCAAGATGAACCTGATCATTTCATTTTTTAAAATTTTTACATATATATTTTCACATGTATTTATTTTGAGAGAGTGAGAATGTGCAAGCACACAGAAAGGGCAAAAAGGGGGGAGAAAGAATCCCAAGCAGGTTCCACATTATCAGCACAGAGCCCCATGCAGGGCTTGATCCCACAAACCATGAGATCATGATCTGAGCAGAAATGCTTAAGTGACTGAGCCACCCCAAACCTGATCACTTTAAAATTCTAAATCCTTCTAGGAGTTTTTTGTCAACTGAAGCAGCTGGTCCACATTAGTAGTGAGGTGAAACTTCTCACTTCTCTTGTGTAAAGATCCAGTAATAGCTTCATTTGAATTGGATGCCTTATAATGATGCTCGTTCACTTTAAGCTCTATTTTAAGGATTAGCATACTTTATGTATAAAGGAACAGGTAGTAAATGGTTTAGGCTTTGTAGATCATGTGATCTATGTTATAGGTCCTTAACTCTGCCATTGTAATGCAAAAGCCAATAGAGAAAGGATATAAATTTATAAGCATGGTGGTATTCCAATAAAACTTTATTTATGAATACTCATATTAATAAATTTAATCTCATATAATTTGCATTCATCACAAAAGTGCTCTCCCTAATCCCCATCACCCATTTAACCCATTCCCCCACCTAACCTCCCCTCTAACAACCCTCAGTTTGTCCTCTATATTTAAGAGTATGTTTTATGCTTTGCCTCTCTCTCTTTTTTCCCCTTATGTTCATCTGTTTTGTTTCTTAAATCCCATGTATAAGTGAAATCATATTAATTCTTTTATGATCAGAGAATGTGTATTGTATGATTTCAATTCTTTATAGCCGTTTTGGTTTATTTATTCACTCATTCATTTATTCATTTTTAATGGTTTTGTTTTATTAAATGGGATATGGTCTCTCTTGGTAAATACTCAATATGCACATAAAATGTGCATAATTCTGCATTTAAGTGTTCTATAAATGCCAGGTGTTGTTGTACATGTCTGTAAATAAATTATGATTTTTTTCTAGTGGTTCTGCCTATTATTGTGGGAGTGGTATTAATGTCTCCAACTAAGTTTTGTATTTGTATATCTGTTCTACTAGTTGTATCGGTTTTTGCTTCATGTGTTTCACAGCTTTGTTGTTTGGTGTCCAACTATATAAGTTGTTTATTAGTAGTAGTAGTAGTAGTATTGGTGAATTTAGTATTTTATTATTGTACAGTGTCCTTTGTCCATGGTAATTTTCGCTCTTAAGTTAACTTCATCTATTATTAATATGGTCTTTCTTTCTGATAAATGTTTACATGTTATATATTTTTAACTTTCTTTTATCTTTAGATTTCATGTAAACTTAATTGTTAGCAGCATATATTTGGGTAATGTTTTTTCTTCCACATTTTGCCAATCTGTGGCTTTTAATTAGTATGTTTAGATAATTCATATTAAATCTAACTGTGTTGATAAGTTTGTATTTCAGTAGTGATTTTAGTATTCATTTTCTATTTTTTATTTTGGTGATTTGATTTGTTTTGTTTTGTTTGGACTTCTGTTGCTATTTCCGGTTTTCTTATGGGTTATTGGAATCTTTAGTAATAGTCCATTTTTATTTATCCATAGAAGACATTAGCAAACATGACTTATAGGCTAAATTTAGCCCACCACCTACATTGTAAATAAAGTTCAACATGAACACAGCTTCATCTGCTTATTTACCTATTGTCTATAATTACTTTCCTGCTACATCAGAATTTATAGTTGTGACAGAAACTATGTGGTACACAAAGCCTAAAATAGTTATTTTCTGCCCTTTTATAGAAACTGTCAATGACTCATCTTTATCGTTTTGCAATATTTCTCTTTAGAAAAGCTTTTTAGTGTTTTCTGTAGTGAGATAGCACACACGCATGTGCACACACACACCAAAATGTGTATATGACCACATTAAATAAATGTGGAAATATTAATACCATATTTTAGGTCCCAAATCATACCATATAAACATAAAATAAGCAATTATATATTTTGCTTATATATTACTTTTAAATACATTTAGAACTATATTCCACAAAATCATCATTTTATTTGTAACCATGAAAACATTTTGTAAAAACTCAAGTGAAGAGAAAGGTTTATTGCATTTTCCCATTTTTTTCCTCTTTGTTCATCCCCAATGATACAAGTTTTCCTTTATTATCATTTTCTTTTTATCCAAAGCAAATTATTTAGTCATTTTCTTAAAGTAGGGTTACTGCTAACATAGTATCTTAATTTTCCTTCATTTCAGAGTGTATTATTTCATCTTCATTCTTGAGAGATATTTTTGCTGGATTAAAGTTGTGAATTGACATTTTTTCTTTCAGCACTTGAAAAAATATTGTGCTCCATCACCTGTCCATCATTATTTCTGATGAGAAATTCTATGTTGTATAATCATTGTTTCTCTATAAGAAACGTGTTGATTTTCTTTTACATATTTCAAGACACTTAAATTTTTTTCTCTACCTGTTTAATTATGGTATGTCTGGCCATGATTACTATAAGTTATCTTGTTAGAAATTGTGAGTTCATTACATATGCAGATTTATTTCTTTTGCAAACGTGGGAACTTTTAGCCAATTTTTATTCAAAAATTCAAATATTTTTCAGCTCTGCACCCTTTCTTCTCTTCTGGGACACTAATAGCATTAATGTTAGATATCTTGTTATTGTTCCACTGCTCCCTGTATCTCTGTTAATTTCATAAAAATCTATTTTCTCTCTGATTTTCAGATTAGATAATTTATGTTAATCAATAATAATGTTAGACATCTTCATTTTGTGATAAAGTCAATCTAGGCAGGTTTTATGTATGTATGTATGTATGTATCTATGATTTATATGTTTTTCTTTTCTATAAATGTCATTTGTTGCTTTTTAAATATTATTTATTTCTTTGATGATACTTTATGACTTTTTTCTTTTGAGGTTTTATAATAACTTCTTGAAGCATATTAATGATAATTGATTTAAAATCCTTCTCAGAGTATGCAATGTATGGGCCATCTTGGTTTTGCTAGCTGTTGATTATGTTTTCTCATTTGATTCGAGATATTTCTAGTTCCTAGTATGATAAGTAATTTTGGACTATATCCAAGATATTTCTAAGAAATATGTTTTGAAACACTAGTTCCTATTTAAATACTCCATTTCAAAAAACAGTTTTGTTTCTAAAATACACATTCTGGATCAGTTCTATGGTCCATGTTCACATCTCAATTTAGTTTTAATGGCCCCAAGGTATATTCATTGATATTTTGGACATTATAAATGCTATTAGGGAGTCTGGATTCAGTGGTTTTTCTCTGATGAGTGTTTATTTTTTTGTTTCTTATAACATGCAGTGCTCTTCGTTAAATTCAAAACAGCAACTCTAGATCACAGACAGCACCTCTGGACTCAGTTGAGATCTTTAGTCTTTAGCTAAGTTGTGTTGAGGCTATCCCAAGTATGAATGTTTCAGGAGTCAGCCAGAAATGTGGGAGACAGAATTTGGAGGATTCTTTTCCTAAAGCTTTCTCTTTTGTATGTCTATTCAGCAACCATAATTTCTTCATATCAGATTTTTAGTTTTCCAGGACTGCAATATCAAAATTTTTTCATGAATGTCCTGGGTACCCACATACCATGTCTATTACACCTAGCCTTAGGCTGAAAGTCACAAAAACTACCACTCTATATAGGTATTTTCTTTTGAACGGGAACTCCCAACCAATGCTACTAGCTTTAGGTTTTTTCTGTTGTTTTTTTTTTATTATTTAAGTTTAAGTTAGTAAACATACAGTGTAATATTAGTTTTAGGTGTACAATATAGTGATTCAATACCTAGTGCTCATCACAGCAAGTACACTTCTTAATCCTTATTACCTATTTAATTCATACAACAACCACCTCCCCTCTGATAACCATCAGTTTGTTCTTTATAGTTGAGTCTGTTTCTTGCTTTGCCCCCCCCACTCTCTCTCTTTCCTTTTGTTTTGTATCTTAAATTCCACATATGAGTGAAATCATATGACAGTTGTCTTTCTCTGACTGACTTATGGTGTTTAGCATACAAGTCTATCTCCTATCCAGGTTAATGCAAATGGCAACAATTCATTCTTTTTGATGGCTCAGTAATATTCCAGTAGATAATGCTTCTATAAACATACAGGTGCATGTATCCCTTTGAATTAGTGTTTTCGTGTTCTTTGGGTAAATACGTAGTAGTGCAATTGCTGGATTGTAGGGTGGTTCTATTTTTAACTTTTCGCAGAAAACCTCCATACTGTTTTCCAGGGTGACTGCACCAATTTGCTTTCCACCAAGAGTGCAAGAGGATTCCTCCTTCTGCACAACCTTGCCAACACCTGTTGTTCCTCATCTTGTTGATTGTAACCATTCTGATAGTTATGAGGTGGTATATCATTGTAGTTCTGATTTCTGTTTCTCTGATGATCAGTGATGTTGAACATCTTTTCATGTGAATATTATCCATCTGTATGTCTTTTTTGGAAAAATGCTTATTCATGTCTTCTGTTAATCCTTTAGTACTTTTGGGTATCAGGCACAGGGGAGTAAGTATAATAGAATCCAACTCCTTCTTGATCTAAACCATCTATTAGATTCTATACTGTAGATTCCAATTTCTACTGAAACTATCTAGTAGTCATTTATTTTCTCCATTGTTTCCTTTATTTACATGCACACACACAAACTTGCCATAGCTCTTTTTATCCTCAGCATTACTGAGGTATAATTGACAAAATACTAATATATTTAAATTGTACAGTGTGATAATTTCATATACATATACATTATAAAACAGTTCCCATAATCAAATGAATTAATACATTCATCAACTCATATAGTTACCTTTATATGAGAACACTTAAGATGTACTCTATTAACAAATTTCAAGTATGTAATATATAATTATTAATTATAATCTCCATAGTTATGTTAGATCCTCAAAACTTTTTCATCTTATAACTGGAAGTTTGTACCCTTTGACCCATATCTCTCCATTTCACATTTCCCCCTTTCCCTAGCTCCTAGCAACTATAGCCCTACTCCCTGTTGTTATAAGTTTGGCTTTTTCTTAGTTACCATTTATAAGGGATAACATACATATTTGTCTTCTTCATTTTACTTAAAATAATGGCCACCAGGTCATCTGTTTGGTTGCATATGGAAGGGTTTCCTTTTTTTATGAGTGAATAATATTCTACTATATAGATGTAATACATTTTCTTTTTCCATTCATCTATTGATGGGCATGTATTTACTTCCATATCTGGCTATTGTGAATAATGTTGTTATTAACATAGGGGTACAGATAGTGATTTCATTTATTTTGGATATATAACTAGAATTGGGGTTACTAGCTCAAATTATAGTTCTATTTTTAATTATTTGAGGAGACTCCACACTATTTTTTAATAATTTTAATAATTATTTTTAATAATTTACATTCCCTCCCAATGTACCAGGATTTCCTTTTCTCCACATCCTCACCCACATTTTTTATCTCTTGTCTTTATGATAATAGCCATCTTACTTTGTGTGAGGTCATAATCTCATAGTGGGTTTGATTTGCATTTCCCTGATGGTTATGATGTTTAGCATCCTTTCATATACCTGTTAACCATTTGTATGTATTCTGTGGAAAAAAATGTCTATTCTAGTCCTTTGTCTATTTTTAAATTGAATTATTTGGTGTTTTGCTATTGTGTTCTATATCCTTATGCATTTTTGACATAACTCTTTATTGTATATATTGTTTGCAAATATTTTCTTCCATTCCATAGGTTGTCTTTTCATAGGTTAACTTTTTTGTTTGATTTGCAGAAACATTCTAGTTTGATGTAGTCCAATTTATATATTGTTTTGGGTTTTGTTTGTTTTTATGTGAGTATAATTAACATACAGTGGTATGATAGTTTCAGGTGTACACTATAATGATTCACCAATTCTCTACAATTCTCAGTGTTCATCAAGATATGTGTACTCATATTCTTTTTTATCTATTTCACTCATCCCTCTACTAACCTCTCCTCTGGCAACCATGAGTTTGTTCTCTGTATTTAAGACATTTTTTGTCTCTTTTTTCTTTGTAAACTCACTTGTTTTGTTGTGTTTTGTTTTAATTCCATTAATGAAAGAAATCATATGGTATTTTTCTCTGACTTATTTCATATAGCATTATACCCTCTAGGTCCACCCATGTTGTTGCAAATGGCAAGATTTCATTCTTTTATATGCTGAGTAGTATTTCATTGTACATACATATACCACATATTCCTTATCTGTTCATCTATCAGTGAACACGTGGGTCACTCCAGTAATTCCACCACTTGTTAATTTTTGCTTTTGTTGCCTGTACTTTTGGTGTGAAACCCAAAAAATTATTGCCCAGACCAATGTCAAGGATATTTTTGCTTATGTTTTTTTCTAAAAATTTTATAGTTTTAGGTCTTATGTGTAAATCTTTATTTTTTTTAAATGTTTTTTATTTATTTCTAGGAGAGAGAGAGAGACAGCGTGAGCAGGGGAGGGTCAGAGAGAGAGGGAGTCACAGACTGAAACAGGCTCCAGGCTCTGAGCTGGCAGTCAGCACAGAGCCCGACGCGGGGCTCGAACCCACGAACCGCGAGATCATGACCTAAGCGAAAGTCGGACGCTTAACCGACTAAGCCACCCAGGCGCCCCTTATGTGTAAATCTTTAATCCACGTCATGTTAATTTCTGTGAGTGGTGCAAGATAGGGGCACAATTTCCTTCTCTTGTATGTCATAGCTCCTTTTAATATACAAGCTCTCCAGTGATGTCTTCTTTTTTATTTCTGTTATGTATTTGTTGTATAATCTGTCTTCTCTTCCTGCACAATATATAACTACTGGGTTATTTATTTTGTTGAATGACTTCATTTTTTATAAAATTTTTAATGTTTATTTTTGAAAAAGGAGAGAGAGAGAGAGACAGAGTGTGAGCGGGAGAGGGGCAGAGAGAGAGGGAGACACAGAATCTTAAGCAGGCCCCTGGCTCCGAGCTGTCAGCACAGAGCCAGATGCAGGGCTCGAACTCAGAAACTGTGACATCATGACCTGAGCTGACGTTGGACGCCCAACCGACGGAGCCACCCAGGCGCCCCAAGGGATTTTTTTTCAACTGTGAAATTATGGAAGTACAAGAGCATGTCTTCTTTTTCTGAGCTGGCATTAAAAGGCCAGCTTAGGGTTGTTACAACTTGCCCTAAAATCTGATGATCTGCTTAATATCACCGTTCACATTCTGCTGTGGCTTTACCTTTCTTTCAAATTCTGTTACTGAATTTTTTCCCTTTCTTTTATAGTTAGGTCTTATTGGGTAAAAAGAAAGGGTAACTATTAACTGTTAGCTATTAACTGTTTTTTCCATGTTTTCATTCACACACTTGCACACTTATATGTACAAACTTTTTTTTTCTTGTAGGCATGAATTACTTAAATTTTACTCACTGTAAATTTCAAATGATGTAGAAAATAAGAAAAACTCTAGGAATTTTGCTTGTGATGATTAAAAGGATGAGAAAAGTTTCACCATTTATCACAAGTTAAATAATGTGAAATACGACTGCACTGCCAGCAACCTTTTTAAAATAACTTCTCATTCCAAGTGTCCTTACCATAGCTTTGCCTAGATCTCTAATTTCTGTTATTATGTTTTAATTTCATCCATTATACATACAAATACCTTATTCTTATTTATATTGCTGGGTTATTTCCCAAATGTTACACCTCAGCCTAAATATTAATTCATAAATATTAATAGTTACACTCCTCCTCAAAATTTTCTGTGTGAGCACTTCATTTTCTTCATAACACTCTCGTGATTTCTCTGTATTGGTGAAGTTTGTTTTCAGTTTCTTACTTTCTTTCTCCCTTTCTGTAATGGAATCTCCTGGCGTGAACAGTGTTCATTCTTTCACGCATGCTTTCATCTTCTGTTAGTGTGCCTGACACATGTATACACTGAGTTAATATTTAGTAATTGGATGAACTGATTTATTTTTTTTTAATTTTTATGTCTTTATTTTGAGAGAGCGAGTGGGTAAGGGGCAGAGAGAGAGGGAGACACAGGATCTGAAGCAGGCTCCAGGCTCTGAGCTGTCAGCACAGAGTCCGACGTGGGGCTCTAACCCACGGACTGTGGGATCATGACCTGGGCCGAAGTTGGACACTTACCAGACTGAGCCACCCAGGTGCCCCTGGATGAACTGATTTAATGCAAGAGTGAAATACATGTGTTTTGTATTGATTGCATCAGAAATACTAAGTGTGCTTATGGCTATAGAATTTGAGCATGTCAAATTTTAAATCCGAGAATACTGGTAGTTTGATCATTCCTTACATTGTTGCATTATTCTTAATCAGTTAACCAGTATGGATAGATCTATCAATGATATATCAAAATAATGTTGTAAAATATACTTAACATAAAAATTATTAAAATATATAATTTATGGGAACAATGTTTTAATTTAATTTATTACTTGCTTTTGTTAACTTCTTATATGATCATTTTCCCTTCAATCTTCTTTATTTTAGTATCCAGATGCAATAACTTTGGAGGGATTTTCAGTTATTATAGCTCAACTACTTGGCCTTAAAATGGGATTAACATATGATGATATTAATAATTGTTCTTGTCCAAGAGCTACATGCATAATGAATCATAAAGCAGTGTAAGGCTTTTTTTCCTTCTTAATTATTTATATATTTATATATTTGTGAGGTTGTTTACAAGATGTGATGAATTTTTTTATTTTCAACTCCACATTAAAAATTGGAAAAGTATTGTAGAGTTTTCATACTAACAAATCTTTCTGAGTGATACAAAACTCCAGGAAAGTGGTAAATATCATGATTAAGAAATACTTGAAGGAGGTAGATGGAAATTTTTAAGATTTATAAAGACTATAAAATACTATATAAACATGGTATTACTATTGTTTTGGCTGTTATAGTACTTGGCATTCAAAAAAAATAAGTAAAAAAATTATCTTCAGTGATATAACATAGTCCAGGGAACTTTGGCTAGAATTTTAAAGGAAAGAAAAAAGAGGAAACATTTGAAAAAGAAAAAAAGTATCCTTATTTATAGAGATTATGATTGACTACCTATATAAATCAGCAGAATCAGTATATAATTAGAACAACAATATCATTAAAAATTTATTAGGATAAAGAAAACTACATATTATCTATAGGCTGAAAGAAATAAAGGGAAAAGAAGGAAAAGACAATGATGCTGGCTAAAATGAAAACTTATGAACAAAATCACTGAGTAAATTAGAGAGGATAGAATCTAGTGCATAAGTAGAGAGGTTGGCTTTTATTTATTTATTTTTAATTTTTTTAATGTTTATTTTATTTATTTTGAGAGAGAAAGAGAGAGTGCGGGCAGAGGAGGGTCAGAAAGAGGGAAAGAGAATCCCAAGCAGGCAGGCATTGGGAGCACAGAGCTTAACACGGGGCTGGACACCACAGATCGTGGAATCATGACCTGAGCAGAAACCAAGATTTGGAGGCGATACCGACCTAGCTGAGCAGGCGCCCAGAGGCTGCCTTTTATGGGAGCTGAGTATACTCAACTATTGGGATAAGATGTCAGCAGAGTAAATAAAGGTATAGGTAGTTTGGTTAATGGATGTAGAAAGATGAGGACAATTTCTTCTGATAGGAAGCTGAGAGCAAGGAGCACAAGAGCTTGAATAAAAGACGTGACACACTGGTCTTGGAGACTAGAAACGAGAAATGACTTAAGAATGTGATAGGATTGAGCACTGGGTGCTATATGGAAACCAACCTGACAATAAACTATTTGTAAAAAAAAAAAAAAAAAGAATACAAAAAAAAAAAAAGAACGTGATAAGATTGTTGGGCCTTCTGAATTACTTAATATTAGTAATTACAAAAGTAATATTAATACAAACAGCATGTTTGTTTATTTTGGCCCATGTAATTTCAGCTATCAAATGCATATGTAAAGAAAGTAAATAGTTGAGCTTTTGTCGAGTTAATATCCATTGGATTCAAAAAAAGTTAGGGTTGCAGGAAAGGCTGTGTTCCTCTGAAATAATTGTTTCAATTTTTCTCAGCCCACGCTTGGAATTTGGGATAAGAAATTAAAATGCTTTGAAGCAGCTGCCGTAGCTCAATTTATTTCAGAGTTGTTTTTAGACCTCGATGCTAATCTTCCCCACAAAAAGCCAATCAATTAATATTTACTTTGAAATGTCTTGGTCTATTAAATTCTATATACTTAGACTAACACTTTCATTTCTTCCTTCTCATGGCCATCTTTTAGGCAAGTTTAAAAAAATAAATTGCTTTGTTCACGCTTTAAACAAACGTTTCAAGTTCTAACTAATACTTTTAGGTTTTACTCAGAAAACATATGATCCTAGTAGAAAAGAACCTCAGTCTCTATTTTTAAACCAATTTTGTGTAAAAAGATATCAGAGATCAAAACTTGTAGCTTTTTTTCGGGGGGGCGGGCACCTGGGTGGCTCAGTCGGTTGAGTGTCCGACTTCGGCTCAGGTCATGATCTCACGGTTCGTGGGTTCGAGCCCCGCGTCGGGCTCTGTGCTGACAGTTTGGAGCTTGGAGCCTGCTCTGGATTTTGTGTCTCCCTCTCTCTCTGCCCCTCCCCAACTCATGCTCTGTCTCTCTCTGTCTTAAAATTAAATAAAACAAAAAAAAATTTTTTTTTAAACTTGTAGCTTTTTGGCTGAGAGTGGCCTGTAAAGTGTGGCAAACATGTCTATTGAAACAAAAATAGTTAAAAGTAATAGAGAAACTTGCTTAAATAATATTTTTCCTTGTGACAGTCTTCACTCTTTCCCCTATTGATTCCATTACAAACGAGCATATCAATGAAAGCTAAAGCAGCCTTTTTTTATTCTCACTCTCCCAACTGCAAACCCTTGGCAGCTGCACATTTCTTTCCTTGGAGGCTCTGAAGACAGCCCAGGACATCACCCATCTCAGATACAGCAGTTTAAGAGTTACTGTTTCAGACATGATTGCTTAAAGGAGCACTGTGCAATAGAAATAAAATGTAAACAACATATGTAATTATATATTTTCTAGTAGCTGCATTAAAAATTTTTTTAAATCATGGGGTACCTGGATGTTTCTGTCTGTTGAGAGTCCGACTTCAGCTCAGGTCATGATCTCGTGGCTTGTGGGTTCGAGCCCCACATCAGGATCTGTGCTGGCAGCTCTGAGCCTGGAGCCTGCTTTGGATTCTGTGTCTCCCTTTATCTCTGCTCCTTGCCCACTTGTACTCTGTCTCTTTCTCTCTCTTTCTCAAAACTAAGCAAACATTAAAAAAAATTTTTTAATCAGATAAGTTAATTGCAGTAATATATTTTATTTACATAATAAATACTTAAGATATAATATACTTCATATCTTTTATTTAATTCAATATATTCAAAATATTATCATTCCAACATGCAATCAGCATAAAGATTTGTTACCTGGATATGTTATATTCATGTATGTGCATGTGTATTGATATAGGATGTGTGTGAGAAAAAAGAGTCCAGGATTACACCAATGTTATCATCGTGAGAAACTAGAAGAATAAAGTTGCCTGGAGCTGAGAATAGTGGATGGGACAGGCTGGGCCGAGAAGACCAATAGTCAATACTTTACACAGTATATTCAAAATGTATATTGGAGATCTATTAGACATATATATTAGATATTACATTAGAAATATAGCTGCAAACATGAAAATAAAGACCTTCACAGAACTATATTTTAGTGCAAAATTTAAGTCGTATAAAAACAGATTTTAAAAAATACAAATACATTATTTTTACATGATACAAAAATGTAGAATAATAAATATTGACAATGGAAGGAGAATGCGGGAAGGAAATAATTTTATATGACATCAAGAAAAACCTCTCTAGATAGTTACATTTGAGTAGACATCTGATTGAAATGAGGGAAGAAAACTTTGGATATATGACTGAAGAGCATATCAGGTAGACAGATAGATGGTAGATAATAGATGATATATAGATAGATGATAGATAAGTGGATATTTAACCATTACACTTTACTGCTTTCCTGTAAAGATACATTTTCAATGCCATTTAAATTAAAATGTATCATGTTTGACTTCATCTCTGCTAAGGCACAAGATTTTCACTTGAGCCATCTTGCAATTTGTATCATTATCTATGGAACATCATTTAGATGGGGTTTATTAACTTTTTTTTTTTTACCTGAGGATTATTATTTCCTTTTAGGGGTTCCAGTGGTATAAAGTTTTTTAGCAACTGCAGCATGCAGGACTACAGATATTTTGTTTCAAAATATGAGGCTAAATGTCTTCAGAAGTTTTCACATTTGCAACCATCGTATAAAAATCAACCAGCATGTGGTAATGGGATTTTAGATCCTAATGAAGAATGTGACTGTGGAAGCGAAGAGGTAAGGAATAAAGATTGGAATTTGAGCACAGTATCTTGTATTTCTAATAAGTGGTTTCTATGGTTTATATGGAATTCTATATGCAGTTGTGTCTTCAATATGGAACTTGGATATGAAAATGAGTAGTGATTAGGATATATGACTTGCTTTTCCATTCCTTTTCAATCGAGAAGACAAATGGGGTGCCTGGGTGGCTCAGTCGGTTAAGCGTCCGACTTCGGCTCAGGTTATGATCTCATGGTTCGTGGGTTTGAGCCCTGTGTCAGGCTCTGTGCTGACAACGGGCTCTGCACTGAAAGCTATCTCAGAGCCTGGAGCCTGCTTCAGATTCTGTATCTCCCTGTCTTTCTGATCCTCCCCTGCTCACAGTGTCTCCCTCTCTCTCTCAGAATTAAAAACAGTGAAAAAAAAATTTTTTTAACTGAGAAGACAAATGATTCATGACAACTTGGTTTGTACACACTGTTCCCAAGTATGCCAGCAAAGAGGTTTTGTATATATAGGCTGAGTGAATGAATTTTATCCACTACTTATTTCCTAACTTTTGTGACCCCAGTCTCTGTTTTTTTCTACAAACTTCTCTTAAATTTGGTTCAAAACTTTCCCTTCCTTTTGGTTGCAAGAATGGTGAGACATTAAAATGTTTTTTTCTTAATCCTCAAGCATTCTTGCATTTCCAATTTCAGGATGATCAAAACTTGTTCTCTTTGCTCACTTCTAAATATAGATATCCAGTCTACCACAATCCCATCTATTACTGGTCCCCCAGAAGTTACATGAATTTCTTATCCATCTATAAAAATATTCACCATTTGAGCCTTACAAGTTATCTTAATTCTCCACTATTCCTCAAAGTTAATATATGTATGTGTGCGTGTGAGTGTGTGTGTGTGTGTGTGTCAGTTTTCTAGTTATATCAGATTTTCTTTATTTTTTAAATTTTTTCAGTTTATTTTAGAGAAAGAGAGACAATAGGGGAGGGAAAGAGAGAGGGAGAGAGAATCCCAAGCGTCACACTCACCATGAAGCCTGATGTGGGGCTCGAACTCACAAACCATGAGATCGTGACCTAAGTTGAAATCTAGAGTCAGATGCTCAACTGACTGAGCCACCCAGGCACCCCTCCATTTATCTTGGATTTTCTAATGTCATCTTAGTTTTCTAATTAGTGTTACTGTGCTTATCTTGTATTCATATCTTCCTAAATATGATCCCAATTGCCTACCAAAAAAAACCTTGGTTATTTTTAATGAAGGATAGAATAAAGCAACAGAATCTGGAGCTAGGTCTGCACGTTGTGAATTTCTACAACCGCAAGCTGTAGGCAGCTTGTCACAACAGACACTAACAGTGGCCTACTCGTATCTTCTTAGCATTGACTATTCCTGGAGAAACTATTTGTTTCAAGTATCTGAGACTTTTTGTTGGAGTACCTCCTCTGGTCTCAATAGCATGCTCAGCTTTTAGCAGGGTGGACTTAATGCACTTGGGGCTTATGATTAACCCTCAAATAATTATGAAAGGTTTTCGGTGGATAAATGCCCCAGATTCCTTGGCCCTTACAAAGAAATTCTCTGAAATATGCTCTATATCAGAGTTCTGAAAACTGGCCAGTGGACCAAATTCAGCTACTACATATTTTGTAAATGGGACTTTATTGGAATACACCCATGCCCATACATTTACATATTATCTATGGCTGCTTTTGTATTACAATGGCAGAGCTGAACATTTGCAACAGAAGCCAGAAGGTGCACTAGTTTATCAAAGTTGCAAATACTTGCTTGTATCATTCTTTACAGAAAATGTTTTCATGTCCCCTATTTTATATCATTTCCTAGAGGTACTCGTGGGATTTAGCTTAAGAGAGTAGTAAGCAAGTCACAAACCCATATGTACTGGCTTGTTTCCCTTCCTTAACATCTTACTTCCATACCTGTGTTTTGGTGTGGGTAGAACAGACTTCCAAAGATGTCCTCACTTTAATACTTTGAATTGTGGATATGTTCTATTACTGAGGTACTTTGCAGAAGTAATTTAGGCTATTGACTTTAAGATGGGGACATTATTTTAGAATATCTTGTTAGACCCAAACTAATCAAATGAGTCCTTAAAAATAGAGAGCTTTCTCTAAATGAACTCACAGAAATGTAGCAGAAGCCTCAAAAATATTTGGAGAGAGGGACCCAACCTGTTGTTGCTGAAGGAAGAAATATGGAAGCACAGGAGGAATGTAATTAGTTTCTAGGAGAAAAAAAAAAAAAAACATGCCCTTGACTGATAGCCAGCAAGGAAACAGGAATCTCAGTACCATAATCACAAGGGAATTTGGCAAACAATCTGGATGAGACTTGAAGTGAATTCCTTCCCAAGGTCTCCAATAAGGGACTTAGCCCTACTGACATCTTGATTTTACCTTTGTGAGACCATAAGCAGAGGATCTCATCTAGTTTATGTACTTAAACTTTTGATTTATAGACTATAAGATAATTCTTTAAGTTGCTAGGCTTTTGGTAATTTGTGACAGCCTCATTAGGGAGCTAGTTTACTTTCCAAATAAAATACTTGTCTGCATCCTTTTATGGTCTGTTTCTTGGGAAACTAAAACCAAAACAGTTGGTACCAGAAGTTTTTCTAAGAAGCAGACACTCAGGATAGGATTCTGAAAGTGGATGTGTTGCTGGCCAGATGGCAAAATGTATTCATTTATGGGTTTGGGACATTTGAAATGGTGGACTTTAGAAACCTAAACCTTCAAATATCTCAGAAATCTCAGTGCTGTGAAGTCACTGCTGGCTCAATAGTGGAAGAAGGTAGCTCACATTGCCCAGAGACCACACAAAGTTGTGTTCATAAGAGATGGGTGTCTGGCAATATGAAGCTTATTCTTTTCAAGATCTGACCCTGCCTTCCCTCATTCGTTCTAGACTACATCAAGTATAAGTATATCCCAAGTGAGGAAGTACTTTCTGCTATTAGAATAAAGAGATTATTTTTAATAATTTGTAGAATTTGCTGATATGTATATAAAAAACCTGGGTAATATGCCATGAGTGGGTACTAAAAATGCTGGCTCATTGTATTAAAATATAGGCCTGGATAGGGTAGAGTTTATTCATAGCGTGATACTCTCTGGTGAATAAAGATCTGATAGGCAAGGAGACTTGGACCCAGTCTTGGTCTGCTGCTGGATGAATCCTTGAACATTGCAGTCTGGCCCACAATAAATGAGGTGCATATGCCAGAACTGCTTTATTATTTTTTTATTGTCAGAACTACCTTAATAGAGAAATATGGGAGGGGTCTCAAAAGCTCAGAATAGTGGTTATATTATAACAAAATATAAGAATAAAAAATCCAGCACCCAATTATTTGGGTGGCTCACAGTATACTGCTTTCAATAAGGCAATAGGAAAACATGTACTACAAAAGGTCCTAGTATTGTTGAAAATCTCCATGGTAGCTTTTTTGTATAGATGAGAGTTGACTGTTGAAAGCACCATTACAGTATTGGGCACTCTGTGTCACTAAGGATCAATATCAAAATAACAGAGGCCCAGTGGCAGTACTTAGCAATAACAGCCAAATGGTTATAGTTAGCATAAAGGGAAGAAAGGCATAGATGGCAACTACTAGTTTTGAGCTGCATGGATTTATGCTAATAGTTAAGAAAGATCTGGGTAGTCAGTTACTATATTTCTTGATTTATATAATTAAAAATTAAGAAAAAGCAGAGGACTGATACCAATTGCTACAAATGGAAATTCATAATTTCTTCCTACATTTCCAGACTCAAGCTAACAGCATTGTTCAGATATAGGATGAAATCCTACAGTGCTCCAATAAGGATAGAAAATAGCAATTTCCTCAATCATTCCCCTCTCCAATAGCATAACTTATTATAGCCTTTTACTAGAGTAACTTACACTGGGGAATGGGAAATACCCATGGTACTCACATGAGGGGAATCAAAACACAATAGTAAGTAGAGTGAGTGTACAGAGAATTTAGGTAATGCCTGGACCCCTTGTAAAAGACCACCTTACAGTAGGTTCAGTTAGCACAGATTCTGCATTCAATCATCCAGTAACCAAATGTAAGTTGTTTGAATAGATAGATGATAGATATAGATAGATACACCCCTATTAACATTAATAAAAATGTCAACAATAACAGTAACTAAAGTTATCATATAGATCTTATATAATATCACATTAAAATGGTAAGGTGATGTGAACATTGTACTAGTAAATTTAACAACCTAAATTAAATGGACAAATTCCTTGAAAAAAAGCATTTACAAAATCCAGCATGAGTAGAGATTTAAAATGTGAATAGCATTAATTAGAAAAATATATTAAAATAAATCTTATCTATACTTTCAAAACTCCTTATCAAAGAAAAGTCCATGCCACATGGCTCTGCTGGCAATTTTTTAAATTAACAATAGCATAGCACAAACAAAATAGTAATACTGTAATGGCATTATATAGTGGCAAACAGTAGCCACACTTATGGTGAGCGTAGAATAATGTATAGACAAGTTGAATCACTATCTTGTACACCTGGAAACTAATGTAATGTTGTGTGCCAACTATATTAAATTTTAAAAATGAAATTATGGTGGTTTTATATATTTTTAAATTATAGAAAAGAGGTGATATGCTCTTACTAATTTTTTTCATCTAGAGATAAAAACTAAATGAGTTTATGCATCCATATTAATAATTTGGAACAATTACTATCCACAGTAAATTCAACATAACAAATGTGCACACAGAAACATACACACAGTGATTAAAATGAAGTGTTATTAGCAAAAAAAAAAAAAACCCAGAAAGTTAAAATAAGTATTGTCCATGTCTTGATCACTGCTTGATCACCAGACTAGCATCTGGTACATACAAAATAATCAATGCTTATTGATTCAATGACTGCATGGATAGTGTAATTATCTTTATAATAATATATCATTTTTATCAATGGATAAGGATCAGTATATTTAGAATACCGATGAGGAATAATGTTACTTGGAGATCTTATTTTAAGAAAGTTTTTCTTAAAGAGAGCTACAGAAAAATACAAGTAACCTTTTAGATGACTAGTTGATTTCAGGGAAAACTTGCCTTAAAAATCATCAAACATACTATGACATTGTTTACTTTCATTCAGCAATGGTATTGGGCCATTGGAATAAGAAGTGAAAATTGACATCTATATATCTGTATCTATTTATATATCAGCATCTATATATAAATTAATTTAACTAAGTATTTAAAAGTTATATAGATATATAAAACATCTATTTTCAGGATGGAAATAGTTAATGTCATAAGGATTTATCTATATATCCATTGCAACTCCTCTCTATGAGAAAGGGAGAAGCAGCCCCTGACATGCAGGGTCTGGCCTCATAATATCAGCAGGGCCTTGGTGTTGTTAGAAGCTGGCCTGACATGGATAGGTTGTATGGGTCTCCTGTTGAACATAAATAATTTCATAAAAGGTCAACATCTATGATAATGATGGATGCAGAAAAATAGGAAGGAAATTCTCTATGTCTGAACACAAGAAAAACTTGAAAATTTTTCAAGTGACAGAAATGACCAAACACCCTCCCATCCTGGCTAATATGAGTAATTCCTATTCCTCTACCAACTTTGAATTAATATTGTAGTTTTTCCTCTTCCAGATAAGAATTATTAAAATACCTACTCAGAGATGTATCCCTTTGTTTCTAACAGCATCTTATCTGGCAAAGTCCGGATTTCTTAAATCCTCTCAAATTACTCCAGCTTGAATCCCATAATTACACCCTCTCACTAAGGACCACAACAGTTTCCCATGGTGTATGTTCTCCTTTGCTGACAATAGTAAAGAATTCAACTTGTTCAACTACTAATGTGTTTCAGGAGGTGTTTGACAGAATGTCATGGATATCTGTATCTTCATAAATATCCCTTATTTTTCACAAATGGAAGCTATTTTATGCACCTACCCACATACATGCAGACGTGGGCATTTGTTTTTGTATTCTCAAATATAATGACAAGTAATAAATATTAGAGTGAATATTCCATAAAATATAAAGAGATATATTTCAGAAAAAAATAAATCTCTATGTTTTAAATAGCACTAAAATATCATAAAGTATTGATAAGTCTTTACATAATTGAGGCCACAGTTAGGAGGCATAAAACCGATAGTCATAAAGAAGAACATTACATTTTTCACAAAGTGACAGGCACCATTAATAAGACAAACAATAGACTTCAAGGAAACATTATAAACATATAGAAAGTTTCTGGGGCTAAGACTTCGGGTACTATTTTGAACAAAGGTGGTGAGAGTGTTCCTGTCATGTTTCTGATCTTAGGGAGAAGGCCCATTGCAAAGGCATACAAACTGGTAAGGAAGTCAGTCTTTCACTCTGAAGATGACATAATACTCCACATGGAAAACCAAAAGACTTCAGCAAAAAACAGCTAGAGTGGATATATGAATTCAGAAAAGTCGCTGGCTGTAAAATCAATGTACAGAAATTGGTTGCATTTCCGTACACCAATAATGAAGCAGCAGAAAGAAATATCAAGGAATTGATCCCATTTAAAAATGCGCCCAAGGGCGCCTGGGTGGCTTAGTCGGTTAAGAGTCCGAGTTTCGCTTAGGTCACGATCTCGCGGTTTGTGGGTTCGAGCCCCGCGTCGGGCTCTGTGTTGACTGCCAGCTCAGAGCCTGGAGCCTGTTTCAGAGTCTGTATCTCCCTCTCTCTCTGACCCTCCCCTGTTCACGCTGTCTCTCTCTATCCTAGAAATAAATAATATTTTTTAAAAATGCACCCCAAAAAACCCCATAAAATACCCAGGAATATATGCTCATGGATTGGAAGAACAAATATTGCTAAAATGTCGATACTACTCAAAGCAATCTACACATTCAATGCAATCCCTACCAAAATTTTTCACAAAACTAGAACAAACAACCTTAAAATTTGTATAGCACCACAAAAAGCCCTGAATACCCAAAGTAATGTTGAATAAGAAAATGCTAGAGGAATCACAAGCTGTATTAGAAAACTGTAATCATCAGGACAGTACGGTACTGACACAAAAACAGACACATAGATCAATGGAATAGAATAGACAACCCAAAAGTGAACCCACATATATATGGCCAAATAATCTTTGACAAAGCATGAAGAGTATCCAATGGAAAAAAGCCTGTCTCTTTAGCAAAAGCTCCTAGGGGAATTGGACAGTGACATGCAGAAGAATGAGCTTGGACCACTTTCTTACACCATACACAAAAAATAAATTCAGAATGGATGAAAGATCTAAATGTGAGACAGGAAACCATCAAATTCCTAGAGGAGAACAAAGACAGCAATCTCTTTGACCTAGGCCACAGGAACTTCTTACTTGACATGTCTCTGGAGGCAAAGGAAATAAAAGCAAGAATGAACTGCTGGGACCTCATCAAGATAAAAAGCTTCTGTACAGCAAAGGAAACAATCAAGAAAACCAAAAGACTACCAACAGAATGGGAAAAGATATTTGCAATTGACATATCAGATAAAGGGTTAGTATTCAAAATCTATAAAGAACTTATCAAACCCAACAGCCCCCAAAAAATTATCCAGTGAAGAAATGGGCAGAAGACATGAATAGACACTTTTCCAAAGAAGAAATCCAGGTGACCGAAAGACACATGAAAAGATGCTCAGCATTGTTCATCATCGGGGAAATACAAATCAAAACCACAATGAGATATAACCTCATACCCGTCAGAATGGCTAAAATTAACAACTCAGGAAACAGTTGATTGATGACAATGCAGAGAAAGTGAACCCTTTTTCACTATTGGTGGGAATGCAAACTGGTGCAGTAACCTTGGAAAACAGTATGGAGATTCCTCAAAAAATTAAAAATAGAACTATACTATGACCCAGCAATTGCACTACTATTTATCCAAGGATACAGGAATGCTGTTTCAAAGAGGCACATGCACCCCAGTGTTTATAGTTGTGCTATCAGCAATAGACAAAGTATGGGAAAAGCCCAAATGTCCATCAACTGATGAATCAACTGATGAGTCAATAAAAAAAAAATTGGTAATTTTTTTGGTATATATATATATATTTGTCTATACATTTGGTATACACACACACTACTTGGTGATAAAAAAAGAATGAATTCTTGCCATTTGCAACAACGTGGATGGAATAAGTGTATTAAGCTAAGCGAAATAAGTCAGTTGGGGAAAGACAGATATTATATGATTTCACTCATATGTGGAATTTGAGAAACAGTCAACAGATGAACATAGGGGAAGGGAAGGAAAAAGAAGATAAAAACAGAGAGCGGGGCAAACCATGAGACTCTTAAATACAGAGAACAAACTGAGGGTTGCTGGAGGGGAGGGGTTATAAAGGTAATGGGCATTAAGGAGGACACTTTTCTGGATGAACACTGGGTGTCATATATAAGATATGAAGTACTGGGTTCTATTCCTGAAGCCAAGACTACACTGTATGTTAACTATCTTGAATTTAAATAAAAATAAATAAATAAACACATAGAATGGAGGAAGAATAACTGGGTATTATGTAAAATCTGTTCACAATATTTAGTTAGGAAAAGAGGGAAAAGCAAATCTGTTATGCAAAATGGTCAAAATAAATGATTATTTAATTCATAAGGTTGTACAAAATGAAAATTCATGCTCACACACACTAATAATTAGAGAAGTGATAAAAAAAAAAAAAGATGAGAGACGATTTCCCCATCAGTTCATTATAAGTTAAACTGATTTGGTCATACTTAATATTGATAATTATGGTTGGGAGAGCATCTTCATTGATTGTCACTGCAAGTACACACACACACACACACACACACACACACACACACACACACATAATACTGAACTTACTCCTGGAGAATGTGGGGAGTATAACAACAATTTCAACTTTGACTCTATATTTTCTATATTATTTCTAGGATGGGAATATTTATAAAGGCATATCTGTGCACATAGACACGTGAAAAAGCAGAAACAAGTGGAAAATTAAACATAAAGTAGAATCAGACTCAGAATGAGCCTGCGTGGCTTAGTCAGTTAAGCATCTGACTTCGGCTCAGGTTATGATCTCAGTTTGAGGCCCACATCAGGCTCTGTGCTGACAGCTCAGAACTTGGAGCCTGCTTCAGAGTCTGTGTCTCCCTCTCTCTCTCTCTCTCTGGCCCTCCTCAGCTCACACCCTGTCTCCTTCTCTCAAAAATAAACATAAAAAAAGGAAGAATCCTATTCCATAATAAAGGACAAAATATCTTTGAAACTTGTTTTTTGAGTAAACAGAAAGTGTTTGGTTTCTTAGAAAGTGTTAAGAATATAAACATATTAAGGTATTGAATAAATGCAATTTATTTACATGGAAATAATATTTAGTTTATTATTTATTACCCAATGTGAATAAGTTTACTGTCATTCACCTTGTAAAATATATAAATTTATTAACATATACATTTTATTAATTTCATTACAGTAAAACATGATAACTATACTATTTTTTATCATAACTATTGCTTAACTCTATTTAATCTTATTCACAAAATGAAACTTTAATAAAGTTATCACTAAAAAGAAAATTGGGGGAGGTTTTCTCTTAGAAACTCACTTTTTTCCTCAAGGATATACTTTCATATTGGTAATTTATGAATTAATTTCCAATGACTTTAGGTAATAAATGTTATTGATCAACTGCTATTTTAAGTATTATTTAGTTTTTACCATTGTAAGTTCTTTTGGACATTCTAGAAATAATAAAATAATAAAATTTCATTGAATATAACTATACTATATAACTGAAAAGTTGAACATATAAGTGTATAAATAGAAGTTGAAATTATTAAATGAGAGCTGTTAAGTAGGTGAACTACAATAACATTTCTTATGAAATTTTAGGAATGTCAATTTAACAAGTGCTGTGATTTTCATACATGTAAATTGAAAAGTTCAGCAAAATGTGGTTCTGGACCCTGCTGTACATCAAAATGTGAGGTAAGTTTCTAATACTTATAAAAAGGAAATTAAGCTGTAATAGAAGTTTATATTAATTAAATTGATGTGGAATTCATAAAAAGAATATAGAAGTGATTCAGTGGACAAAATGGAGAACACATCAACATCCATAAGTAAAAAGAAAAAATACTATGAATTAAAGAAAGCATAACACATAGGTACTGATTATTCTGATAATCTGGACAAAATGGAGAACACATCAACAACCATAAGTAAAAAGAAAAAATACTATGAATTAAAGAAAGCATAACACATAGGTACTGATTATTGTGTTGTGTGTATTTGTAAACCATAATTTACCATCTTCTAAATCATCAGATAAAGAAAGAGTAAATATATTCATTACTACATCAAAATATTATCAACTATAGAGGAAATTTTGAAGTCAAATAAATGATAAATGTATATGGAAATATAGGCTGTGTAGCAGACAAAATGTGTAGCATATAGAATATACAAAGAACTCTCAGACATGGAAAACTGAAAGACAAATCACACGCACTCACGCACACGGGCACAGACACACACACACACAGGCAAAGGGACTGCACAGGCAATTTACAATAATGGAAGTAGAGTTGTTCAGTGTGTGTACTTCACCTGCAGTAATTAAGGTAAACATAAACACAATTAACACAATATCAAAAAGTAGTTGTCCAAATGGCAATCTTAAAAACAACAATGTCAGATATTAACCAAAGAAAAAGGATAAGATCTTTTTGGAGAATGTGGAATTTTGAATTGCTATAATCCCTTTAGTGAGCAATATTTGAATATCTCTGAACAAAGTATAAGTTATCAGTTAGTTTCTTTCTTATGTATATACCCTAGAAACATGCATATAGATGGAATGCTTAGAAAAGAATATTAATTATAGAGTTGTTTGCAGTAGTAAACAGTTGGTATTGGAATAATCACATACATTATTGTATGTTATACAAGAATTAATAACTGTAGGCTAAGTATTCATGCACTAATATGATGTTATCTTTAAGATATATGTTCAAATGAGAAACTAAGTTCAATAATGCAAAATATTTTATAATTAGAATTCTTAGATATTATATACACATAAATATTCCATATATTCTTTTTGCCCAATTTTTCAACTCGGGTATAACTTACTATATTTTAATTTTATTACAGTAAAATTCTTTTAGTGAATACCTCAGAATATTATAACAACCATTCAGCCTTATAACTGGCACCACAATCAAGGGATAGGTGATTTCATCATTGCTCTAAAAAAACCACACTGTGCCTCTTTATAGCTCCACCCAATGACCCGGTAACTACAGATCTGTTTTCTGCATCTGTAACTTTCACTGTAACATAAATTGAATCATATATGTAAACACTGTAATTGGGCATGTTAGCATAATGCATTTGAGATTCATTCAAGTTTTGTTGCTTGTCAGTAACTCACTCCCTTTTGGCTTATTTTTTCAAAATAGGTATTTATTATTAAAAAATATGCAAACTGGCTTTTTATTATTCACAAATTATGAAATTTTTTTTTAAATTTCTCTCAACCCTCCCAAAAAGTGTGCCCTCTCTCTATATTCTTGAATGGCAGTACATTTTGATGGTATAGAAACCAACTCACAAACTTTCTATATAACTTTGTTAGAAAGTACAAAGATATGGCAGAAGCTAGAATCCCTACAGTGTTAGACAAATTCAAGTTTTAGTGTTACTGGACTTTTATAAACAGTGAGGATTACAGAGTAAATGGTAAACAAACATCTGTGTGAAATTTTGCAAAGCAAAAATGATTACTTCTTTATGTTTTCACTTTGCTTCAGCCTTTCCAAAACACTTTTAAATGCAAAAGTTGAAAATTTACAGTTACATGAAATTTAAAAAATCTTGGGCACCTGGATGACTCAGTTGGTTAGGAGGTCAACTTCAGCTGAGGTCATGATTTCACGGTTCATGATTTTGAGCCCAGCGTCAGGTTCTGTACTGTCAGCTTGGAGCGTGGAACCTGCTTCAGATTCTGTGTCTCCCTCTCTCTCTGCCCTTCCTTCACTCACTCTTTGTCTCTCTTTTGTCTCTCAAAAATGAATAAACATTAAAAATTTAAAAAGAAAGAAAAGAAAAAACTCTTGGGGCGCCTGGGTGACACAGTTGGTTAAGGGTCTGACTCTTGGTTTTGGCTCAGGTCCTGATCTCACGGTTTTATGACTTCGAGCCCTGCTTTGGGTTCTGTGCTGACAATGTGCAGCCTGGTTGGGATTTCTCTCTATCTCTCTCTGCCCCTCCTCCGCTCATGCTTTCTCTCTCAAAATAAATAAATAAAATAAAAAAGAGAAAAAAATCCCTTAAAAGTAGCATCATTCAAACAGCACCTAACTCACAAATGTGTATGCAGTCACCACAACTAAGCATGTCAGAGTCACCAGCTTATTACTGAAGGTAGAATTACAGGCCATTTCTGATAGTTAAGAGAAAAGGGCATGAGGGGTAAGTATGCAGCCCAGGACAATCAGGTGCTTGATTGTGGGAAAAAGGGTCAAAACTAAACCTACTTTCCTTACAGAATCCTGTTTTTAATTACAAGTCCTAATTAAAAACAGCTCCTTTAAACACCTAAATCCTTTTTGACACCGTCTTCATCACTAAAACAGAGATGGTACAAAGTCTTCATACAAAAGAGAAACTTTCTGAAACTGTATTTTACATCAATACTAATAATAGCCAATTTAGCAGAAAGAACTACAAAATGCAAATTTATAAATACTGTACCTTACTTTTCCTTCATAACTCAAAGCCTTGGGATAACTGTGATTCTCCCAAATATCAATAATTAGGGATATTTTATATGATAAATCTCTTCACTAAGTAAGAATAGCCATTCATAGAATATGGTTTTCTTTTTTCTTCCTAGATATCAGTAGCAGGCACTCCTTGTAGAAAGAGTATTGATCAAGACTGTGATTTTACAGAATATTGTAATGGAACATCTAGTAATTGTGTTCCTGACACTTATGCATTGAATGGCCACTTGTGCAGGTTGGGAACTGCATATTGTTATAATGGGCGATGCCAAACTACTGATAACCAGTGTGCCCAGACATTTGGAGAAGGTATTGCTCTTTATTATATACTTATTTTACCTTAAATTTAGATCCCTCTCTATAGGAATATATCAAATAGATGGTTAAAGAAAGTTAAAGCCCTAATTATCAAGTTGAAGAAACTTCAGAGTAGGTTACATTCTCAGTCAAGTCTGTTTTGCCATAATTAAGGTTCTGGTTGGAAGACGAATGAAACTTACACACAGGATAGGACCAGTTGAAAATATGTTCTTCCCAATTTTAGCCTCCATAATTCTCTGAAACTACAGAAAATATAAAATGGTACAACCCTGATCCTTCACACCACCACCTGCACCCTAGTAAGAATGGCATAAGTATGTTCCTATTTTTGTGTCACTCATAACACAAATTGTATCCCTATCTGGTTTCTCTCCTACCTGTCCTGGACACTAACTGAAAATCAAGTTAAGTCACAGCAGAATAAAGCCGGGATGTGCCGGAATTTATAAGGGATCAAAGGAAATATACCCCACTGGAGCTGTAGGTCTTAGACAGCAATTACCGCCAGAATCAAGGGAGTGTATACATGGAACAGTTTCTGAGAGTGCTTGATCCTAAGATTGGATAGGGGAACATAAGATTGGGTAAGAGAGAGTTTATTCTTTTGGGAGTACTCTCCTAAGATACTAAGACTTAACACCCTGGCAAGGATCATAGAAGACAGTACAAATTTCTATTAGGATTGTTTCCAGAGAGATGAAAACAATAGCCCACTCTAAGTGAAATTTAAATGACAAAATTGCCAAGGGAATAGAATCCTTGACAACTTTCAGTGCACAATGGGTCCATAGGATCCACAAATCCATTTGGTAATTATTTTCAGTCCTAGAGGATATCATCAGGTTTGATATATTAATAGTTTGTGCAGTCCCATCATTACATCCTTGGCCTATTTGATAAGGCCATAGAGACACTCTCTGTAACCCTCTCCTTCCAGAAGTTAATAGTCTCTTTAAAGATCTAAAGGATGCAGAGGCGATTAGCAGTATATATATATATATATATATATATATATATATATATAATTACTCAATATAATTAATTGATCAATATGATTCTTGCAGAAACCAGATGGTGTTGGAAGATAATAGAAATCCATTGCAAATGCAGAAAAGCAGTAGATTAATTGCACCCACTATGCCAGATGTGGTGTCCATGCAAGAGCAGAATAGCATATGTAGTATGCCACTGATTTGGCTAATATATTCTTTTCTCTTCCTATTTGTAAAAAAGAATTAGAAATAGTTTGCTTTTGCATGGAATAGATAATGGCATTAATGTTGAGTTTTGTTCTCAATCATAAAGTTGTAGAGATGTGGACGTCTTAGAGAATATCACATTTTCTATTCCATCAATGATTTTGTTCTAATACAGCTAAGTAGGAAAAGCATTGCTAGAATGCTGGAGGATTAAGTAAAGCACATTTTCTATAAAGGGAAGGAGATAGACTTTCAAAATGTTTAGGAATTTGTCATAAATAAAATTTTTAGGTGTCCAGTGATCAGAGGTATTATCTGACATCTCCTGAAAAGTAAAAACAAATGGTATATACATCTCTTTGAACTAAAAAGTACACCAGCTTGTAGGCCTCTTTAGGTTCAGGAGTCAATATATTCCATGTGGGAAAGTACTTCTTGATTTCATTTACTAGATGACATGAAAGGTTGCTAAGTTGAGTGATGTGAAAAAGCAGGAAAGGGTTCTGCAGCATGTCCAAGCTGCAATGAAAGAAGCCTTGCATTCTGAATTATAAAACATAGCAGCCCAAATAATATTACAGGTGTGGGTTATGAGAAAAAATGCTATATGGGATTTATACCACACTTCTTTGGGAGAGTAACAGAACAGTGCTCTGGGGTTTTAGAGCAAGATCATTCCATCTAAACTGGAGAGCTATACCACTTTGACAAAACCACTCTGAGCACACCACACCACTGACCCCTGTAGAGATGAAGAATCTGACTTTCAGACACCAAAAACCATGTGTTCAGAACTGTACAGTATAAGCTCTGTTATGTCAGATCCACTAAGTTAAATGGTCAGGTATATGGAAGTCACTCATTCACCTGGACTCAAGTACAAGCAAAAAGAGAGGGCAGAAGAAAAATCCATGAGCAGAAAATCCAGAACAGTACATCTTTCTCTCCTTTGCATCTCCCTCAGTTCATACCTATGAAATTTCATGGGATTTGACCATGACCAGGTTACACTAGAAGAACAAGCTTATGCTTGTTTTATAGATGTGCTGGCTCAGTCACTAGTCCTAAGTGGGGGAAAAGAAGCAGTAGCCATACTTCAGCCTCACTTTGGAGGATGCCTTGAAAGATACTGACCATCTGATCATTTGTTTCTGTAGAAGGGGAAATAGCCAGCTGCAGATTATAGATATTCTCATGAACAATGACAAAGGGCCTAGTTTGTTGGTGGGGTTCCTGGGTGTGGAAAGACTAGAAGATTAGAGGCAAGAGTTCTGGAATAGAGATACATGGAAATACACATGGAAATGAACAAAAATATGAAGATCTTTACATTAATACACCAGTTAACACCCACCAATGAGCACCCACCATGGAAGAGACACAAAACAATCAAATAAGCATAATAATTTGGCTAGTTTACATCTACCAGCATCTGTCATTATCCATCCCAATACCTGTAGGATGGACATATTTCTAGGCTCTCTATTTTTTAAGTACTGCCTCTGAAATAACAGATTCTTTTCTGAGTTTAGTTTATCTTTTCTTGAGTACCTTTACCTTCTGGTCAAATGTAGTCAATAGTAACCAAGACACCTTCTGGTTCCCTACTTCTTTGCCGAAGACAAATTTATTAGGGTTATTATTTCCCTTTCAAACACTGAGAAGAGAGTTTGTTCAAGTGTTTTATTCTCTCATAACATGCATTAGTCTTCTTTATCCAGTGATAGTAATTTTATTACCATCTACAATGACAATGCCACATATTTTAGACACATTTTACTGGGGAACTCCACTTTTAAGTACCAATTCATGTTTTTGATGAAATGGAAAAAAACTCTGAAACATCTGAGATTTATGTATCCAATACAATGATTCTGTTACTCCACACTGCTTTCACTATGATGCCCAGAGTGACATGAATGTCTACTTAAACGTCTACAAAATGTCTACTTAAAACATTGCTTATGCTCCATGAGAGAAGAGAATATGAGACTGAATTCTGAAGGTTTCTGCCCATAAGTAACATGTTTCAAATTGCAATGTCAAGCCTAATATTCATTGGATAGGGGCGCCTGGGTGGCTCAGTTGGTTAAAGTAAGCATCTGACTTCGACTCAGGTCATGGGTTCGAGCCCCGCATCAGGCTCTATGCTGACAGCTCAGAGCCTGGAGCCTGCTTTAGATTCTGTGTCTCCCTCTCTCTCTGACCTCCTGCTCACGCTCTCTCTCTCTCTCTCTCTCAGAAATAAATTTAAAAAATATTCATTGGATGAAGCAATATGCATTCCCACAGGAAAGGGCAGCAAATTATTGTTATTAATAATATAATTTTACTACTATAGATACAATTCTTTTCTGGTAGGTAAGATAATTGTTTCTTTCTACTTGCATTGGCAAGATACACACAGAAAAAAAGTATGACCAAACTCATTTTTTTTGCTTATGTAATAAGAGTTTCATTAGTTTTTTATGGAGAAAATATTTAATTTATATTAAAAATAATAATTTAATAGACATGTTTACATTTTTAGGTGCTCAAGGTGCTCCATTTGCCTGTTACAAAGAACTCAATTCTAGGCATGATAAATTTGGAAACTGTGGTTTTAAAAATTCACAACCCTGTGAACAGAAGTATGTATATAGAAAATAATTGTTTTACTAAATCATAAGAATTATATATTGTCTGTTAAGAGATGCTAAAGAGTAACAGTAAATTGCATATCAGGAGAATATTTTCAAATAACATTATATATATTGTTCTTTCTTTTTCCCTGTTTTTTTCTCTAATACATTCTAATGAAAAACTAGACCAAAAAAGGCTGATGCTTATTACCAGAGGTAGGAAGCTAGCACAAACTACCAAAAATCAGAAACTTGTGCACTAAACTGAGAATTAAAACTGAGTTTTTTAATTAAGTTGATATGATAATGATCCTAAAGCAAATGCTTTGATTTTTGAGACATGAGATTATTTAGAGGAATAAAGTTTTCTTTTTTTTTTTTGTTTTTGTTGTTTGTTTCCAAAATACTGATATGTAAAGCATGGCAGTACTTATCAATAACTAAATTGGAAGCCCTGAAACATTTTTAAGGGATTTATGAAATCCAATAAGGAAGAGCTTAATCCATAACAAATACTTCCTGAATTTCGTGGGACTATTGAAAACAAAATAATAAAAAAAATAACAGATAAGATGTTGACCAAGGTAGTGACATAGGAGGCTTTTAGAATTTTACTCCTACCATATACACATTGAATGTTCATGTACACATGAAGCTACTACTTCTAAAAGAAATCCAAAAACACCTGAAAGACTCCTACACATTGAGCAAATGAGAAAATACTCACATTGAAACACACAGATACACACTCTCACCATAAAACACATAACTGGCACAGTACCACACAACTGGAAGAGAAATTCCACTCCCAGTTTCTTCCTGAGGAGCAAAGGTTTTGGACCCCACCTTTAGTGTTCCAACATTTTAAGACACTTCCCTGAGGGACAGGATTACAAAACATGTAGTTCTGAAAGCCAACAAAGCTTGTGTTCACAGACCCACAGGACTATGGCAAACAAAGGAATGATTGTTAACAGGAATTTAAGCACACATCACAAATATCCTCCAAGGCTCAGGAGAGAGGAAGCAGGCAAATTTCCTCTCTCCCAGTCCTTTCCCTAAAAGTGATCTGGCTGCATACTTAGCTGCCACCTTAGGCTTAGGCTTCTAATTTAGCACACATGTAGAGACAAATTCTGATCCTTCCTAGAGACTGAAGAAACTGATGGACATCTCTTTTGCCAATTCCTTGTAGCCCACGCTAAGTTACTAATATCTCCCTGCAAGGAACATGTATGTACATAAGTCTGTTCCTCAACTTTTGCCCTACTGCCCAAGGAACAATTCCCTAGATCATCTGGCTCTGATTCAAGGAACTTCTATTCACAAGTCCCAGAAGACTGTAGTAAACAAAGAAGGAGTTCTCAAGTGTTTATACTTCAGGGCTCAGCACAGAGGGAGCAGACAGGGTTGCCTGTCTCAAAGTTTTTGCCTGAAATGGATCCATTTACATACTTGACTGAAAGGGACTGGCTTTGATCCTGCACAGGGACCAGGGAAGCTGGCAGCTTTCTCTTCCAGTATGTCTTGCTAGCCAGCTCCAAGACTCCCATATCTCTGGAAGGAGCTTATAAAGCATGTCTTCCACCACAGATTTTGTACTCTCTGCCCAGAGAACAGGTTCCCAAACTACCTAGTTCTGATAGCCAATACTACTTCTGTTCACAATTCTCACAGGACTGTACAAAGAAACAGTTCCTAACAGACACAGGAATATCCTCCTTTAACCAATCCTGCACCTATAGAACCAGGCCTAGCACAGAGGAAAGAGGCAAAAATGTCCATCTTCTATTTTTCCCTCGAGGGTCTTAACTACCTACTTTTTCAGTTAATGCCTTTAGTATGCTGCTTCGAGTCAGACTAGGTCTAGGAGCCCCTAGATGCATTCAACCCTCCCCTTTATGATACTTATGGGTCTTAGCACATCTTCACTATTGGGAGCCACTAAGAAAACTAAAGTGTCTTGGACAATCAAAACAGATTGAAAGGCAAACGGGAACCAAGGCTGGGCTAAGCTAATTGATGAAGTTTATCTCCTGAATTAGACCACTATGTTAAGATGGAGAGAGGTAACTGCTTTATTTAATGTATAGAAACCAACACAGAATTCAAGACAAAATAAACATGAGTATTTTCTCAGAGCAAAATAAGAATATCCAGAAACTGATCTTAATGAAATGGAGATAAGTGATTTACTTGATAGATAAAAATAACAGTTATAAACATGTGCACTGTGGTTGGAAGAGCAATGCATGAACAAATTGAGAGTTTTAACCAAGAGATGGGAAATATAAGAAAGTACCAAAGAACTCGCAGAGCTGAAGAATACAGTGACTGAATTGAAAAAGTTAAAGAATCAATGAACTAGTAGTTGGCAGTGAAATTCATCCAATCATAGGGAAAAAAAGAGGTAAAGAGACAGAGAAAGAGAAGGAAAAGAAATGAAAAAGAGTCAAGATTACTTAAGGAACTTATGGGGCACCATTAAGCAGAGCATTATAACTTTATAGGAGTATCAGAATGAGAAAAGAGTGAGAAAAGGGCAGAAAGCTTTTTGAATGAAATAATAAGTGAAATTTTACCCAACTGGGGGGAAACAGATATTCAGATACAAGAAGCCTAGGGAGAAGCAAAAATATGAAGCCAAAATCTCCACAGCAAAATTAAATGTATTAATATATTTAAATGTATTAAAATGTATAAAATGTATTTAAAAATACATTAAAATTAAATTGTCAAAGATTAAAAGCAATGCAAGAATCTTAAAAGCAGCAAGAAAAAAGTAACTTGATATGTACAAAAGAATGCCATAAAAATATATGTAGGCTTTTGAGCAGAAATCTGCAGGCCATAAGGGAGTGAGACAATAGAGTTTTCCAGACAAGCAAAAGCTGAAGTTCATCACAAGACCAGCCTTACAAGAAATGCTAAAGATGCTTCTTTAAGCCAAAATTAAAGGACACTAATTAGAAAAAGAACTTATGAAAGAATAAAATCCACAGGAAATAACAAATAAATAGTTAAATTCAGAGCACTCTAATGTGATCATAGTGGGTAAATCACTTATAACTCTAATATAAGGATTAAAAGACAAAGGATTAAAAATGACTATAAGGACCATAATTTGTTAATTTATAAACAATGTAAAAAGTTACACACTATGATGTCAAAAATATAAGTGTGCAGGAGGAGTATAAACATGTAGAGCTTTTATATGTGTTCAGAATTTTCATTAGCTTAAAATCGTTACAAATATAAGCTGTTTTATTTAAATTTCATGTTAAACCCAAAGCAAAAACTTAAGGTGGATGTACAAAAGACAAAAAGAATATTCTCTTTTCTTCATGCATGAAGACTCTTCTCCATATAAGACATACAAATGGCTAAACCACACAAGAAAGAATGCTCAACATTATTCATCATCAGAAAAATACAAATCAAAACTATAATGAGATACCACCTCACACCTGTCAGAATGGCTAAAATTAACAACTTGGGAAGCAACAGAAGTTGGCAAGGAGGTGGAGAAGGAAACTTTCTTACATTGTTGGTGGGAATGCAAACTGGTGCAGCCACACTGGAAAACAGTGTGGAGGTTCCTCAGAAAATTAAAGATAGAACTACCTTATGACCCAGCAATTGCACTATAAGTTATTTATCCAAAGGATACAAAAATACTGATTCAAAAGGGTACATGTGCCCCAATGTTTATAGTACCACTATCAACAATAGCCAAATTATGGAAAGAGCACCAATGTCCATCAACTGATGAATGGATAAAGATGTGTGTGTGTGTGTGTGTGTGTGTGTGTGTGTGTGTAGAGAGAGAGAGAGAGAGAAGAACATTACTCACCTATCAAAAGAATAAAATCTTGCCATTTGCAAAGATGTGAAGGGAACTAGAGTTTATTTTGATAAGCAAAATAAGTCAGTCAAAGAAAAACAAATGCCATATAATTTCACTCATATGTAGCATTTCAGAAACAAAATGGATCAACTTAGGGGAAGAGAAGGAAAAATAAACTAAGATAAAAACAGAGAGAGAGGCAAACCATAAGAGACTTTTAGCTATAGAGAACAAACTGAGGGTTGATGGTGGGTAAGGAGTGGGCTAAATGGATGGTAGGCATTAAAGAGGGCTCTTGCTGTGATGGGCACTGGCTATAATATGTAAATAATGAATCATTAAACCTACTTCTGAAACGAATACTACACTATATGTTAACTAACTTGAATTTAAATAAAATATTGGAAAGGTAAAAAGAAGAATCCTATGGAATCAAAGTATAAATCTACAGAAAATTAAATCAAGTCACAGAGGAAGACACCAAGAGAGGAGAAAAGGAACAAAGGAATTAAAAAGCAAACAGAAAACAATGAACAAAATGGTAATAGTAAGTCCATATCTATCAGAAAATACTTTAAATATAAACAGACTATGTTCTCCAATCAAAATACATAGAGTGGCTGAACGGATAATAAAATAAGATGCAACAATACACTGCCTACAAGAGACTCACTCAACATTACAACACATAGAGTGAAAGTGAATACAATAATGGTAGCAGATCTCAATACCCCATTTTCAACAATAGAGAGATCATCCAGACAGATAATCAGTAAGGAAACATCAGCCTTAAAGTACATATTGGACTTAATAGACATTTATAGAACATTTTATCCAGCAGGAGCAGAATACATTCTTCTTATGTACACATACACTTTCTTCAGGAGATCATATGTTAGGCCACAAAACAAGTCTTAAGAAATTTAAGAAGATGGAAACCATATCAAACATCTATTCCAATCACAATGGTCTGAAACTAGAAATCAATTACAAAAAGAAACCTGTAAAATTCAAAAATTTGTGGAGATTAAACTACATGCTACTGAGCAACCAGTGGGTCATAGAAGAAATAAGAAGTCAAAAGATACCTTGAAATAAATGAAAATGGACTCACAGCATACCAGAATATTTGATACAGCAAAGCAGTTATAAGAAGGAAGTGTGTTGTGATGTTTACATTAAATAGAGGAAAGGTCTGAAATAAACAGCCTAATTTACATCCAAAATATTAGAAAAATAATAATCTAAGGATAACTTGAGTAGAAGAAAGAAAATAGCATAAAGTGGAAAGAAATTAGAGACTAAAAAGTCAATAGAAAAGATCAATGATATGGAAAGCTGACGTTTTGACAAGATAAACTGACAAACCACTAGCTAGACTTACTAACAAAAGGAGATATGGCTCAAGTAGCTAAAATTAAAAATGAAAGAATAGACATTATAACTGACATCACAGAAATAAAAAGATTATAAGAAACAACTATGAACCATTATATGCACCCAAATTGGACAAGATGAAAGAAATGGATAAATACCCTAGACACACAAAGCCTAGCAACAGAATCATGGAGCAATAAAAAATATGAACAGACCAAAACAAATGAGATCAAATCATTAATCAAAAAACTCCCAAACAAAAATCCAGATCCAGATTCTTCATTGGTGAATTCTACCACACATTTAAAGAATTAATAACAATCTTCTTTGAAATCTTACAAAAACCAGAAGAGGAAAAAACACTTTGTAAGTCATTCTACAGGGCTAGTTTTACTCTAATAACAAAGCTGGGCAAGGATATTACAAGAAGAGAAATAGTAGACAAATATCCATAGGGAACATAGATGCAAAAATCCTCAATGAAATATTTGAAAACTTAATCCAAGAGCACATTAAAAGGATAATACATCATGATCAAGTGACATTTATTCCAGTGATGCATGGAAGGTTCACCCTCCACAAACCAATTGATATAATACACCACATTAACAAAATAAAGTATAAATATCATATGATTATCTCAATAAGTACAGAAAAAGCATTTAGCAAAATTCAACATCCTTTTATCACAAAAACTTATTAGTATAGAAGGATTGCACCTCAACATAATAAAGGTCATATATGACAGTCCCACAGCTAACATACTTAATGGTGGCAGCTCAAAATTCTTCCTCAAAGATCAAGACCAAGACAAGAATGTATGCTAATGTTAATTTTATTCAAAATAATACTGCAATTACCAAACAAGTCAATTAGGCAAGAAGACATGAAAATCTTCCAAATAAGAAAGAAAGAAGTAAAGCTGTCTGTTATAGATAATACAATCTTACATGTGGGAAACCACAGAAATCTTGGAGCTATTAAACAAATTCCAGAAAGTTGCAGGGCACAATTTCAATATACAAAGATTAATTGCATTTAGTAAACTAACAATGAACTATTGTAAAGAAAAATAACAATCCTAATTATAATATCATGAAGAATAAAATAGTTAGAAATCAGTTTATATCAAGAAGTAAATATTATATACTATATATATATACTGAAAACTATAAGAAATTGATGAAATACATTGAAGAACACACAATAAATGTAAAGATATTCTCTACTGATGAATTAGAAGAATTAAAACTGTTAAAGTATCTATACAAACAACAGTATCTATACTACCAAAAGCATTCTACAGATTTAATGCAATCCCTATCAAAATTCAAATGTCATTTTTTACAGAAATAAAAAAAACATTCTAAAACTATATGAAACCACAAAAGACCCCAAAGAGCCAGAGTAGTATTGAGAAAGAATAATAAATCATCACACTTCCTTATATCAAACTTTATTTAAAAAAAAAAACTACAGCAACAACAACAACAAAAATACACCATTCAAGTGCACATGGAACATTCTCCAGAATAGATCACATACTGGATCACAAATCAGTCCTCCACAAGTATAAAAAAATTGAGAATATATGCATATTTTCAGATAACAACGCTATGAAACTTGAAACCAACAAGAAAACATTTGGAAAGACCTTAACCCATGGAAGTTAAAGTACATCCTGCTAAAGAATGAATAGGTTAGGGCTCCTGGGTGGCTCAGTGAGTTAAGCATCTGACTTTGGCTCATGTCATGATCTCACGGTCTGTGGGTTTGAACCCCACGTCTGGTTCTGTGCTGACAGCTCAGAGCCTGAAGCCTGCCTCGGATTCTACATCTCCCTCTCTCTCCATCCCCCCCTCCATTCACACTCTGTCTGTCTCTCTCTCTCTCTCAAAAGTAAATAAACATTTAAAAAAGTGAATGAGTTAACCAGGATTAAAGAAGAAATTTAAAAAATCCATGAAAGCAAATGAAAACACAATAGTCCAAAACTTTTGGGATGCAGCAAAGATAGTCCTAAGAGGGAAATATATTACAATTCAGGCCTATCTCAAGAAGCAAGAAAGGTCCCATATACACAACCTACTCTTAACACTTACAGGAGCTAGAAAAAGAATGGCAAATAAAGCCTAAAGCCAGCAGAAGCAGGGGTATAATAAAGATTAGGGCCGAAATAAATGATACAGAAACAAGCAAAAACAGCAGAACAGATCAATGAAACTAAGAGCTAGTTCTTTGAAAGAATTAACAAAATTGATAAACCCCTAGCCTGACTTACAAAAGAGAAAGGACCCAAATAGAGAAAATCACAAATGAAAGAGGAGAGATCAAAACCAACATCACAGAAATACAAATAATTATAAGAGAATACTATGCAAAATTATATGCCAACAAACTGGGCAATCTAGAAGAAATGAACAAATACTTAGTATCTCACAATCGACCAAAACGGGAACAGGAAGAAATAGAAAAGTTGAAGAGACCCATAACCAGCAAAGAAACAGAATCAGTAATCAAAAATCTCCCAACAAACAAGAATCTTGGGCCAGTTGGCTTCCCAGGGGAATTCTACCTCACATTAAAAGCAGAGTTGATACCAATTCTCTTCAAACTGTTCCAAAAAAATAGAAGGAAAACTTCCAAACTCATTCTATTAAACCAACATTACCTTGTCCCAAACCAGACAAAAACCCCACTAAAAAGGAGACCTACAGGCCAATATCCCTGATGAACATGCATGCAAAAATTTTCAACAAGATATTAGCAAATCAACTTCAAAAGTATATTTAAAAAATTATTCATCATGATGAAGAGTGATTTATTCCTGAGCTGCAAGGCTGGTTTAATATTTGCAAGTCAATCAATGTGATACACCACATCGATAAAAGAAATGATAAGAACCATATGATCTCAATAGACACAGAAAAAGCATTTGACAAAACACACCACACATTCTTGATAAAAATCCCTCAGGAAAGTAGGGATAGAAGGAACATGCCTCAACATATAAAGGGACCATATGAAAGACCCACAGCTAATATCATCCTCAACTGGGAAAAACTGAGAGTCTTTACCCTACAGTCAGGAAGAAGACAAGGATATCCACTTTTATCATTACTATTTAACATAGTATTAGAAGTGTTAGCCTCAGCCATCAGACAACAACAACAAAAAAATAAGAGGCATTCAAATCGACAAGGAAAAAGTCAAACTTTCACTATTTGAAGATGACTTAATACTCTATGTAGAAATCCTGAAAGACTCCACCCAAAAATTTCTAGAACTAATACATGAATTCAGGAAAGTCACAGGATATAAAATCAATGTACAGAATTCGGTTGCATTTCTATACACCAATAATGAAGCAACAGACAAAGAAGTCGCAGAATCAATCTCATTTGCAGCTGCATCAAAAACAATAGGATAGCTAGAAATAAACGTAACTAAAAGGTACAAGATTTATACTCTGAAAACTATAGAACACATATAAAAGAAATTGAAGAAGACACAAAGAATGGAAAGGCATTCCATACTCACGCATAGGAAAAACAAATGTTAAAATGTCTGTACTGCCCAAAGCAATCTACACATTTAAAGCAATCCCTATCAAAATACCACAAGCATTTTTCACGGAGCTAGAACAAGCAGTTCTAAAATTTGTGTGGAATCTCAAAAGATGCCAAATAGCCAAAGCAGTTATGAAAAAGAAAAACAAAACTGGAGGCATCACAATTCCAGATTTCAAGCTATATTACAAAACTGTAGTTATCAAGAGAGTATGGTACTTACACAAAAACAGACACATAGATCAATGGAACAGAATAGAAATCTCCCAAAATTGACCCACAACTATACAGTCAACGAATCTTTGACAAAGCAGGAAAGAATGTCCAATGGAATAGTCTCTTCAAATGGTGTTGGGAAGACTCGACAGCAACATGCAGAAGAATGAAACTGGACCACTTTCTTACACCATATGCAAAAATAAATTCAAAATGGATGAATCGCCGAAATGTGAGAATGGAAACCATCAAAATCCTAGGCATAGGTAGCAACCTATTTGACCTCAGCTATAGCAACTGCTTACTGGACATGTCACTGAAGGCAAGGAAAACAAAAGCAAACATCTACTATTGGGACTTCATCAAGATAAAAATCTGTGTACTGTGAAGACAACAATCAACAAAACTGAAAGGCAGCCTACAGAATGGGAGAAGATATTTTGAAATGACATATCTGATAAAAGGTTAGTGTCCAAAATCTATGAAATACTTAACAAATTTAACACCCAAAAAAACAAGTAACCCAGTTAAGAAATGGGCAGAAGACATGAGTAGACACTTTTCCAAAGAAGATACTCAAATGGCTAGAAGCCACATGAAAAGATGCTCAACAACACTCATCATCAGGGAAATACAAATCGAAATCATGGTGAGATACCATCTCGCACCTGTGAGAATGGCTAAAATTAACAACACAAGAAACCACAGATATTTGCAAGGTTGTAGAGAAAAGGGAACCTTCTTGCACCATTGGTGGGAATGTACCCCAGTATTTATAGCATCAGTATCAACAATAGCCAAACTATGGAGAGAAGCCAAATGTCCATAAATGGATAAAGAAGATGTGGGGTATATATCTCTATATCTATATCTATATCTATATCTATATCTATATCTATATCTATATCTATATCTATATCTATATCTGTCTGTCTATCTATCTATCTATCTATCTATCCATATACAATGGAATACTACTCAGCCTTCAAAAAGAATGAAATCTCACCATGGTTGGAGCAGAATGTATTATGCTAAGCGAAATAAGTCAACCAGAGAAAGAGAAATACCATATGATTTCACTCATATATGGAATTTAATAAACAAAACAGATGAACATATGGGTATTGGGGTGAAGAGAAGAAGGGGAAACAAACCACAAGAGACTCTAAATGATAGTGAACAAACTATGGATTGACAGAGGGAGGTGGGTGGAAGATGGGCTAGATGGGCAAGATGAGTAATGGGTACTAAGGAGGGCACTTGTGATGAGCACTGGGTGTTGTATGTAAGTGATGGTTCACTGAATTCTACTCCTAAAACAAATATTGCACTGTATGTTAACTAAAGTTTAAATTAAAAAAGAGGAAAAGAAAAATAAACACAAGAACTGCCATATGACTATAGTTAATAATCCATATTGCAGATTTGAAAGTTGCTAATAAAGTAAATCTTAAAAGTTCTCATGACAAAGGAAAAATTTTAACTGTGTATGGTGACACATGTTATTATGGTGATTGTTTGGCAGTACATACAAATATCTAATCATTAAGTTGTACACCTGAATCTAATACTATGCTATATGTCAATTATCCTTCAATAAAGACAGAACAAACAAAAACTACAGTAATCAAAAGAGTTGGCATAAAATATTGTCATGAAAACAAGCATATGTAAATGGAACAGAAAATTCAGCCTAAAAATAAACACATGCAGACACAATCAATTAACTCTAAACGAGAAGGCCAATGGTAAATGATAGTCTCTTCAATAAATCATGTTTGAAATACTGGATTGCTATAAGGAAAACAATAAAAATGACCTCTATCTCACACCATAAACAAAATTCAACTAAAGTACATTTGAATGTAAGATATGAAACTGTAAAACTCCTAGGGGAAAATAGACATTGATAATCTCCTTGAGAGTGGTCTTGGTAATGATTTTTTACTGTCCCTGAAAGCAAAGGCAGCAAAAGAAAAATTACACAAGTAGAAGTACAACAAAACTAAAAAGCTTCAACTTAGCAAATGAAATCATCCACAAAATGAAAATGTTAACTATGGAATGGGAAACCATTCCAAACCAAATATGTGATAAGTGGTAATATCTAAAATACACAAGAAATCTTACAACTCAATAGGAAGAAAATATTTTTTTAGTGGACTCAAATAGACAGTTTTCCAAGGGTCATAAAGACATGGCCAACAGATACATGAGAAGGTGCTCAGCATCACAGATCATCAAGGAAATGAATATCAAAACCACAATAAGATATCAAATCACATCTGTTAGGATGGCTATTATAAAAAGACAAGAGATAAAAAATGCTGGCAAAGATGTGGAGAAAGGGGAGCCCTCATACAGTGTTTATGGGAATGTAAACTGGTACAGCCACTATGAAAAATAGTTTGGAGTTTCCTCAGGAAATTAAAAATAGAACCACCATATGATCTATCAAACTCACTTATAGCTGAATAGCCAAAAGAAATTAAATCAGTATCTTGAGGAGATTTAATTGTAGTATTATTCACAATAGGCAAGGTATGGAAACAATCTAATGTTCAGCAACAGATAAATGGATCAAAACAGTGCTATGTATCCAGTGGAATAATTGTTCAGCTTTAAAAAAGAAAGAAATCCTATCATTTGTAGCAGCATGGATGAATCTTGCCAGCTATATGCTAGTGAAATGAACCAGACAAAGAAAGACACTTACTAAACAGTATCTCTTATATGTGGAATAAAAAAAAGTTAAAATCATAAAAACAGAGAGTAGAAAAATAGTTGCCAGTGAGAAATATAGAAAGGTTAGTAAAAGGGTACCAGTTTTCAGTTTTAAGATGAATATAAGTCTAAGTGTCTACTGTATAACATGGTGACTACAGTTAATAACATTCTATAATTGAAATTTGCTATTAGAACTTAAATATTCTAAGATACATACAAAAAGGATAAACATATGAAGTGGTGACTGTGTTAAGTAAATCAATGGGGAGAATTCTTTCACAATATACACACATATCAAATCACCACTTCGCACACTTTAAATGCCTTAGAATTTTATTTGTCAATTATACCCCCAATAGGGGCGCCTGAGTGGCTTAGTCGGTTAAGCGTCCGACTTTCGCTTAGGTCATGATCTCGCAGTTCGTGGGTTCGTGGGTTCGGGCCCGCGTCGGGCTCTGTGCTGACTGCCAGCTCAGAGCCTGGAGCCTGTTTCAGTCTGTGACTCCCTCTCTCTCTGACCCTCCCCTACTCACGCTGTTTCTCTCTCTCTCTCCTAGAAATAAATAAAAAATATTTTAAAATTTTTTTAAAAAAAGTATACTCCCAATAAACCTGAAAAAAATATAGTAACATAAGTTCTGGATATCTACTACACAACATAGCCACCATAACTAAAAATCTGGTATTGTATACTTAAAATTTGCTAAGTGGTAGTACATATAATAAGTATTTTTGCCACAAAATATTTTAAAATAATAATAATTATTATACAAAGGCAGGATGAAACTTTCAGAAGTGGTGGATATGTTTATGTTCTTGATGGTGCTGATGGATTCATTGAGTATGTGCTTATTTTCAAATTCATCATGTTGTGTACACTAAATATGCATAGTTTTGTAGATGTTAATTATAACTTAAAGTGGCTTAAAAATATTTACAGGTTCAAATTCAAGAACTAATATAAAAAGAGAAAATATAAAAACATTCTGATAGGGTCAAGTGATCCAGGAAGAAGTAGGATTTTCCTTAACCTCCAAAGACATAGTCAGGAAAAATTGTAAGATCCTTTGGTAAGCACCACACTCAGCATGCTTATAAAAAGGCTTGGTTCCATTTTTAAGATTATAAGTACCTGAAGAAAGTGTCCAGTTGGGTGGGACTATGATAGTATCCACCACTTTGCATCCACGTGAGTTTACTATAGATTAAGTCTATGACATGTCGAAGATGCAGAATTGAAAGACTGTCTGGAATCACAAAGTGAATACTGATGAGGGGAGATCTCATAGACTCTATAATCTCTAAAAGACAAGATATTACGAGTCACACCATGTTAGATACCATTACAGAGCAGCACTGATCAGGCAGACTGAGTTACACCACTGTCGATGCCAACAAAAGTAAGAGGTGGTGGCAAACCAGGCATGCTTAAATCTCTCTCCCTGTTGACAAGAAGTCATGTTGCTGCACTTCATCTAAGATATTTGCGAAAATATGAACAGAAAAGATGGAAGAAACTGTGAAACTCTATTAAGCATGACTTAACCATATTTCATCTGAAATTATAATGCATACATTTTCCTGAATTAAAATCACTAGAAGAGACTGGAATTCATTACCACAATTTATCTGCGCTAAGCCAACTGATTCCTTTCCAGAAAAGAAAAGCCTGTTAGTTCCAAGATTTCAACCATAAATGCAAATTTTGAGAGAATGGACTTTGGAGGACATGTCTGTACTCAATAGCCAAACTAGAAAAGAGACCTACTTTGCAAAGCTGGCTTAAGGTATTTTCCATAGAAAGTGGAACCACAACAAAAGAAGTATCTATAAGATAGACACACTAGGTTGGGAAGGAGAAAAGCTTGAAAAGAGATTTAGATTTTGGCTCCCAACTTCACTTAAATCTTCACCTCATTGTACCATTAAACTAATCCCTGTTATATTAAAAGAAACCAAAATGGTCTTTTAGGACAAATGAATAAAATTGTGTAAGGGAACACTTTTGAAGAAATACTAATGACAAGCATGACAAGCTTATATCAAAGTTAAGAATGGTTGTTTCCATTGAAAATGAGTATTGATGGATTTGAGTGATTCCAAAAGCAAGAAGTGACATAGATTACTTTCCAGGGCATAGTCTAGGAATATTGTAAATCTCAGAGAAGCCAGTATTCTATCCAGGGATAGATTAGAAATGGCTAAATAAACTTCATGGGATAATGTTTGGAATGCTGTGGCACAAAGGGGATCTCAAAGTTCCTTAATTCTCAAGAGCAGAGTGCAGAACTATGGGAAAGATCAGCGTGAAGAGTCTGTATACTACAGACTATTGTATTGATTAAAGTTCATGGCAGGAGCAATGGACATAAACAGAAGGGGTTCAAAAGATAGATACATAGAGTTAATAAATACAGTCTACTCTCAGGAAATGTTGGGTAACAAATGACCAGACTGGCTAAGCTATATCAAAGTGGAGCCCGGTAATGAATTTTCCTAAAGACTGGTCAAATATGTTGAGTGCTCTAGATCAACTGGAGGCGAGACAAAAAATTGAGGTCTAAAATAGGAAGTGAAGTTGTGACTGCATATTTGAGTTCAGCGTACAGTATTCACTCTGGTCACAGTGCTAATCAATTGGATTGCATTCAGTTGGTGTGCACCATAGGATAATTTTTCTTCGCATTTAACCATCAATTAAATAATGTTTATGTTGCCAATCATGTAATACAATATTTATTTGGAACTTGGTATCATTAAAAGACAAAATGATAAGGAATTTTCTGCTTTTCATTTCAGGGATGTTCTCTGTGGAAAATTAGCTTGTGTTTGGCCACAAAGAAATACTTCTAAAAATGATGTTCCATCTGCAGTTTATTCATATATTCAAGGGCATGTATGCCTATCTATAGCTACTGGGTCATCAGTGAGATCAGATGAAAGAGATTATTCCTATGTTGCTGATGGCACTGTTTGTGGGGCACAAATGGTAACAAAATATTTCATTTATATTTAGCTGTGTTAAATTACATAATTATCAAATACTGTATTCCATGACGACTATCACAATATACTGAATGGACTAGAACCTGGTGCTGCAACTTATTTCCCATACAATATTGAAAAGATAATTAAACTAGGACTTGATTATCCAATAACTTTGCTTTTTGGATGTTATAACCTGTTACTGATCCTTATATGAAAAAAATACGTAAGTAAGCACAACATGCTACTAAACATACAGGTGATTTTTAAAATTAGATATCTGAATTCTAGCAAATTTTAGCCATAGAATTTTGAGTTTTCAACGTTTCCTGCTAACCCATCTGTTTACATGTATGATCAAAGGAGAAGTGTGAGAAGTTTGAAAGAACCAGGGAAGCATGGTTATAGTGGTGTACAAACTTATGTCCAGAGGCATATATACATATATACTCATATGTACTCATATACTCATAAAATAAAGGGAGAACAAAAGTGGTTCAGAGTCTGTTAGTCAATTTGGAAATACAAGTGCACACATTCCAAAAATAAAAGGCAACCAAGAATTAAAGCAGCAATTATACATAGGTGTGCTGCATGTAAATAACATTCAAACTACTTGCTAAATTAAAAATAAAATGAAACCTTGAAAAGGTGAATCAATTAGCCAATTTTTTTAAATTTTATGCTTTATGTTCATTTATTTTTATTGAGGTATATTTGACATAAATGTTATATTAGTTTCAGGTGTATAACATAATAATTTGACATTGTATACATTGTGAAATAATCACCAAAACAAGTCTAGTTATCATCTGTCACCTACAATGTTAATACATTTTTTGCTATATTCCTCATGATGTGCCTTATATCTCTAAGACTTAGTTTATACCTGTATGCTTGTACTTTTGAATCCCCTTCATCTCTTTTGCTCTACCCAATCCCTTCCTCTCTGACAACAACCAATCTGCTCTCTGTGACTGTAAGTCTGAGTTTTATTTTGATTGTTTTTTTTAGATACATAGGTAGATGAAATCATATGATATTTGTCTTTCTCTGAGTTATTTCACTTGCATTTCACTTGCATAATACCTTTAACTTTCATTCATGTTATCACAAATATCAAGATTTCCTTGTTTTTTGTGGCTGACTAGTATTTCATTGTATATTTATACCACATCTTCTTTATCCACTCATTTATGGTAGGACATTTGAGTTGCTTCCATATCTTGGGTATTGTTAATAATGCTGCAGTGAACAGAGGGTGCACATATCTTTTTGGTTTTTTTGGGTTTTTTTTAATGTTTTATTTATTTCTGAGAGAGAGAGAGAGAGAGACAGCATGAGCAAGGGCGGGTCAGAAAGAGAGGGAGATACAGAATCTGAAACAGGCTCCAGGCTCTGAGCTAGCTGTCAGCACAGAGCCCGACACGGGGCTCGAACCCACAAACCATGAGATCATGACCTGAGCCGAAGATGGACGCTTAACCGACTGAGCCACCCAGGCGCCCCACATATCTTTTTGAATTAAAGTTTTTATTTTCTTCAGATAGGTATCCAGTAGTGGAATTGCTAGATCGTATGGTTGTTCTATTTTTTAATATTTTGAGGAAACTCCATACTATTCTTCATAGGGGATGCACCAATTTACATTCCCAACAGTGCATAAGATATCCCTTCTCCCCACATCTTCACCAGCACTCGTTATTTTTTGTCTTTTTTATTCTAGCCATTCTGACAATTGTAAGGTGATACCTCATTGCAGTCTTGATTTGTATTTCTCTGATGAGTAGTGATGTCAGGCACCTTTTCATGTGCCTGTTGGCCATCTGTATATCTCTTTTGGAAAAATGTCTTCGGATACTTTGTTCATTCTGTAATTGGATTGTTTTCTGTTACTGAGTTTCATGAACTCTTTATATATTTTGGATATAAGCCCTTTATTGTACATATGATTTGAAAATATGTTTTTTTCAGTAGGTTGCATTTTTTGTTGTCACTGTGCTAAGCTTTTTAGTTTTATATAGTCCCATGTTTATTTTTGCTTTTCTTTCTCTTTCCTTTGATGTCAGATTCCAAACAAAATCTTTAAGACTGTGTCAAGGAGTTTACCACCCATGTTTCCTTCTAGAAATTTTATGGTTTCAGATATTATATTTAAATCTTTAATATATTTGGATTTAATCTTTGTGCACATTAAGATGGTAGTCCAGTTTTATTCTTTTCCATGTAGCTGTCAGTTTTCCCAACACCTTTTTGAAGTCACTGTGCTTTGCTATTGTATATTTTTGTCTTCTTCCTTGTAAATTAATTGACCACATATACATGGTTGTAATTCTGGGCTCTCTGTTCTATTCCATTGGTTTACTCACCTATTTTGATTCCAGTACCACACTGTTTTAGTTGTTATAGCTCTTTAGTCTAGTTTGAAAATAGAAAACGTGGTATTTTGTCCCTGTTCTTCTTTTTGAGAATTGCTTTGTATCTTCACTGTTGTTTGTGGTTCCACACAAATTTTAGAATTGTTTTTGTTTCCATTTTGGTGATGAATAACTTTGGAGTTTTCAATAGGGATTGAATGTAATCTGCAGATTGTTTTGAGCAGTATTGATATTTTAAAAATATTAATTCTTCCACTGCATGAGCACTGAATATCTTTCCATTTATTTCTGTCTTCTTCAATTTCATTTATCAAGGAAACTGTAGTTTTTAATGTATAGGTCTTTCACCTCCTTGGTTAAATTTATCCGTAAGTATTTGATTCTTTCTGATGCAATTGTCAATGGTATTTTTAAATTTCTCTTTCTGATAGTTTATTAGCGTGTAGAAATGCAGCAGGTTTCTTATGTTGGTTTTTGTATCCTGTAACTTTACTGAATTCCTTTATTAGTTCTAAAAGTTTTGTGGTGGAGTCTTTAGAGTTTTCTATATATATCATGTCCTCTACAAATAGTCTTACTTCTTCCTTTCCACTTTGAATGTCTTTCATTTTTGTTATCTATTTTTTTAATAATTTTTTTTATTTCTGAGAGAGAGAGAGAGAGAGAGAGAGAGAGACAGCATGAGCAGGGGAGGGTGAGAGAGAGGGAGACACAGAATCCGAAACAGGCTCCAGGCTCTGAGATAGCTGTCAGCACAGAGCCCGACGTGGGGCTCAAACCCAGAATCGTGAGATCATGACCTGAGCCAAAGTCAGATGCTCAACCGACTGAGCCACCCAGGTTCCCCTCATTTTTGTTATCTAATTGCTATGGCTAGGACTTCCAATACTATGTTGGCTAAAAGTGGGGAGGGGGGCATCCTTGTCTTTTTCTTGGTCTTAGAGGTAAATTTTTCAGCTTTTCATCATTGAGTATATTAGCTATAGGTTTGTAATATATGGAATTTATTAAGTTGAGGTATGTACTATCTATAGACACTTTGTTGGGAGTTTTTATCATGAATGATGAATTTTATCAAATTCTTTTTCTGCATCTATTAAGATTATATTATTTTTCTTTTGTTAATTTGGTATATTATGCTAATTAATTTGCTAATGGCGAACCATCCTTGCATCACTGGAATAAATTCCACTTTGATCATAGTATATAATCCTTTTAATATATTGTTGAATTCAGTTTGCCAGTATTTTATTGAGGATTTTTGCATCTATGTTTATCAGGGCTTATTGACCCACAAATTTCTTTTCTTGTGCTTTTTTCAGGTTTTAGTATCGATAATTTTGGCCTTATAAACTGAGTTTCAAGTGTTTCCTCTACAATTCTGAAAGAGTTTGAAAAGGATAGGTATTGAATCTTCTTTGAATGTTTGACAGAATTTAGCAGTGAAGACTTCCAGTCCTGAACTTCTGTTTGTTGAGGGCTTTTTTTTAAATTACTGAACAAATTTCTTACTTGTAATTGATTCTCAGGTTTTTTTTTATTTCTTTATGGTTCACTGTTGAAAGATTATAAGTATCTAACAATTTATACATTTCTTCTAGGTTTTCCAATATATTGGTGTAAAATTTGTCCTACTAGTCTCTTATGATCCTTTGTATTTTTGTGATAGGAGTTGTAACTTCTCTTTCATATCTGATTTTGTTTACATGAGAACTTTTTTTCACCTTTTTTTCTTGGGAGGTCTAACTGAACATTAGCCAATTTTGTTTATCTTTTCAAAGAACCAGGTCTTAGTTGGATTAATATTTTCTATTATCATTTTAGTCTTTAGTTCATGTATTTCAGCTCTGTCTCTATTATTTCCTTCCTTCTACTAACTTAGGCCTTCATTTGTTCTTCTTTTTCCAGTTCCTTTATGTGTAAAACTAAGTTGTTTGAGATTTTCGTAGTCTCTTGTAGTAGCCTGTATTGCTATAAACTTCTCTCTTATAACTGTTTTTGCACCATCTCATACATTTTGGTAAGCTGTATTTCAGTTGTTATTTGTTTCTTGGGACTTTCAAAATTTCTCCTCTAATTTCTTCTAATTAATAACATGTTGTTTAATCTCCGTGTATTTGTGGTTTTTTCCAGTTTTCTTCTTGTGATTGATTTCTGATTTCATACCATTGCGATCAGAACAGATGCTTAATATGATTTCAGTCTTCTTGAATTTATTGAGTCTTATTTCATGGCATAACATGTGATCTATCCTGAAGAATCTTCCATAAGCACTTGAAAAAAATGTTTATTCTGCTTCTTTTTGATGGAATATTTTTTATATATCTATTAAGTCCATCTGGTCTACGTAATGTTTAATGCTAAAGTTTCCTTTTTTATTCTTTGTCTGGATGGTCTATTTATTGATTTTAGTGAGGTGTTAAAGTGTCATACTTACTGTATTTCTGCCAATTTCTTCTTTTAGTTCTATTAACATTTTCCTTATGTATCTTTGGTATACACTGGGTACATATATATGTCTTCTTGTTTGATTGACCCTTTTATCATTATATAGTGTCTTTGTCTTCTATTACTAGTCTTTGTTTAAAAATCTATTTGTCTGTTAAGACTATGCTTAATGAGCACTGAGTAATATATGGTACTGTTGAATCACTGTTGTACAGATGAAACTAATATAGCATTGTATGTTAAAGACACTGGAAATAAAATTATAAAATAACAAAAGTCTATTTGTCTGATATGAATATGGCTACACCAATTCTTTTTTTGTTTCCATTTGCATAAGCTATCTTTTTCCATGTCTTCATTTTCTGTATGCATGTGTCCATACTTCTGAAGTAAGTCCCATGTAGGCAATATATAGATGTGTTTTGTTATTTTATCCATTCAGCCACTCTCTGTGTTTGATTAAATATTTAGTCCATTTACATATAAAGTAACTATTGATGCATATGTAATTATTTCCATTTTGTTCATTGTTTTCTGGCTGTTCATGTAACTTGTCTCTTCTTCCTTTTTTTTCTCCCTTCGTATTTTGATGAATTTCTTAAGTGTTACATTTATATTTCTTTCTCATTTTCTTTTGTGTATTTACTATAAATTTTTGTTTTGTGGTTACCATGAGTTTTACATCTATCCTCCTATGTATAGCAGCTTAAATCTGAATACATTCCAAAACTTTAAATTTTGCTCCTCATATTTTATGGGTTTTTTTCTTTCAATTTTTTAGTTAAATTCTAGTCAGTTAACATGCAGTGAGTGCAATAATGATCTCAGGAATAGAATTCAGTGATTTATCAATTACACACAACACCCAGTGTTTATCAAACAAGTACCCTCCCTAAGACCCATTACCCATGCAGCCCATCCCCCACCCACCTCCCTCCATCAACCCTCAGTTTTTTCTATAACGTGAAGAGTCTTTCATGGTTTGTTTCTCTCTCTTATTTCATTCAACATAATGTACTCTAGCTCCACCCATGTCATTACAAATGGCAAGATTTCATTCTTTTTAATGGCTGAGTAATACTCCATTATATATATATACATATATATATATAAACTATATACATATACTTATATATGCATTATATTTATATATATGTATACGTATATAGTTTATATATATATATAACCACATCTTTATCCATTCATCAGTTGATGGACGTTTGGGCTCTCTCCATAGCTGGGCCATTTCTGATAATGCTGCTATATAGATTGAGGTCCGTGTACTCCATCAAATCTGTAATTTTTACTCTTTAGGTAAATACCTAGAGTGCAGTTGCTGGATGGTAGGATAGTTTTATTTTTAACTTTTTGAGGAATCTCCATACTGTTCTTCAGAGCGACTACACCAATTTGCAATCCCAAAAGTGGAAGAGGGTTCCCCTTTCTGTTGGCATCCTCACCAACACCTGTGGTTTGTTGTGTTGTTAATTTTAGCCATTCTGACAGGTGTGAAGTAGTATCTCATTGTGGTTTTGATTAATATTTCCCTGATGATTTTTGATGTTGATCATCTTTTCTTGTGTCTTTTAGCCATTTGGATGTCTTCTTTGGAAAAGTGTCTATTCATATCTTCTTGCTCATTTCTTAACTAGGGTATTTGTTTTTTGGGTGTTGAGTTTGGTAAGTTCTTTATAGATTTTGGATACTTTTTATCAGACATGCCCTTTGGAAATATCTTCTCCCATCTATAAGCTGCCACCTTCCTTGCATCTGATGATGTGTCTAGTAAGAAATCACTCTGGCTGAGGTCAAAGAAGTTGCTGCCTGTGGTATTCCAGCATTTCTATGGTTTTTTTGTCTCACATTTAGGTCTTTTATTCACTTTGAATTTATTTTTGTGTATGGTGTAAGAAAACGGTCCAGTTTCATCTTCTGCATGTTACCATCCAGTTTTCCCAATACCATTTGTTGAAGATACTGTCTTTTTTCCATTGGATATTATTTCCTGCTTTGTCAAAGATCAGTTTACTGTACAGCTATGGGTCCATTTATGGGTTTTCTATTCCATTCCGTTGATGTATGTGTCTGTTTTTGTGCCACTACAATATTGTCTTGATGACTACACCTTTGTAATATAAATTGAAATCCGGAATTGTGATGCCTCCAGTTTTATTTTTATTTTTCAGGACTTCTTTGGCTATTAAGGGTCTTTTTCGGTTCCATACAAACTTTAGAATTGTTTCTTCTAGCTCTACAAAAAGTTCTAGTGATATTTTGATAGCGATTGCATTAAATGTGTAGATTGCTTTGAGTAGTAAAAACATTTTAACAATGTTTTCCAATCCATGAGCATGGGATGCTTTTCCATTTCTTTGTATTCTCTTCAATTTATTTTATAAGTGTTCTATAGTCTTTAGAGTACAAATCTTTTACCTCTTTGGTTAGGTTTTTTCTAGGTATCTGTTTTGATGTAATAGTAAATGGGATAAATTCCTTGATTTCTTTTTCTGCTGCTTCATTACTGGTGTATAGAAATGCAATCAAATTCTGTACATTGGTTTTATATCCTGCTACTCATTATTAGTTTCAGCAATTTTTTGGTGGATTTTTTTTTCTACATAGGGGGTCGTGTCATCTATGAATACTGAAATTTTTACTTCTTCCTTGATAACTGGATGTCTTTGATTTAATGTCTGTTTTTTCCAATATAAATATTGCTACTTCAGCTTTTGTTTTCTGACATTCATCTGCATGATAGATGCTTCTTCATCTTCTCACTTTCAATCTGTAGGTGTCTTTAGATCTAAAATATATCTCTTGGGGGTCCCTGAGTGGCTCAGTCAGTTAAGTGTCTGGCTTCAGCTCAGGTCATGATCTTGTGGTTCGCGAGTTTGAGCCCTGCATTGGGCTCTGTTCTGACAGCTCCAAGTCTGCGAGGCTACTTCAGGTTCTGTGTCTCCCTCTCTTTCTGTCCCTTCTCTGCTCATTCTTTCTCTCTTTCTCTCTCTTTTTCTCTCTCAAAAATAAAAACATTTTAAAAATAAAATGTATGTTTGTAAAAAGCATATAGATGTGTGTTCTTTTTTGTAATCCATTCTGTCACCCTATGTCATTTAATGGAGGGTTTAGTACACTAACACTCAAATTAATTATTGGTAAATATGTTTATTGCTATTTTATTACTTGTTTTGTAGTTGTTTCTGAAGATTTTCTCTGACATTTTTTTCTTTCATATGTTGCTGTCTTTCTTTAGTGTTATCATTTAAGTTTTGAACCTATTCTTTTCTCCTGACCCCTTTTTGTTTTAAGTATATGTTATTACACTTTATATTAGTTTTTGTGCATGATTCCTTCACTGAGTTTTTATAAAAATTTTCATTTTTACTGCTTTTGTGTTTCCTACCTCTATACTGACACTTTTGGTTTCTCCTTTCCATTCAAAGAATCCCCTTTTCTTGCAGAGCTGGTTTAGTGGTCATGAGCTATTTTAGTTTCTATTTGTCTGGGAAACTCTATCTCTCCTTCTATTCTGAATGACAGCCTTGCTGGATAAAGTATTCTTGGCTACAGGGCCACCTGGGTGGCTCAGTCGGTTAAGCATCCAACTTCGGCTCAGGTCATGATCTCATGGTTTGTAGGTCTGAGCCCCGCATCAGGCTCTGTGCTGACAGCTACCTCAGAGCCTGGAGCCTGCTTCAGATTCTGTGTCTCCCTCTCTCTCTGACCCTCTCCTGCTCATGCTCTCTCTCTCTCAAAAATAAATAAAACATTTTTAAAAAATTTTTAATAAAGTATTCTTGGCTGCAGATATTTCCCATTCAGCACTTTGAATATAACATGCCAGCACCTTTTGACTTGCAAAACTTCTGTTGAAAAATCTGCTAGCGTTATGGGTTTTCCCTTTTAAGTTACTAACTTTTTTTGTCTTGCTGCTTTTAACTTTTTTGTCTTTATCATTATATTTTGCAAATTTAGTTACAATATGTCTTAGTGTGGGCCTGCTTTTGTTGATTCTGATGGGTGTTCTCTGTGCCTCCTGGATCTGGATATCTGTTTCTTACCCACATTAGGGGAAGTTTTCAGCTATTATTTCTCCAAATTTTCTGCCTTCTTTCTTTCTCTCTTATTCTTCTGGCACTCCTATAATAGGAATGTCATTAAATTTGATGAAGTCAGTTCTTTTAGTCTATTCTTGTTTTATATAATTCTTTCTTCTGTCTTTTGATCAGCTTGGTTACTTTCCATTACTCTTTCTTCTAGGTCATTAGTTCTTTCCTCTATTCCTTCCATCCTGTTGTTCATTCAATCAGGCTTGTTTCTCCTCTTGTTTATTGTGCCCCTATCTCTCCTGTATTATTCTTTATTTCTGTGTTCAGTGTCTCACTCATGTTTTCCACTCTTTTCTCAACTCTAGTGAGTATTCTTACAGTCATTGTTTTAAATTCTCTATCAGAATTGTTACTTATATCTGTTTCAATTAGATCTCTGGCTGTGGCCTTGTCCTGTTTTTGTTTTGGGATAAATTTCTCTGTCTATTTTGTCTGTCTATGTCTCTTTCTGTGCATATTAAGAAAATCACCTATGTCTTCTGCCCTTGAAAGTAGCGACACTATGAAGAAGTGGTCCTGGAGTGCTCTGCAGTGCAGTGTCCCTTGTTCACAAGAACATGGCAATTCAGGAGATTACCCTAAATAAATGTGTTGTTTATGCCTTGCTGTTGTGTCTGACTCACTTTTCTTTTTAGTCTAGTAATCTATACTGACTCTATGATTATTTGGGGCTGTGCTTGCTCTTTGTGATGTTAGCAGGACCCAGACAGACCAGCTCTGAGGGGGCATGGCTGCCAGGGAACTTGGGAGTGTGATATCGGGGTTAGCAAACTTTTCACTGGACCACTCGTCCTATGTCAGATCCCCAAAGCACTGCAGGGGATGGGATTTGTGTGCCAAGGCAGCTAGATGAACAAGGATAGGCACTGTGCCCAAGGAAAGCTGTGTGTGCCTGAGCCCAGCGTGCCAGACTGGCTAGGGTCTGCAGCTGGGCACAGTGTGGTGCCTGGGCCTGGTGGGGTGGCTGTTGTGCACCTGGTGGCTGAGCATGGAGTAGAACAGTAGCTGAGGGCATGTAATAGGGCACAGTGCACAGGAAGGCTAGGGACACTTGGTTGGGGAAGGCGCACAATGGCAGCTGTAGGCAAATGTGTGGTACTGTGGATGTGTATGTGGTCTTGTGGTAGTTGTGCACCTGACCGCTAGTTGTGGCATATTTGTGGCTTTGACAAAAATTTCCGTGAGCCCTGGGCCATACCTAGCAGGCTTGGAGTAGGCTAATCCTTAGAAGCACTCTTGGGCATAGTGCACTGGCAGAGGGTTGGGTAGCAAGTGTTCTGCAGTCCTGCTTCCTGCAGGTGGTTCTGTGTTTATACTGTGTGGCTGGGGTCTTCCAACTCCCTCATTTTCAGAGAAGTCCCCCAACACACTCTGAAATCGTATGAATAGATCAGTCTTCCATTTTCCCCCAGATTGTGTAAACTTTTTTTGCTTGTCTTTTGTTTTTCTTCTTTAGAGAGAGCATGCATGCGAACAGGAGAGAGGGCGAGGGAGAGAGAAAGAATCCCAAGCAGGCTCCATGCTCAGCACGGAGCCCAATCCAGGGTTCGATCCCATGACTCTGGCATCATGACCCAAGCCCACACCAAGACTCAACCACCATCTAGGTCCCCTTGAACTGTCATTTTTATATTACTCTCTGTGGGCACTTGCCTTCCCTGCTTAGCCTGTGCTGAGGCAGAGACTTTTAAGGCTCTAAGTACCACTGATTTTATAAACACAGAATTCAGCAACTCTGGATTTTCTTAAGATTTTATTTTTTAAGTAATCTCTACACCCAATGTGGGGCTCAAATTTACAACCCTGAGATGAAGAGTCAAGTGCTCTACTGACTCTGCCAGCCAAGTGGCCGACCAGCCCCTCTGGTTTTTAAAGCCAAACATTATGGCGATCAGTCATCCCCATGTGAGGTCCCTCGTGTGAAGAACTGTTTCTCTGCCTTCTCCACAAGCTCAGCTCCCTCCCTCCTACAGGCAGCCTCCCCACGCCTTTCTGAACTTCCTGACCTTTCAGATGTGGCTTCTTCTCTATATTTAATTGTGGAGTTTATTCTTCCAGTCCTCCCGTCACTCTCCAGTTTGTTAACCTGGATATGGATGATATCTAGTTGAAACTATGGGACCAGGTTGAATAATATTCTATAGTTAGTATATATATCACAATTTGTTTATTGATTTATTTGTTAAAGGGCATTTAGGTTGTTTCTAACTTTTAGCTCTTATTAATAATGGTGTCATGAACAGCATGTGATGTACAAATATCATTTCAAATCCCTGCCTTTTAATTCCTTGGATATATATCTAAACATAGATTTGCTGGATCATATTCTAAATCTATGTTTATCTTTTTGAGGAATGGCTACTCTGTTTTTCACAGTGGTTGTACCGCTTTACATTCCCATTAGTAATTCACAAGGGTTTCAATTTGTCCACTTTTTCATTAACACTTACTTTGTTTTGTTTTGTTTCTATTTTGATAGTAGCCATCTTAACAACTGTAAGTGATATCTTACTTAAGATATCACTTGTTTTTAATTTTCATTTTCTGAATAATTAGTGATGTAGAACATTTTTTCACAAGCTTGTTGGCTATCCCTATATCGTCTTTAGAGAAATGTCTATTTGTGTCTTTTGCCCATTTTTAATTTGGTGTTGTTTTTCAATGTTCTTTAGTTTAAGGAATCCTTAATATATACTTATATACCAATCCTTAATATAAGCTCTGGATATTAATCCCTAACCAGATAATGATTTTTTAATATTTTCTTCCATTCTGTGGCTGCCTTTTCAGTATCTTGATAATGTGCTTTGCAGACAAAAGTCCTTTTAATTTTGATTAAGTCCAGCAGATCTATTTTCTTGTTTGTTCCCTGTCATTTTGTTATCACATCCAAAAACTTATTTCCAAATTAATGTTACAAAGTTTTTCTCTATGTCTTCTAAGAGTATTATCATTTAGTTCTTTAGGTCTTCAATCCAGTTTGAGTTAATTATCGCATATGGTATAAGATAAGGGTCTAATTTCATTCTTTTCCATATGGATATCCAATTTCTCAGTTTCATTTGTTGAAGATTGTCTTTTGCCATTGAATGGCCTTGGCAGCCTTCTTGAAAATCCTTTGACCATATAGGCAAGGATTTATTTCTTGGTTGTATATATATTCCATTCATCAGTAATGCCTGAACTTATTCTACAACTACTCTGTTTTTGTTGCTGTAGCTTCATAGAAAGTTTTGATATCAAGAAGTGTGAGTTATTCCACTTTGTCCTTTTAAAAATCTGTTTAGGGTATCTGAAGTCCCTTGAAATTCTGTTTTGTGATGGATTTTTTATTTCTGAAAAAGTGTCATTAGAATTTTAACAGGGATGGCATTGAATTTGTAAATTTTTTGGACAGTATTAATATCTTAACAATATTATGTTGTTCAGTCCATAAAGAGATATGAATGGGTATCTTTCCCTTTCTATAAGGCCTTCTTTAATTTTTTCAGCATTTCGTTGTAGTTTTCAGTGTACACATCATTCACCAGCTTGTTTAAGTTTAGTTGGTTAATAATAGTTGATACTGTTATAATTGGAATTGTTTTCTTATTTTTTTCATAACGTTTATTGTAGTGTAAAGAAATGCATTTGATTTTTGTATGTTAATATTTAACATCAACTTTACTTTTTTTGATTAGTTCTGACAGGCTCTTTAGGTGTGGAGTCTTTAGAGTTTTCTATACGTAAGATTATGTCATCTGTAAACAGAGATTATTTTACTTCCTTCTCAGCAATTTGTATGCCTTTCATTTATTTTTATCACCTAATTGCATTGGAGAGAATTTCAAATATATTGAAAAGAGGAGGCAAATGTAGGTTTGCATATGCATTATTTACATATTGGGTATATGTTAATTTTCAGGAAATAATTACAAAACCAATTTTTATTCTTATTTGATATCTTCATATTTTCAATGTATTACTTATAATGTATGCTGCTTTTTAAAATAAAATAAAAGAACATAAGCCAGAAAGCCAGTTAACAAAATATAAAAAGGTAAAGGAAGCAAAAGTTACATATACAGGTGACTAATTACCACTGGATTGCCCATTTTGATGGAACAAGAGTTTTACAATGGTTACAAGTGAAGTTAAAATATTTCTCTTGACAAACTATTCTTATCAATATTATAACAAAGATTCATGATAATTTATAATCCAAAATATTTAACTTACATTTGAAACCCAAACAAAATTAATGAATTATGTTCCCAAGTTTTGACGGCACAAATCATTAACATTAACCAATTATTTATAACAGAATATTAATATAATATAGAAAATTTCCCTTATGGAGATTCTCAATTTAATTCTTAATTGTAGGTATCAAAAACCAAGTTATATTACATTATTGCAAAAACTATGTCAAGGCAAACACCTTCAGTTATTTTTCTTTAACTGATCATTGTTTAGATTTTGTATTAGAATGCTAGAATCTTTGTCCCCAAATCAGAGTACTGTGGAATAAAAAGTTGAGCATTTACTATATGTATATAACATATAATTCTTTTCACATATTATATCAAATGTTTGAATGATTATGAAATATTATGTGTTTTACTTCAGTATTGTATAAATAAAACCTGCAAAGAAGTTCATTTGATGGAATATAACTGTAATGCTACTACAAAATGCAGAGGAAATGGAGTAAGTAACTTTTTTTGTAGTTCTAAATTAAATGTTACTTCTGTGGGTAATTAAAAGTAGTAATAATTACCTTATTTGGGAGAATTGAGAGTCTAGGTTACTTTTAATCTGACCTTACCTAGAAATAGCTAATCAATATAAAGAAAATCAGTGTAGCTAATTCAAAGATTATTAAATAAACTCTACTACACGTGTTGAATTTATTGTCAGCACCCACAACTTATGAATTAACATGTTTAAATGAAAAACATTTATTCTTTTCTAATGACAATAAATTCATGATTTACTTATAACTATGATGTACTCATAATGATTAAAATTTATAGCAAATGATATTTTATAGACAGTACACTTAAAAACATGTTGATATGTTAGTGGATTTTCTGATTGTTACTGTGAAAAAGTTTCTAATAGGAAATGTATCCTTATGCAAAAACTTTTTATTTCTTCCCAACTACTTATCTATCTTAATCTGCTAATACAAATTTGCTGTTACTTTTATATTTAATTTTTACTGCTTTAATTTAGTGTTTTGGTTCTTTTTAAATTATTTTTCCTAAAAGAAATCACTGTAAGATGAAGCCAATATTATACAAATTATTTCAAATTTAGTAAACTTACAGATTCAATTTTATAATTTTTAAATTGTTTGGATTTAGAATATATAAAATTCCTCTTGCATTAATCTTTAATTTTCTATGGGCTGTTAACAAAGAGGATAACTACATTTTCATGTTTTGTTTTTTATTCTCTATAGTTATAGGTATTGTTCTGATCTTTGCTTTCCTTTGTTTAACTTACTGTTGTTAAGCCTTCAGCCTTAATGATTTTTATTAAATCTCAAAGCAAACTTATAGATTACAGATTATTGATGTTTTATTGGATACAAAAGTGTTTTCTTCATCTACAGCCATTTTTATTTTATTTAGACTTTTGTATTTTTAATATAATTTTTCACTATGGAATATGACATATTAAATTAGGTAAGTAGATTACACTTATGTATTTATTTTGAGATTTTTCTGTTTGTTAATTTCATAATTAAAATGAAAATGTCAAGTAAGATCTAACTAAATCTAGGAGAAGCTCTTTTTACTTTCCAATGACATCTTAACAGATAGGCAACTCTACTATATATAGTTGACAGAGCTGATTTACAACTCTATAATATGCAACTTCAGTTCAATTTTATGAACATGTAGTTGTTTAGAAATCTTATTGTGAAATATTGGCAGTTATTATGCCAGTTATTGTTCTTTTTTAATTTATAAGATACTTTTTTAAATTAATAAGAGTATTTTTAGAGCAGTTTTAGGTTCACAGAAAACTTGAATGAAAAATATAGAATTTTCCCATGTCTTTTTCCTGATGTACGCATAGCCTCCTACATCAAGAGTGTACATTTGTTACAACTGATGAACTTACTCTAGCACATCTTAAGTACCCAAACTATTGATAATTTACATTAGGGTTCATTCTTTGTGTTGTACATTTTATAGTTTTGAACAAATGTAAAATGACATGTATCCATTATCATAATACCATAAGGGTATTTTCACTGGCTTAAAACTCCTCTGTGCTTCTCTTCTCTTCCCCCAGCTCCAACCTATGGCAACCCCTGATCTTGTTACTATCTCCATAGATTCACCTTTTCCAGAATGTTATGTATAGTGTATAGCCGTTTTTAGAATGTTATATATTTACACAGTATATATATATACTTTTCAAAGTGGCTTCTTTCACTTAATAACATACACTTAAGGATTCTTAATGTCTGGATTTATCACAGTTTATTTATTCATCTCTAAAAGTCATATTGGTTGCTTCCAAATTTTTGCAATTATGAATACAACTACTTAAATATCCATGTACAGATTTTTGTGTAAAGATAAGTTTTCAACTCTTTTGAGTATATATTTCTGTTTCAATTAGTGTCTCTAGCAATTTATAATTTTGTTACTCTGAAAAGTAATAATCTAAGTATGAATATCAACAAGTTAAGAAAAGAACAACAGATTATATTGAAAATATCAATGATTGATTGATTTTAAGTGGTGGACATTCCTGAATCTGGTCTCTGTTGTTAAAGAAAAAGGTTTCAGTAATCAATTCCGTGTCTTTCTTTCATACAACATGCTTTTAAAGTATCTAAAAAGTTATCTCCAAACTCAAAGTCGTCAAGATTTTCTCCAATGTTATCTTTTAAAAGTTTTATAGTTTTGTATTTTACATACAGATCTATGATCCATTTGAGCTAATTTTTATGAAAGGCTAACTATGTACTTAGCGACTTAAGTAATAAGTAGTAGCAATGAGTACTAACTTTTTGCATGTGAATATCCGGCACTATTTGTTGACAGATGATTCTTTCCCCATTGAACTACCAGCCTTTGTTCCATTATCAAAGATCAGTTGACTATATTTATGTGGGTTTAATTTGGGCTTCTCTATTTAATTCCATTAATTTGTTTATTTATCACTTTGGCAATACCACACTGCTTTGATTTATTGTGTTAAAAAATATATACATTCAAGTACTTAAGCTGATCCTTCTTTGTTCTTCAGTATTATGTTGGCTATTCTGGGTCTTTTGGTTCTCCATATAAACATTAGTTTACCAAATCAGTTTGTCAATATCCAAAAAATAAACTGGAATTTTGCTTGGGAATGCATTTAATGTATAGATCAAGTGTGGAAGAACTAACATCTTGACAATATTGAGTGTTCATACCCATATACATGGAATATCGCTCCATTTATATAGATCTTTGAGTTTGCTACATTAAACTTGCAGTTTTCCTTTTGCAAGTTTGTAAAGTTATAACCAATTACTTCTGGTGCTAATATAAATCGCATTGTTTTTTTTATTTCAAATTCTAGTTGTTTACTGTTGTATATAAGTAAGGAATTGACTTTTACACATTAATCTTTCATTATGCTACCTTACATAATCACTGGTACTTATCTCTTTTGTCAATTCTGTGGGATTATTTACCCAATCATGTCATCTGAGAAGAAAAAATTGTGTTTCTTTCTTCCCAAATTTTATTTCTTTTATTTACTGTTCTTATTGTATTAGCTAGGACTTTTAGTATAATGTTGAAAAGAGAAAAAGTAGGGAGACCAAACAGCCTTGCCTTGTTCCTGATCTTAGCAGGAAAGCTTCTAGCTATATTCTCACTATTTTTTTCTTACATTTCTTCAGTGTAGTAAGCCATATTAATTTGTGAACTTCTAAATAAGGTAGAGGAATTTCTTATCTGTATATTTAAAAATAAATTCAAAACTTAGAAAGAGTCACATTCAAATAAGCAAATCTGAATTAAAAAGTAATAAAAACCATTTACTTCCTAGAAAACAATAAAGGGGATGCAATTCATAAACCCAGGTAACACTTAACCTTTCCTCTTATTCATAATTTTCTTTCATATTATCTTTCATTGGAGACTCTCATCTGTGGCCTTCCACCCCACCCCCAACACACAAGTGAAATCTGACAAAATAAGTTCTCTTTTTCTCTGAACCCCATAGCTTACTCTCTTCTTTCCACTTGTTCTTTTTTCCTTTTTCCCTGGACTTTTCCCTCTTATTTTAGTCTTGTATTTCAATTTATTTTTTCTTAGGTTTTCCCCTAGTCTCTTATGCATTCTTAGTTTCAATTGTTCTCTGCCTTTTTTTTTTTATTGAGGTATAATTCCGGTGTACAATATAGTGATTTATATGCTTATTTTTAAAAATTCTACCTATAAGTGATATCATTTAGTATTTGTCTTATGCTTTCTAACTTATTTTACTTGGCATAATACCTCAAGGTCCATCCATGTTGCCACAAATGGCAAGATTTCATTGTTTTTATGGTTGAATAGTATTCATATGTATTACATCTTTTCATTCATTCATAGATGGGCACTTAGGTTGTTTCCATATCTTGACTATTATTGCTACAATAAACATCTTTTCAAGTTAGTGACTTGGTTTCTTTGGATGAATATGAAGAAGTGGAAGTACTGGATCATGTGATATTCTTAGTTTTAATGTTTTGAAGAACACCCACACTGTTTTCTACAGTGGTTACACCAATTTGCATTCCTACCAACATGAGGGTTTCCTATTCACCTCTTCCTCACCAACACTTGTCATTTCATATCTTTTTGATAATAACCATTCTAGCATGTGTGGGTAAGATATCATTGTGGTTTTGATTTGCTTTTCTCTTATGATCAGTAATATTGAGCATCTTTTCGGGTAAATAGTGGTTATATGGAAGTCTTTTGTTTCTCATTATTAAATATGTTAGCTGTGTATTTTGTAGATTTCCTTCTCATATTGAGCAATTTCCCCCTCTATTACTGGATTGGTGATTTTCAATCATAAATGATGTATGCTTAGCCAAGTCCTTTTTTCTGAATCTATTGATATACAATCATATGACTTTTCTTTTTAGACTACTGTGTGATTGATGGGTTACAGTAATTGATCTTCAAATGATAACTTCACTTGTATACCAGGAATAAAATCCATTTCATTATGATATAGTATTCTTTTATAATTTGATTTGATAATATTTTTGAGGACTTTTGCATTTATGCTAATGAGTGATACTGGTCTGTAGTTCTTCTTTCTTATAATGTCTTTGGTTTTGGTGTTGGGGTAATGCTGACCTCAAAATGAGTTCACAAGTGTTCCTCCTACCCCAATTTTGTGGAAGAGGTTGTAAAGAATTTATATAATTTTGTTCTTAAATGTTTGGTCAGATTCATGAGAGAAAGGGCGCCTGGGTCACCCAGTTGGTTAAGTGTCGAACTCTCAGCTTTGGTTCAGGTCATGATCTCACGGTTCATTTGTTCCAGCCCCACTTGGGATTCTCTCTCTCTCCCTTTCTCTCTGCCCCTCCCTGCTCATGCTCTCTATCTCAAAAGAAGTAAATAAATAAACTTTATTTTAAAAAGTATAAGAAAAATGAAATATTTTATTTTACCTTCTTTTACTCCTTTTCTTTTACTCCTTTTTCCTTACGTGTGTCTGAGTTTCTAATCTACATCAGTCCTTTCTGAAGCATTTCTTGCAAAGCAGGTATGCTTGTGACTAATTCTCTGAAATTTTGTTTGTTTGAAAAACTCTTTATTTTTCCTTTTCTTTTGAAGACTAATTTTAATGGATACACATTCAAATTGGGTTTGATTTTTGTCAACATTTTAAATATTTCATTCCATTCTCTTCTTGCTTTCATGATTTCTGAAGAGAAGTACAACATAATTATCAACCTTGCTCTTCCGTAATTTTTTTAAATTTTCTAGATTATTTCAAGATGTTCTCCTTATTTTTAAAATATTTTCTGTAGTTTGAATGTTATTTCTACATGCATTTTTAAAATATTTGCCTTTCCTGATATTCTCTGAAGTTTATGTATATGACATTTTTTAGTTTATCATTAATTTCGGGAAATTCTGTCAATATTCTTTCAAATATTACTCTGTCCCTTTCTTTTTTCTCCTTCTCGTATTCCCATGACACGTAAGTTATATCTTTTTTAAGTGTCTCACAATTCTTGGATCTTTTTTATTATTTTTTTATTATTATATCTTTTTATTATTTTTTCTCTCTACACTTGTTTTGGAATTTTTCTATTGGCATTTCCTCAAGCTCACTGATTATTTCTTTGGTTGTATACAGATGAGCCCATCAAAGGAAATCATGTCTTCTATACAGTGCTTTAGACTTCTACAATTTTAAATATTTTTCTAGAGTTTCTATCTCACTGCTTATATTACCAATCTGTTCTTTTATGCTGTCTCCTTTCTCTGAGCACATTAATCATGGCTGTTCCAGATCCCTGGTCTGTTACTTCCAACATCTCTGCCGTATCTGTCTGGTCTACACCTTTCTCTGTCTCTTCAAATTGTGATTTTTGTCATTTAGCATGGCTTGCAATTTATTGTTGAAGATCAGACATGATGCACTGATTAAAAAGAACTATGGTAAATAAGCTCTTGTCAAATTTAATTAAGATTTGAAAAACACTATTAAAAAACTGAAAGAGAAAAACAGTGAGAATAACAGTATGCTATGTGAGAATAACAGTGTGCCTCCGTAGTAGTAAAATATAGTTTTCTCATTTCACATAGTAGAATATAAAACACTAAAAACCAATCCCTGAATTGACATGTAAAAATAGCCAAGATTCACAAAAAGTTAAACTTCCAACAAAGAAGTGCTTCTATGACAATATATGGGAAAATCTTGGAAAATAATGACACTTTGACATGTGGGAGGTGGCTGTCTGAATTGATATACCTAAAAAGTCTCAAATCTCCATCTGAACCTACAGAAATGGTCCATTTATTTCTGTTAAAGGATGGAATTCCCTACTTCCTAGAAGGTTATACAAAGGCCTGCCTCTTGGAAGTTAACATATGCCCCCTAAAATTTTCTCCCACTTTTGTTTATGCCACTATACCACTAACTAGAATTATGTCACAGTATAATTTGATTGGAGATGTTCTGGGCCTGATAAGGAACAAAAGCAATACATTTAATGTTCTAAAGTTATAACACTCTTATTTGAATTTATACCAAAACTTTAAGAACATAAAAATACTTTGCTCCTTTACTGTACTGTTGTCATCCATTTTATTTGTTCATGTCACAAATTAGATATTTTTACTCTGGACTCCAAAACCTAAAATAATAATTCTTTTAATCTCATTAGTCTTTTAAATTATGTAGAAACAAAATGTAGAGCTATAATTCAAGGTTACAATAATACTAGCTTCTAGACGAATAATTACTTTCTGATCTATTATTTTCTTATCATGTAGAAAAAAGTAGAGTTACAATTGTTGCAATAATTTTAGCTTTTAAAAGTGCACATGTATTTACCTTTTATGAGATCTTTATTTCTTCACATAGCTTTAAATTATAATATACTGTCCTTTTAAACTACCCTGCCAGATTCCTTTGACCATTTCTTTCAGGGAGCTCTAGTAATAATGAATTCCTTAGATTTTGTTTATTTGGGAATTATTCAATTGCTCCCTTACTTTTGTGGGGTTTTTAAAAATCTTTTTGCATTTATTTATTTTTGAGGTACAGAGTGAGACAGAGCATGAGTGGGGCAGGGGCAGAGAGAGAAAGAGACACAGAATCTGAAGCAGGCTCCAGGCTCTAAGCAAGTGTTCAGCACAGAGCCAGACAGGGGGGCTGGAACCCAGGAACCATGAGGTCATGACCTGAGCCCATGACCTGAGCAGAAGTCTGATACTCAATGGATTGAACCGCCCAGGGGCCCATCCCTTACTTTTGAAAACAGTTTTGCTAAATATAGGATTCTTAGTTGATGGGGTTTTGTTGTTGTTATTGTTGTTGTTTGTTTTTGTTTCTTTTTTCAATTAGCATTTTGAATATATCAGCCATCTGCCTGCTGGCTTCAAAATTTCTCATAAGAAATCTGCTGATGGTTTTATTTAGGATCTCTTGTATGAGACAGGTTATTTTCCTTGCTTGTTTCAAAACTCTTTCTTTGCCTTTGGCTTTCATAGTTTGATTATGATATGTACCCCTGTGAGTCTCTGAGTTCATTTCATTTGAAGTTTGTGAGCTTCTGAATATTTATATTCACGTTTTTCATTGAATTTGGAAAGTTTTCAGTAGTTATTTCTGCATATATTCTCTCTTCTTCTGAAATGCAAAAGGAATTCCTCAAGTTGACAAAAAGGATACTAACAACATGAAAACATGTAAAAGTATAAAAGTCACTGTAAAAATTAAAATATATTCAATTTCAGAATACTCTAATATTATGATGTTAGCATGTAAATCACTTTAAACTCTGATATAAAAGTTAAAAGACAGGGGAGCCTGGGTGGCTCAGTCAGTTAAGTGTCTGACTTCTGCTCTGGTCATGAAACCCATGTCAGGCTAGGCACTGACAGCTTGGAGTGTGGAGCCTGCTTTAAATTCTGTCTCTCTCTTTTTCTGCCCCAACACCCACTTGTGCTCTCTCTCATGCTCTCTATCTCTCTCTTTCAAAAACAAACAAATGAGCATTTTTTAAAAGTAAAAAATAAAAGTTAACAGACAAAAGTTTTAAAGTTAACTAGATACAAAAATGTGTTAATTAATACACCATATAAAATGATGGAAATTGTGACATCAATTATAGGAAATGTGGGGTAAGGAGAAATTAAAGTGTAGAATATTTGTATAAGTCAAAGTCAGGTTGTTATCAGCTTAAAATAGACTATTATATCTCTAAAATATTTTATGTAAGACTCATCATACTCACAAATAAAAAGCTGTAGTAGACACACCAAAGAGAAAGGTAAAGTAATCAAAGCAAAACAGTATTTTTAAAAAATCAAGTTACAAAGGAGGGCAGTAAGAGAAGAAAAACAGAACAAAGGACCCACCAGAAGAGAAGGAGCACAAAGGCGATAGTAAATCCTTACTAATTCATAAGTACATTAACTATAAATTTATTGAATTTATATTTAAAAAACATAAATGATATACTAGTCAATATATAGTGATTTACTTTACTTTTAAGGGCATGCATAGGGTGAATATGAAGGAATGGAAAGAGATTTTCCATGAAAACGGTAACCAAAAGACAGTAGTGTGACAATACTTTATCAGAAAAAATATACCTTCAGTAAAAATTGTCAAAAAAGACCAGAAAGTCACTACATAATGACAAAAGAGTCAATTCATCTAAAGAATATAAAAATTGTAATAGACATGCATCTAAATTCCAAACACTTAAAATATAAAAGAAGTATTAACAAAACTGAGGGGAGAAATAGATAATGATACAGAAGTAGAAAGGAAATACAGAAAATTTTTAGCAGTGGTGAGTGGAACTTAATTAGTGGGTGAAAACTAAGAGTTTGCATTTTGAGTATTTGAATTTTACAAAATTGTATTTACTTGTTTTACTTCAAAATAAAAATATTAAGTGTAAAAGCACAAATAGCATGTAAACTAATAGATGTAAACTGCTAGAGGAGTTGATCATAAAGGTTTTTCATTGTTCATTTTTAATATTTTTGCATCTTTTATTTTTGAAAATATGTTCACTTAAAATGAAATGCAAATGGTTTATCACTAAAGTAAAATTTTGAAAAAGTGACTAGGATAAGAAATTAAAGTGGCCAAGTCAATTGTTGGCAATTTTATTATAATATTTTGTATAGAAATTAAGGTGTAAAAATAGGAAATGTAGAAGTAGTGACAGCAAATATTTACAAAACAACTAAATGAGATAATATTTTTGAAAAATTCTAAATTCACCAAAGGTTGTGAATATGATGGCCATAATTTATGGACTCTCATTTAGTAAAACTGATTGGGGAAGGCAAGGTATTTATCAGAAAGTCAATATATAAAGGTCATAAATATACTATCATGTAGGTAATAATTTGTCCTTGACCATTATGTTGTCAAAATTTTCACTATTTTATCCAACCTATTTCTCATACAGTATTAATAAACTTAGGAAAAATAATTTTATTCTTTTGAATATATACATAAGACATAAAAACTAACAAAATTTACAGTTATTATATTTTTGGTTTTTCTTTCAGATATGTAATAATTTGGGTAATTGTCATTGCTTTCCTGGCCATAGTCCTCCATATTGTGAATTCCAGATCGGTTCACCAGGGGGAAGTATTGATGATGGAAATGTTCAGAAATCTGGTGAGTAGAAATAAAACCTTTAAAACATAAATACTGCCTTACCAGACAGTTAACATGTTTGTGTAGGGAATAATGAATGAAAGAATGAATGATTTAATCAACAAATATGACACTTGCCTTAATTTATGGGAACAACAGAAAGTATAAAAATGTACTCCATCAGTCAAGTTATGATTTATTATCAGTTCCATTTATACTTTGTCATATGTTTTTTCAAATTTCATTCAGAATGAGTACCCTATGCTACAGCTGTTTTTTAATAGTCTACAAAATTTTTAATAATATGAAATGCAAATCTTTTGTATAGTGTTTATTCTTCCATATTTTAGTTTGTTTTGAATTCTTGGTATGACATTTCTTGAAACTTGAGTAATATCTTCTAACTTATTAACTAAGTTGATGAAAGCAGTATCTGAGAAAATATTACAAATATTGTGTAATACTAATTTCATTAAAATCACTATTCAAGATAGCTTTTAATTACTCAGGTGATTATAAAAGATTAGACTCAGCATTGTATTTCTTTAATTATTTAATAAAACAACATCTATTTATGATGGTACTAGATGCTTGAAAGAATGAAGTCCCAGTCTAGATGCCAAATAGGGCTATTACACACAGAATTTGCCTCTAAGAACATTCCAATATTTGGGCTCAGACCATCTCACTAATTCCTATTTAGCATGTTCAATTAATATTGCTTGAAGGGCAGATTTATACCCTTCTGTTTTATAATACCAAGTAGGGGTAACATTCCCATAAGATAGAATTTTCATCTCCATAATACCATCAGGTAAAAGAGATGCAACCATTTCACATAAAGCTTTTTTAAATACACCAAATTTCATAATCTTATCAGCCATCATATTTTTACATTCTCCCAGTGTGTTTTGTCTCACATCAAGACTTCACCAGTGGGTTTTTGGTACCACACTGTCTACGGTTTCTGTATCAAGGAGTCTTGGAAATTTCTTCCCCTCACTCCCTGACCATTTTCCCATTCTTGTGAAAAAGTCTTTGGGGCACTTCCCTAGTGAGAAATCAAGCCAAGGGATCCGGGCCCTTTTGTGAAACTTGATCAATCTGCTTAACCACTACCACAAGCACAAGTGATTTCCATTCTGGTTTCTCACTGTAATCTCCAACTTTATGCTTTACAAAATTTTCCAAACTAAGCAAAATATAATGGGCTTGTTCAGGAACTTCAATATTGGGGGACCAGCAGGAGGTCCCTTTTGTTCACCACACCCGCATCTGGGTGGCTCAGTCAGTTATGCTACAGACTTTGGCTCAATTCATGATCTCATGGTTCATGAGTTCAAGCCCCACATAGGGTTCTGTGCTGTCAGTGCAGATCCCATTTTGAATTCTCTCTACTTCTCTCCCTTTTCCCATTCCCTGCTTGCATTCTCTCTCTTTCTCTCTCACTCTCTCAAAAATAAACATTAAGAAAATACCTTTGTTTCACCTCCATCAGTGTTTGTTTTATTCACCCCACTTATTAATAGCTATCTAAGGATTTCCACCATTCTGGGATGAGTTCTGTGAATCACCTCATTCCTTTTCCTCCTTATTCACCCCTATTAATATTTGCTGTATCTTAACTGTTAAAACTTACCAGCCTGCTAAGATCAGTGTCTTGATTTCTTTCCTCTGCCTTTCCCCATTTTCTTTTAATTAATATATTTTTCTACCCGAAAGGCAGCTGAGATAGAAAATTTTATAAGGTTTCCCAAATTGTTCTTCAGTTATGGAACAATAAGCTTATATGGGGTACCATATGAAAGGATCCCATTAACCGCATTTCTCATGTCCTGGGTAATGGGCATATTCAGTGGGTGAATATATCCCAGTCATAATAAAGCCAGTCCACATAGCTTGCACTTAGAAGCATATCAGCTGCTTCATCTGGAGTGTTCCACTTCGTATTCATTGGTAGAGATGGAAAGTCACACTTTTCAGGTAAATGGATCTTATTTTAGCTCTTATCTAGTCTACCTGACTGGTAGACAGCCTGGCTAGAACAGCCTGGCTGGCTGTTCCTTCAGGAATAAATACTTCTGTGTCTGGATCACAAGCAGGCATCTATGGTTGTTCCATAGTGAACTGTGGGTCCTGAATCAACCCAAACATGGTCTTCCACTCTGTAGCATTCAAAACCAAAGATATCACACCCTAATTAGTTACTTTCACAATCCATTTTGGTTAAGATTCTTTGGAAACTGATGGTATCAATCTATAAAATGAAACAACTCCTTTACATTATATCTTTTGGTTTTAACAGACTCTTGTTTTTGTTCTTCACCCACATTAACCACCTTCTTGGTGACCAGAGGCCTAGAAGGTCCTTTCCGTTGTCTGTGAATAATTTTTACCTTGGGTGGCAGATATGAGGCTAGTCTCAAAAACTCAGAAGCACTGAAATCTGAATTTGGTCTAACAATTTCTTTGGATACATACCTAGAAGTGGGATTGCTGGATCATATGATAGGTTGTTTTTTTGTTTGTTTGTTTGTTTTTTCAGAGAGAGAAGCAGAGAGAGAGGGAGAGAGAGAATCCTAAGCTCTCTCAGCTCAGAGGCCAATGTGGGGCTCGAACTCATGAACCATGAGATCATGACCTGGGTTTTGTGGTGCAGAGTATCAAGTGCAGGGGCATATGGTGGCATTTGATCCAGGGAGATATAATGTGTTTTTGGCTTAGGGCATTGGGGTCTACCTTAAAAATACTGTGTGGCCCTTGTGAGCACCCTATGGATCTATTGTTGCTGCAAGGGTTGTTTGGGCCCTAAGTGTCACTTCCAGGACCAATAATTAGGCACAAGGTTAAACAGCGGTGATGGCTGGGCCCAGTGATATGCACATACTTGGTGAAGGGCCCCGCTCCAAGTGCCTACATAATAGCAGAGATCAGTTGCAGACACACTTGTAATGATCAGAGCCAGGGTAGGTAGCAAGGACCAGCGGCAACTATGGGTTCACAGGAAACTATAGTGGTCCTGAGTGGCGATTTGCTCTCTTATGCCTTCACACTCAATCTCCAGGTGTGCATACTGCAGTGGAGGCCAGTGATGGGATTTGGGCTATGGGGCATACAGGTGCACAGCTGGAGGGGCTATCTTCAGGTGCGCTGATAAAGTATTTGAATTTAGAATATACAAAAATTTATAGTAATAATATATAAAGAATCCTTGAAATAATGAAAAGCAAACAACCCTACCAAAAAATTGACAATATTTAAATTGAAACTGTATCAGAGACTATATAGAGATGACAAATAAGCACATGTAAAGGTGCTGAACATCCTTTTTCATAAAGAAAATGCAAATTAAAAGCAAAATTAGATACTATTACATGTCTGTAGGAAATTGCTTAAATTTAAAGGCATAACCACATGAAGTTTGGCTGCAATGTGAAGATAGTATCTTTTACACTGCTGTAAAATTGCAGTTTCACAGTTTCTTAAGAAGGTAAACATTCACCTACCATATAATCCAGTCATTTCACTATTTACTCAAGAAAGTAGAATCCTTATGCCAATATAAACTTTGTATATAAATGTCTATAACAGCTTTATTTGTAATAGTTCAAATCTGGAAATGACCCAAATATAAATCAACAGGTGATGGATACACAAATTGTTGTATATCCTAACAATAGATTACTATTGAACAATAAAAAGGAATGAGCTATATAGTTACATGGACCAATGTGGATGAATTTCAACATTTCCTTATGTAAAAAAGTAAGACCGATAAGAATTCTAACATTATACGAAATTGTAGAACATGCAAATAATTTATAGTGAGGGAATGCAGATAGATCAGTGGCTACCTGTGTGGTGGAGTGGTACATGATGGGATTACAGAGGAGCGAGAGGAAACTTTTGTATATGATGGATATACTCATCATTTTGATCAACGTGGTGATTTCATGGGTGTATACATATTAAAATGTATGAAATTATATATTTTCAATGTGTATTTACCATACCTCAAAACATCACCATGATGCTAAAATAACAAAATTTAAATGATGAATGAGGATATTCACACTATCTTGTTGTCAAATAGTTAAGCCTATTTTATTAACTTACCAAATTTTAAAAAATTGTAAGAATTTTACACTAAATGGAGAAAACTCACAGATGTCAAACAAAAATATCTGTAAAATGTTTGCCTATTTGGGGTATATATTTGCCAAATCTTATCCATCTATACAGTTAAAATGTTTGCCTCTTATTGTATATAAAGAATAACTACAATAAAAAAGGAGATACCATATGTATTACGTATATTATCATCCAAGTGAGAATATAACTGAGCTGTATAATCATGGCATGCAGTGATTTCTGTTTTTATGTTACCCTTCAGTAAAAATTCACTGTCAATAAAAATAGAAGAAATCAAGATACTTATAAACTTTGGAAAGAAATATTGATTAGAAAATATTGAGGATTCTCTTGGATTCTGGCAGGATATGTTTTGAGATAGCTCTCCATCTATCAATTCATCCATGCGTCTCTCAATCACTCTTTGGGTTAAGTCTTATTTTTGAAAAAAAAAGAGATCCTAAAATACATATTTTTCTACCTGAGTTGTTCATTCCCTGTATCACTGAATTTATCCAAGTCTATCTCATTGACTTGAGATACAGTGACACACGGTATCCCATTGTATGGATGTCTCATAATTTAATTTCGCCTTTGTCCTATTGATGGAGCTTTATGCTATTTCTAATTTCTTTTTCTATTACAAAAGTGCTATAATAAAATTCTTCTTTTAGGCAACATTTATGATATATGTGAGTCTTTTTTCCCAAAATTTTTATTTAAATTCCAGTCAGTTAACATATAGTGTAATATTGATTCCCAGGGTAGAATTCAGTGACTCATCAGTTACATATAACACCCAGGACTCATGATAAAAATTGCACTCCTTAATACCCATCACCTATTTAGCCAGCCCTCCATTCACCTCCCTCCATTAACCCTCACTTTCTCTCTATTGTTAAGAGTTTCTCATGGTTTACTTCCCTCTCTCTCTCCTTTTTCCCCTTCCCATATGTTCACCTGTTTTGTTTCCTAAATTCCAGATATGAGGAAAATCATATGATATTTTTCTTTCTCTGACTACTTATCCTTCCTAATTTTTAAATCAAATTAAGTTCTATTATTGTACTACTTTTTAAAAAATATTGATGTCAGAAATATGCTCAATGTAGTTAGCAGTACTCAAAACATGTACACAGTTACCATAATAATTAAAAATATGCAAAGAAGACAAGAAATCTGACAAAAGTTCCATCAGTGCTTAGGGTTATGAACTTTTTTTAAAATTATAGTTTATTGTCAAGTTGGTTTCCACATAACCCCCAGAACTCATCCCAACAAGTGCCCTCCTCCATGCCCATCACCCATTTTCCCCTCTGCCCCACCCCTATCAACCCTCAGTTTGTTCTCAGTACTTAAGAGTCTCTGATGGTTTGGCTCCCTCCCTCTTCTTAACTGTTTTTTCCCCTTCCCATCCCCTATGGTCCTCCATTAAGTTTCTCCTGTTCCACATATGAGTGAAAACATATGGTATCTGTCTTTCTCTGCCTGACTTATTTCACTTAGCATAATAGCATAGGGTTATGAACTTAAATGCCCTTTTATTTCCCCTACAAAAGTTTGAAATGTATTAAAATTTCAATCATTTACATAAATATTATACATACAAAATGATTAAAGTGAAAAATTAAGTTTATTTAAATATTCAGTGAATATCTACTGATTTCTATTTCATTTTTAGGTATATTTTTTATTGAAGCAGGCGACAATGCACAGCAGAACAACTGGCTTATTCTGAGTTTCTACATTGCTCTTCCCTTTATCATAATTTTCACCATGATGATCATGAAACGAAATGAGATGAGAAAATCATGCAACAGAGAGAACGCAGAATACGAAGGGTAAATATGACTATGCAAATAATTTATGATCTTAAATTGTACTGCTCATTGCCAGTGAAATAAATTCATAGTTTTATAACATTCTTAAGTTATATTCATTCCTTATATTCATTAGTTATATTCCTTATATTCATTAGTTATATTCATTCCTAAGTATGCATTATTTTTAATCTAATTTAAATGGCATTCTTATAATTTTGTTTTCCAACAGATTGTTTTTAGCATATTTCAGCAGGTCAAAATTTTGGCTGTTCTAGAACTGTTTTCCCAATGAATATTTACAGTAATTAGATGTTGTGTTCTAACTTTCATTAATTCCTTGAACCTCAAAGTATTTCTTTAGTAGTTTCAAATTCTGTGAAAAAAAAATCTCTTTAGAATACGTTAGAAATTAGATACCATTTCTTATGAATTTCTATGTGCTGTTATTATGTTTGTCCTTCTTCTCTTCTGTTGAAATTCATCACCAGTAAAACTATCCAGTTCTGTCTCCATGAGAGACTCTTGAATGCTGACAAAAACTGAGGACTGATGGACGTGGGGGGGGGGGGGATGGGCATGAGCACTGGGTGTTATGTGGAAACCAATGTGACAATAAACTATTTGTAAAAAAAAAAAAAAAGAATTTTACAACTAAAAAAAAAAAAAACTATCCAGATAGTTCTGGGCTTCTCAAGAGTTTTACTTTTATTAGTGGCTTTTCTATATGGATGACCTCTCCATTGATGTCAATGGGTAATTGAAGTCCCCTACTACAACTGTATTGCTGTATCTCCCTGTAGATCTGTTGATATTTACTTTCTATATTTAGGTGCATTACAAATGTTACATCCTGTTTGGGTTGACCCCTTTATCATTATATAATGTCTTTCATTGTCTTTATCACAGTTTTTGTTGTATGGTCTTGTACATCCAAGTTTTCTTTTATTTTTCATCTTTTAAATTCAAGTTAGTTAACATACAGTGTAGTATTGGTTTCAGAAGAAGAACTCAGTGATTCATCACTTACATATAACACCCAGTTCTCATTGCAACAAGTGCCCTACTTAATGCCTGTCACCTGTTTAGCCCATCCCCCTATCCATCTCCATAAGCAACCCTCAGTTCTCAGTCTTTAAGAGTCTCTTATGGGGCCGCCTGGGTGACTCAAGTCAGTTAAGCATCCGACTTAAGCTCAGGTCATGATCTCATGGCTCATGAGTTTGAGCCCTGCATCAGGCTTTGTGCTGACAGCTAGCTCAGAGCCTGGAGCCTGCCTTCAGATTTTGTGTCTCCCTCTCTTTCTGACCCTCCCCTGCTCACGCTGTCTCTCTCTCTCAGAAGTAAATAAAACATTAAAATAAAAGAGTCTCTTATGGTTTGCCTGCCTTTATGTATGTAAGATAGGAGGTGGCAATTGTGTCTAATATTGTGTTTCTTATATATATTTTTAATTTTACTAGTGAGGCTACAAATCTTTATTTTCATCTGGGTCACACCATTTTTCTCTACACAGAAATTACTTTCATATCATTTGACCTCTTCTCCTTATTTATTTATATTTTATCTTTATTTTATATTTATCTATATTTTATCTATATAAAGATACATATCTTTATATATGTATCTTTTATACATACATATATATATATATACACACACATACATATAGTTTACTAATGCTTTTTCTTATTTGTACATTAATATCCTCTCTGGATTCTTACTGGGTTTATAAAGTAATTGTAGAATTGATAGTTTAAAGTATTGTGTATTTCTATGTTGGAATATGTATAATAAAAATAAATTAAAAATATCAAATGATTTTTCATTACATAAAGGGCTAATAGTGATGGCATAAAATGCCCTATTGTCTGATCCACTTAGATCCAATTGCCTTTGCAAGAGAAGTCTTTGAAGCTTGTTTCTCTATGAACCCAAAAGGACTTTTCTTAGCTGTCTCTTTTCCTGGTTCTCTCTGTTATAATTTTAGATGATCTTTAATTTAGCTTGTTCTCATGAGCTTCCAGCCTTATATTAATTGTTTACCAACATAATCTCCATAGTGTATGACAGTGTCCTTAAGTTTGGACTTCTTCACTTTCTGTTCCCAACAGATCGTTTACCTTGAGGGAGCTACCAATCCAACAATTTCACTCTTGGAGATTTATCTCTGAGAAATTAAAATCAATCATTCTCTCATGCAAACCTGAACACAAATGTTCATAATACCATAATACAGAATAGCCCAAATCTGGAAATTAAGGTCATTCAATGAATACATCATTATACAACTTGTGGTAAATCCATACCACCACACACTATACATAGTAATAAAAGAAAACAAAGTATTGATAGAAACAATTTTGAGAACGCTAAAGGGAATTATGTTAGGTGAAACAAAGCCCTTTTCAGAAGGTTAGATACACTATGATTCCAATTATATAAAATTCTTGTCATATTAAAAATGCCAGTTTTGGAGGATAGATTAGTAGTTGCCAAGATTTGGGATAATGGAGAGAGTGCGTGAGTATGTCCGTTCAAGAGTAACAACAAAATCTTTTGTTGATGTATCTCGATGTGGTTGTAATTACATGAAACTACACATGTGATCAAGTTGCACAGAACTACATGCACATAAACATACACACGTATGCATACATGTCTAAATCGTGCAATCTGAGCAATCACTGTACATTGTGTTAATGTAAATTACCTTGTCTTCATATTATAGAAAAGTTAGGCAAAATGTTAACATGGGACAGGCTGAGAAAGGGGTACAGGAAACCTTTCTGCACATGTCTTTGCAGCTAGTTATGAAGATAAAACTACTTAAAAATAAGAGGTCAAAAACTGGATCATAGACATAAATTTAATAAATTAAATTATGCAATTTTCTAATGAATACACGAAAAACTCTATGAATGTAGGACAAAACCAAGAATTATTTCATATGAGGACAAATCATGACCTATAAGAAAACTTTGTATGTGATCCAAATTAAATATATTTGATATGAAAAATACCTTGTTCAAAAGGTAAAAATACAGGCTTCAGTCTGACAGAATGTATTTGTAAACCATATATCCAACAAAGGCTTTCTATTTATATTTTAAAAGTTCATCAACAGGTAAAAAAAATGTCGGGATAGAAAAAGACAAAGATATGAACAGAAAATTGACTAAAGAGTGTGTACAATGGTAAGCAAGTGCATTAAGTTTTACTTAACATGATTAGTTATTTGGGTAATTATTAAAACCACAATGAGATAATATCACACTTCTCCCTATAGGTTAAGATAAAAATAGTAATAATAGTAAATACTGATGAGGATACAGAAAACTGAATTGCTCATACACTGCTGGAGGAAATGCAAAACCATATAGCTACTATACCTTACAATTTGTCAGCCTTATCATACAAGCTAAGAATTTCACTCTTGGGTATTTACTTTAGAGAGGACTTTTACATTCATGCAAAATATTATACATGAACATCCATAGCAATGTTATTTGTAATAGCTAAAAACTACAAATTATCCCAATGATCTTTTGATGGATGGCTGGTTTAACAAACTGTGGAATATTCAGATCATGGAGGCTACTCAGAAATAGCAAGAATTATTAAAACATAACACACTTTTGATGGATCTCAAGGGAATTACATGACAGAAAAAAACAAAAGCTCAAAAGCTACTATATGATGCCATTTATATAATGTACTTGCATTACAATTATAGAAATGTGGACCAGATTAGTGGTTGCCAGGGATTAGTAACTGGGAGTAAGGTAAGTAGGTGTACCAAGTAGGGATTGTATGACTTTTTGTGGTGATGGAACAGTTCTATATGTTGATGTTGGTGTTGGACACACTCATCTATACATGTAATAAGACAGAATACATTACACATATAAACACAAGTCATGACATGTAAAAAATGATGAAACCTAAATTAGCTCTGTGGATTATACCAATGTCAATTTCCTAGTTTTGATAATATAATATAATCATGTAAGACTTTACCATCAAAAGAAACCAAGTGAAGGATACCCTTTAATCCTTTTATATAAATCCATAAAATCTCCTGGTAAAAAAAATTTTAAACTTCCCATAAATCTGTAAGCATTCCAAAATATTAAGCAAAATTAAAATTTGCCCCACCCAAAAGCCCATTAAATGATTCCCAAGAATCTAAAAACGAGGATAAAAAGAATGACAACAATAACATATAGCAAGATGTTAAACTGAAACTCAATCATATAGTCAACAAATTTTATCCTAAATATATTTAGTTTAAATACTAATACTAATTTAGTCTAAATACTTTTAGTCTAACAACTCCAATTAAAACAAACAGGGCCGCCTGGGTGGTTCAGATGGTTAAGCGTCCGATTTCAGCCCAGGTCATGATCTCATGGTTCGTGGGTTCAAGCCCTGTATCGGGCTCTGTGCTGACAGCTAGCTCAGAGCTTGGATCTGTTTCAGATTCTGTATCTCTCTCTCTCTCTCTCTGACCCTCCCCTGCTCATGCTGTCTCTCTCTCTCAAAAATAAATAAAACATTAAAAAAATAAAAAATAAATAAAACACATTTAAAAAAAAACAGAAAATGTGGGGCACCTGGGTGGCACAGTGCTTATGCTTGGTCCAACTCTTGACCTCAGCTCAGGTCATGATCTCACCATTCATGAGTTCGAACTCCACATTGGACTCTGTGCTAATGGTGCGGAGTCTGCTTGGGACTCTGTCTGCCCTTCTGTCTGCTCCTTCCCTGCTTGTGCTCTCTCTTTCTCTCTCAAAAATAAATAAACTTAAAAATTTTTTTAAATGACAGAAAATGTAAAATTGGATAAAAATCAAGATAAATACATGCTGTCAACAAGAAATCCACATTCAATCTAAAACAAATGGGTTAAAAGTAAAAGATATGCCAAAAAGGAGGTGAAGTGGCTATATTTATATGAGCTAAAATAGTCTGAAGAAGAAATATTATTTTATAACAAGAGTATAATTCAATCATTATAATCATAATAAAAGAATAAAGTCTTTTAGAGCACATATAATTCCTTCAGTTCTAACAGTCTGCTTTCTTTTTTTTTTTTTAATTTTTTTTTTTAATGTTTTATTTATTTCTAGGAGAGAGAGAGACAGCGCGAGCAGGGGAGGGTCAGAGAGAGATGGAGTCACAGACTGAAACAGGCTCCAGGCTCTGAGCTGGCAGTCAGCACAGAGCCCGACGCGGGGCTCGAACCCATGAACCGCGAGATCATGACCCAAGCGAAAGTCGGACGCTTAACCGACTAAGCCACCCAGGTGCCCCTAACAGTCTGCTTTCTATATTTGAAACTGTATTATTAGCTGCATAAGATAAAAAGTCAAAAATATAATTAGAAACTTGAACATCTCTGTCTCTCAATATAAGTAGACTGAAAAACAGTAAGAACGTAAAAGAATTAAAAAACACTAATTAGCAGCATGACCTTTTAGAAGACCTCACTACATAGCAGAAATCACATTTGTTTCAAATTCACCTGAAACATTTAACAAGTTAGCCCAAAAGTGTGCCATGAAAAAGTAACAAATTCAAACAGATACAGATTATGGGAAATATGTACTCTGAACAAACAGAATTATATAAAAATGTTTTGGAAAGTATGCCACATATTTTTAAGTAATTCACTGATCAAAGGAAAAAACACCAGAAAAATTAGAACATATTTGAACACTAGTTGAAAATAAAAATACACTATCAAATCTGTCAGATACATATATAAAGCACTACTTTTGAGGAAAAGGTACATTATTAAAAATTTATATCAGACAGGTAAAAAAGCTTAAATCAATTACATAAGCTTCCACACAAAGGAAGCATAAAAAGAGGAACAAATTCAACCCCATGTAAAAAGGAAATGAAATTATGAAATTTAGAAAATACCAATAATCAAATAAGAAACAGGAAAACAATGAAACCAGTGAAAGAAAAACTACTTTTTGGGAAAGACCTTTTTGGAAAAGTACTAACTGTGTAGCCACACTGGTAAGAATGAAGAGACAGAAGACAACAATACCAGTATCTAGAATGAGAGAAGACCCCTCATTACTGACCCTATAGACAATGAAAAAATACGAAGGGAATATTATAAAAGTGTTAATACTAAAAAGTCGGACAACCTAAATGTAATGGACAAATTCCTGAAAGACTAAACTATCAAAGCTTATTCAAAAAGAAATGGGGAGGAATTAAGATGGCGAAATCTTAGTAGGACCCTAGGCTTGTCTTCTCCCTTAAACACAGCTAGATAAATATCAAATCATTCTGAACACGCAAGAAATCCACCTGAGGACTGACAGAACAGACTTCACAACTAGAGGGAGAGAAGAGACCAGCCACATCATGGAAGGTAGGAGGTGCGAAAACGTGATTTGTGGGAGAAATGGATAGTGGGTGCTGCTAAGGGGAGGGAGCACTGGTCATGAAGAGAGGCAAGAGAAAGAGACAGGAATGTACAGGGGATCATACAAGGAAAACAATTCCCCAAAGCCATTGCCGGGGGAAAAGAAGAGGGCTGATAACCTGAGTTTTTAAAGTCAGCAGGGCTCAACGACTGGAATTTTAGAGCTCTTGGCATGACTGGTATGTGGGCTTGAAGGTGCTGCAGTGATCCTATGAAGGAGGGCAGACAGCCCAGGAACAGAAGGCGAAATCTGAGGATCCCCCTGACACACAGGGAGAGACAGTTCCCTCTTCCTGGAGAGCAACTGGGAAAGGTGGCAATTCTTCTCCAGGGACAAAAGAAACAAAACAGATCAACATGCTGGAGGGGTGGGGTGGAGGGGAGGGTGAGGCAAACCATAAAAGAGACTCTTACCTATAGAGAACAAAAGGAGGGTTGCTGGAGGGGAGGTAGGCAGAGGGATGGGCCACATGGGTGATAAGCATTAAGGAGGACACTTGTTGGGATGAGCACTGGGTGTTATCTGTAAGTGATGAGTCACTAAATCCGACACCTGAAACTAACATTGCACTACTAACTGGAATTTGGGTCCTGTGGATTCTTTGGATTCTGTGTCTCCCTCTTTTTGCCCCTCCCCTCCCCACACTCTGTCTCTGTCTCTCTCTCTCTCTCAAAAATAAATAGAAAAACATTTTTAAAAATGTTTAAAAAGTTGAAAGAAAATCCAAATACCAAAACAAAACAAAACAAACAAATGTAAGAAATGGATAACTTGAACAGGTTTCTATCTATAAATAAACTGAATTTGCAGTTGAAAATCTATCTATAAAGTTGTCTCCAGCCCCCTGTGGTGCTCTGGGCTTGCAGTGAAGAGACTCCTTGGGATTCTTTCTCTTTCTCTGTCTCTCCGCCGCGCCCCGCCCCCCCCATCCCCTTGCTTGCACTTTCTTTCTCTCTAAAAATAAACAAATAATCTTAAAAATAACATATCAAATGTGATTTATCCAGGGAACACAAGGTTCAATCAATAATTTACCATAGTAGGGGCACCTGGGTGGCTCAGTCGGTTAAGTGTGTGAGCTCAGGTCACGATCTCATGGTTCATGGGTTTGAGCCCCGTGTTGGGCTCTGTGCTGAGAGCTCAGAGCTTGGAGCCTGCTACAGATTCTATGTCACCCTCTCTCTCTGCTCCTCCCCTGCTCATGCTCTCTCTCCCTCTCAAAAATAAATAAACATTAAAAAATAATAATTTACCATAGTAGACCGCATTTTTAAAAGATCAGCTAAACAGATGCAAGAAAAGCACTTAATAAAGTCACCAAAATATTAACATCTTCTAATTCCTAACTTGCCTTACTTACCAATCTTTATCAGTTTCATTTTCTTCCTTTCTGTTCCCTTAGTCACTGAAATTATCTGTATGATCCACAGATTCCTTTTGGACATCCACTTTTCTTTCTACATATTTTTCTTAAATTGAGTGATTCACTTTCTTTCCTTCATATTGCCTTTTTAGGTGTTCAACTTAAATTGTCAGGATGCAGACTCATCTAGATCCTTGGTTTAGCCATGAGGATCTTGCCATTTCTGGCCTAAACTATAGAAAATCCCATTGCTTATCCACAAAGACCTCAAATTCAACAAATCTCAACCCAACTGATTATCTCCCAACTCCTGTACAAATCTGCATCTCCTAAAATTGGTGGAACTATCATCTCAGTTGCCTAGTCACCTTAACAATTTATCAAGCTTCATACCAAATTAGTCAGTGCACCTGTTTGGCTCCCTATATACTGTAAGGGTAAATACAAATCTATGAAACAAAACATCAATTTTCTCTCTGGCACCACACATGAAAGAAACTACCCTCTCCACCCCACCCTTTTCTTAGATTATTTCCTTTAGAAAACTTGTAATTGTTAATCCTTTCCCTGTCTCTTTGGGAGGAATGTAATTCTTTTTGAAAACTAAATAAAATTTGTCAGCTTTACACTCCAGGAATATTTTCCTTAAGGACTTTGTAGGCATCTATCTATTTCAAACATAAACATCAAAGAAGATGGATTCCTATCTTCCTGGCCCCTTGGGGATTTAACCTTGCTGTCTGGTTTCAAGCTGCAGCTTCCTGGTTATCCTAAAGAAATTGGAAGTTTTATCTGTACTTTGAATTAAGACAATTAACATGGATGACATGGGTGTATCTGCCTGGTTATATAAAAGGGTGAAGTTTCATTCTATCTTTCCCTTTAGCGCAACACAGGTCTAACACTTATTCAATAATAACATTACTTTGTTCCTTGCTACATTTGTGAAGATTTTTAGTGGGTTGATAGAAATTCTATTTTTAATTATGTTTCCAAAATATCTCTCATATTTATATTTTCCCCCCTCATGGTTTAGCTGTGAGCGTGTTGACATTTCCAGCCTAAATTATGGAAAACTCTTCTAACTGGATTTACTGTTTCAAGTCCTCATAATTTCTATCTCACCATCCCCAGGACTATTATAAGTTACTTTTCTGAAATAAAATATCATTCATTCACACTTAAAGCCTTTGGATGATTTAATATTATTCTTGGGAGAATATTTACTGGCTTAATACAAGTCATTCAACTCATCCAATTATGAGTCAATATCAAATGTGACATCCTTTCTGTAAACTACATTTAATATATGTGGAGAATACAAACTAGCGACATTCCCAGAGAATACTGTATATCATGCTAACAATGAATTTCTTATGCATATCTGGTTTCCTGTTAGTCTCTGACCTGTTTGGATACATAGATGATACTCTCCGTATTTTTTTTTTTTTTTTTACAAATAGTTTATTGTCACATTAGTTTCTACATAACACTCAGTGCTCATCCCCAAAGTGCCCTCCTTCATGCCCATCCCCCCCTCCCCCCCACATCCATCCATCCTCAGTTTTTGTCAGCATTCAAGAGTCTCTCATGGTTTGCCTCTCTCCCTTTCCCCCACCATTTCCGCCCTTCTTCTCCCCCTTGGTCCTCCGTCAAGTTCCTCCTAATCCTCCTATACGTGCAAACATATGGTATTTGTCCTTCTCTGCCTGACTTATTTCGCTCAGCATAACACCCTCAAGGTCCATCCATGTTGCTACACATGGCCAGATTTCATTGTTTCTCATTGCCATGGAGTATTCCATGGTATAGATAAACCACATCTTCTTGATCCATTCATCTGTTGATGGACACTTAGGCTCTTTCCATGTTTTAGCTATTGTGGAGAGTGCTGCTATGAACATTGGGGTACATGTGCTCCTATGCCTCAGCATTTCTGTATCCCTTGGGTAAATTCCTAGCAGTGCTATTGCTGGGTCATAAGGGAGTTCTATTGTTAGTTTCCTGAGGAACCTCCACACTGTTTTCCAGAGGGGCTGTACCAGTTTACATTCCCACCAACAGTGCAGGAGGGTGCCCGTTTCTCCACATCCTCGCCAGCATCTAGAGTTCTCTGATTTGCTCATTTTAGCCACTCTGACTGGCGTGAGGTGGTATCTCAGTGTGGTTTTGATTTGTATTTCCCTGATGAGGAGGGATGCTGAGCATCGTTTCATGTGTCTGTTGGCCATCTGGATGTCCTCTTTGGAGAAGTGTCTGTTCATGTCTTCTGCCCATTTCTTCACTGGGTTGTTTGCTTTTCGGGCGTGGAGTTTGGTGAGTTCCTTATAGATTCTGGATATTAACCCTTTATCTGATATGTCATTTGCAACTATCTTTTCCCATTCCGTTGGTTGCCTATTAATTTTCTGGGTTGTTTCCTTGGCTGTGCAGAAGCTTTTAATCTTGATGAGGTCCCAACAGTTTATTTTTGCTCTCAATTCCCTTGCTTTTGGGGATGTGTCAAGTAAGAAGTTGCTGCGGTGGAGGTCAAGGAGGTTGTTTCCTGCTTTCTCCTCTAGGGTGTTGATAGTTTCCTGTCTCACGTTCAGGTCCTTTATCCATTTTGAATTGATTTTTGTGCATGGTGTGAGAAAATGATCTAGTTTCATTCTTCTGCATGTTGCTGTCCAGTTCTCCCAACACCATCTGTTAAAAAGGCTGTCTTTTTTCCATTGGATATTCTTTCCTGCTTTGTCAAAGATCAGTTGGCTGTATACTTTTGGGTCCACTTCTGAGTTCTCAATTCTGTTCCATTGGTCTATGGGTCTGTTTTTGTGCCAATACCATACTGTCTTGAGGATGACAGCTTTGTAGTAGAGGCTGAAGTCTGGGATGGTGATACCTCCCGTTTTGGTTTTATTTTTCAGTATTACTTTCACTATTTGGGGTCTTTTGTGGTTCCATACAAATTTTTGGATAGTTTGTTCTAGTTTTGAGAAGTATGCTGGTGCAATTTTGATGGGAATTGCATTGAATGTGTAGAGTGCTTTAGGTAGTAATGACATCTTAACTATATTTATTCTTCCTATCCATGAGCATGGAATGTTTTTCCATTTCTTTGTGTCTTCTTCAATTTCCTTCATAAGTTTTCTATAGTTTTCATCATACAGATCTCTTGTATCCTTGGTTAGGTTTATTCCGAGGATACTCTCCGTATTTTGATAACACAGGAATACTGCTTGGTTTATACTGTGTATTCAAATATTTATGTATCCAAATATTTACAATTAGTAATTATTATATTATTATCAACATAATAATTGATCATTATGTTGATAATTGTTATATTATTAATTAATAGTTATTATACACGCATTATTAATATTTATAAATACTCAAGTATTTTTTAAGGTTTTATTTATTTTGAGAGAAAGAGAGAGAGAGAGAGCACGAACAAGCAGGCAAGGGGCAGAGAGAGAGGGAGAATCCCAAACAGGCTCCACGCTCATCGCAGACTCAGACGCAGGCCTTGAATTCATTAACCATGAGACTGTGACCTGAGTCAAAATCAAGAGTTGTATGCTTAAGCGACTGAGCCACCCAAGTGCCCCTTCAAGTATTTTATATACTTATATTAATCCCCCCAAAACCACAGGGTTAAGAAGTAAATATCTTAGTAAAATAAATAGACATGCGTATTTTTGAATTACATATTATATTAGTCGCTACTGAAACAAATATTTAGAAAGAAGTATGGGAATTAAACTTTCTAAAAAACTATCTTTACCTATTTTTGTGTTTCTGTTTACAAACAGGAAAAACAATCAGTATTTGAATTTGTCTATAGATACTCATTTTAAAGTGTAAAAGCACAAGTTTCACGGAAGGAAAATTTAAGAATGTCTTGTTAAAAAAAGCTCTTATTAAAATGAAATTAGGTGATTGAACTTTAAATATTTTTAAGAACTTTTACAGAGGCTGTTCCATTTTATATCCTCACCAATAATGTACAAGTGTTCTGATTTCTTCACATCCTCACTAATACTTATTTCCTCATTTTTGATAGTAGCCATCCTGGGAGATTTAAGGGGGATAGCTCTTTGTGGGTTTTATTTGCATTTCCCTGATGATTAGTGACTTGATCATCTTTTCATGTGCTTATAGGCCATTTCTAAATCTTACTTGAAGAAATGTCTATTCAAGTCCTTTGGCCATTTCTTAATCAGGTGTTTGTTTTTGTTGTTGAATCTTAGTTCTCTGTGTAGACTAGATATTAATCCCTTATCAAATATATGATTTCCAAATATTTTCTCCCATTTTGAGGGGTTCCTTTTCACTCTGTTGATACTCTGGGTAGATATCCAAATTAATTGAAAGTGGGATCCAGAAGAGATATTTGTATGCCAATTTCATTGCAGCATTATTCACAGAAGCTAAAAAGTGGAAGCAGCCCAAGTGTCCATGACAGATGAACAGATATGCAAAATATGTTATGTACATATAATGGAATATTATTCAGCTTTTAAAAGTAAAGAAATCCGGCAACATGCTACAACAGGAGCATAAGGAAGACGTTAGGCTGAATAAAATAAGCCTGTCACAAAAGAAAAATACTGTACGAGGCCACTTACGTGACGTACGTGGAGTAGTCAAATTCCTAGAGACAGAAAGCACAACTGACATTGTCAGGGTACAGGGGAGGAGGAAATAAGGACTTGTTTAATGGATACAGAGTTCCAGTTCTGCAAGACAGAGTTCTGGTGATGGTTGGTGGTGAGGTTTGCACAACAATGTGCATATAGTATATGGTAATGAACTATTTATACACTTTAAACATGGGTAAGATGGTAAATATTTATGTTAGTTGTATTTCACTAGAATAAAAAATAAATTTTGAAAAGAGAAACTGAAATTAGGCAAACCACCAATCTGTACATTAAACGTGAGATGAAAATTTTTTCCAAGTTAACTCTATTGCCCTTCAATGTATGAACTCCATACTGATTGGGTAAATTCCCATTTAGACATTCACTTTGTCTCCTAAACATAGGTTTTTCTAAGAAACAAAGGTGCAGGGGCGCCTGGGTGGCTCATGATCTCACAGTCCATGGGTTCAAGCCCTGCATTGGGCTCTGTGCTGACAGCTAGCTCTGAGCCTGGAGCCTGCTTCAGATTCTGTGTCTCCCTCTCTCTCTGACCCTCCTCTGCTCACGCTGCCTCTCTCTCGGAAATAAAGAAGATATTTAAAAAAAGAAAAAGAAAAAGAAACAAAGGTGCATTAATCTGAATAAGTGTATTTCGTTTTTTCAGTCATTTCATAGCTGCAATTCTTTTCCCTCATGCTTAAATTATAAATCAATACTAGTAAAATAAACATATGTTTACATTTGTTTAGCGGTTTTTTTTGGACTTGTTAGTTTTCTAAGAAACAAATTTATAATAGAATTGATATGTTATTTCTTAGTGTTTGTGTTTCTTTGCACGTATGTGTTTTGACCTGAGACTTAAAATAGAACTTCCTCAGGAGACACGGTTAAAACACGCAACTGTCTGCTACTTACCATATTCTGAATTTCCATTGTTTTTCTTCACTACAGTAATTCAGCCATCGTGACAGAAAACTATGACGTGGACTATTGATACTGCCGAGCACTTCAGCAGCAGACGGCCCATTTCCAGAGAAGAAAATGCCCTTTACGACCCTCACGTCATCCCCAAATGTGTTTCAAACGTCCGCGTTTTGGAAAATAAAGCCCAAGCCCACGCGGGCACCAGGCCAAGCTGCCTCGTGCTCCAGGGCCCAGCGCGGTGGGTGGGAGCCCCGGGCTGCGGCTGCGCGCGCGGGTCTGTAGACCAGGCTGCGCACGCGGAGCGGCCGCGTCCCCCACCCCTCCCCCAACTCCCAGCCGCCCCCGCGGCCCCCGCCGTCCGGCCCGGAGCTCAGATCCCGGCGCGCGAGCCGCCGCCGTTCCGCAGCCAACCGCCACCACCGTGGCAAGGCCGGCAGGTCGCGCAATGCTGCCTGTCCTGCTGATGCTCTCAGGCCTGGGCCGGCTGACCTCCGCCGGCCTTCGTGAGTGTCGCACCCTGCTCCGTAGACGGCCACCTGTCGCTGAGCCTCTGGGCGTGGCGGGCTCAGAAGCTTGCTCCAGAGCCCCGCGCCCTGCCCAGGGGAGCCCTGCGTCCTGTCGGAGCCCGCCTGGAGTCGGGATCCTGCGGGGCCTGCGGCTGGGAGGGCTCGGAACAGGGCGGGGACCCTGCACTTGGAGGAGAGGGCGCGGAGCTCCCGGGAGGTGGGGCCTCCGGCGCAGCTCTGCTTCCCCTCCTGGGGCGGAGGTCAGCAAGTCCCAAAGTGGCTCTGGAACGTGGGAGGGTCAGGTCCCGCTTCCAGGGAGCCTCTTCCTGAAGGTACAGAGTCTGATTCCGTCGTGTGTGTGTGTGTGTGTGTCCGGCGCAGCTCTGCTTCCCCTCCTGGGGCGGAGGTCAGCAAGTCCCAAAGTGGCTCTGGAACGTGGGAGGGTCAGGTCCCGCTTCCAGGGAGCCTCTTCCTGAAGGTACAGAGTCTGATTCCGTCGTGTGAGTTCAAAGCGTGACGTGATGTGACAGGCCCAGGGAAGAATAAGGATGCTGCCAGGCACTGGGGAATGCTCACGGCTGTTTTCCTGACCGCAGATCCCGAAACATCACTTCTGCAAATTACAGTGCCACGGAAGATTGAGACAAACGCCCATGATGGCAAAGTTTCTTAAATGTATGCAAATAAATCATTCTTCATATATTCTGTGTATTATATTTTTTGGACTACATGGGCCAAATCAATTCTTACATAATCATTTGTAAAAACTGTATTCATCTTTACTTTGTTAAAGAGCTCTGATAATTGAATGAGAGCAAGTGTTTTGATATTTAATTTTTAAGACGTATTTCCCAAGTAATATATAAGCATAATTGTGTCTCACAAAAGGGCTGTACAGTTTACTGGACGTTTTATCTATAAAAAATATGTAATTTAAATATTCTTATACAAGTGGAGTCATACAAATACACTTGATTATTGTGAAAAATATGTAATTTAAATATTCTTATACAAGTGGGGTCATACAAATACATTTGATTATTGTGGTAGCTATGTTTCATAAAGTCCCACCGCACTGAATTAGCTACCACTGAATCATGGCTTCTAGGGAAATATGTATATATTTCATATATATAATCATAAATTCTAAAAACAATCCATCCTGGGAGGTTCTATTTTCTCAGTTTTCAAAGAAGGAAAGGAGGTCCAGAAGTGAAAAATGACTTGCCTGGGGCCACTCCACTAATAGGTGTCAGAGGTGAGATTCAAACACCCTCCGTTTGGTTACACAACCTGAGCTTCTTGAAATACAGTGTACTGCTCCCTACCTTTTTTATCCTCGGCTCATCTCTGTATGAGAGCTGAAATAATAAGGCGGAGTGTCATCTGTTCTACTTCAGATGGGAATGTGAACTTTGGTGTGACTGAATTTTTTTTCACCTTGAACATGAAGTCAAATGATCAAATCTATGAATATTGGTTTGGGGGTTATAAATCCTAGCAAGTAGGCAAATTTAAAAATATGGACTACTTGAGTAACAATTTTTAAACAAATATAAAATGAGTAAGGTTTAAAAGGTAAACTATAAGCCAGTTATTTATTTTTTTGCAGATTATATGTTTAGGCTCAAAGCGTGAGAGAGTTTACATGCACATTTTTAGTGTTAATTAGAAAAGTTAGCAAAAGGTATCTGGGCACTGAAACAGAGAAGTATGTATAATACTGGTCAAAAGCTGAAATGTGTTAATCTCCATCACTTACTAGCTATGTGTCAAAATAAAACCAACATCTATCTTTAGTTCCCTTATTATAAAATAGGTAGAATAGAGCCATGCTTAGCCTGTAAGTATATTGTGAGTCTTATAGAATGCTTAGCTATAATGCAAAGAACTTATTTTTTTATATTTCTGTTATAACCAGTAAAGTACAGGTGTATTATGTTGTTGAAACACAAGATTTTGGTCTTGACAAATGGTATGTGGTGAATCCATTACATGATATCCAGAATGTAGAAGGAAAACCGCAGTTTTATTCTTAAACAATAGGATAAAGGAAGGATACTAAAAACATGTTATTGGTATGTTTCCTATACAGTTAGTAGCAAATGTAGTTATGAAATGCATCATGGAGCTCAGTATACAAAAACTATGCAGCACACCACAGTAACTATACTGCTTCCTTAAAAAACATTAAAAAACAAAACTATTCTATGATCCATTAATCACACTACTGGGTATTTACCCAAAGAAAACGAAAACATTAATTCAAAAGGAAATATGCACCTTATGTTTATTGCAACATTATTTATAATAGCCAAATTATGGAAGAACTCCAGTGTCCTTGACGAATGAATGGATAAAGAAGATGATACACACACACACACACACACACACACACACACACAAAGGAGTATTATTCAGTCATAAAAAGAATGAAATCTTGCTATTTTTTAAAAAACATGGATCTAGAGAGTGTGATGCAAAGCAAATTAAGCCAGTCAGAGAAAGACAAATACCTTATGGTTTCAGTTATTTGGACTTAAGAAACAACACAAAGAAAAAGAAAAGAAAAAAAAAGACCCAAACCAAAATACAGACTCAACTATAGAGAACAAACAGATGGTTACCAGAGGGGAGGTGAGTGTCGCAATGGGGGAAATAGGTGAAGAGGATTAAGAGTACACTGATTTTTATGAGCACTGAGTCATACATGGAATTATTGAATCACTGTACGGTAGACCTAAAATTAATATAACACTGTATATTAACTACACTGGAATTTTAAAAAAATCAATAAACTTAAGTGACACAACATTATCACCAAAACTTCAGTTTACTTTAGGATTCACTCTTGTTGTTACACTTCCTGTGGGTTTTTTACAGACATATGCACCATTATGACATGCATGCACCATTAAAATATCATAAAGGGGAATACTTGCACTGACCTAAACATCCTCTGTGCTCCACCTAATCATCCTTCTTCTCCGCCAAACTCAAGCAAACATTGATCTTTTTACTGTTTTTACAGTTTTGACTTCCAGAAAGTCATAGAGTTGGAATCATAGAGTATGTAGTCTTTTCATATTGGCTTCATCACCTAGCAATATGTACTTAAGATTCCTTTACTTAATCCACCTTTTTATAATAATTTGATAGCTCATTTTATTACTCAAAAATGTTCTATTTTGTGGATGGTTTAGTTTATTCATTCATCTACTGAAGGAATTCTGTATCACTTCCAGTTTTACCAATTATGAATATAATGGCTATAAAGATCTGTGTGCTTTTTGTGTGTACTTAAGTTTCCTATTTAGATAGACAAATACCAAGAAACATAATTACTGGATCATATGGTAAGAGTATGTTTAGTTTAAGACACTGCCAGACTGTTTTCTTTCTTTTTTTAAATTTTTAAATGTTTATTTTTTAGAGAGAAAGACAGAGAGTGGGCAGGGGAGGGGCAGAGAGAGAGGGAGACACAGAATCTGAGCTGTCAGCACAGGGCCCAATGTGGGGCTCAAACTGACAAACGGTGAGATCATGACCTGAGCTGAAGTCGGACGGTTAACGGACTGAGCCACCCAGGCACCCTTGCCAGACTATTTTCTAAAGTGGTATACCACTTTGCATTCCCATTGATGATCATTTTTGAAAATCTTAAAAAGTACTCTGATATAGCTCAAAGTATATCTTTGTTTATGAAATAAGCTGCTGTTAAAAAAATGATATTTTTGGGGCGCCTGGGTGGCTCAGTTGGTTAAGCGTCCGACTTTCGCTTAGGTCAAGATCTCGCGGTTCGTGGGTTCAAGCCCCGCGTCGGGCTCTGTGCTGACTGCCAGCTCAGAGCCTGGAGCCTGTTGCAGTCTGTGACTCCCTCTCTCTCTGACCCTCCCCTGCTCATGCTGTCTCTCTCTCTCTCTCCTGGAAATAAAAAAAAATGATATTTTTCCTCCCTTTAATGCCATTATTGTTCTGAAATGGAATAAAGTTACAGTATTATGGAAGAGAGGGAACTATATGTAGAGGTTAAATAAAATTATTTTATATTTAATATTAAAAATGCATTAAAAGAAGAATGCAAATACTAATTCACATTATTACATGTCAAGGTTACTGCTTGGATTTGATTAATGTTTAGTAATATTGAGCAGAATGTTTAAGGTATATACTGCTTCTATTTTCAGATTTCGGGCACTTAGATATCCTTCTTGTTCCTTTAAGTTCAAGAACAACCAAAGCTGCTCAGTAAATCCCCAATACCTTTCACATAGGAAGTCATGTCAACAATGATTGTTTTAAGAAATTCTGTCTACTTCCCAAGGAATTTTATCCCTTGTTGAGAATCAATTGTGTCATGTAAATTAACATGATAAATCATGAAAGCTTATTCTCTGAGTAGATACTGAAAAACATAGATGATAAAGAATGAGGAGGGAGAACACACATAAAACATTCTTCATTTTACACATTACATGGCTTATATGTTTCTAAAATCAAAATTAAAGTACAACTTTTTTTTTCTGTAGCACCGTAATACTAAGTCACAATTGTTTAGTGAACACTTAAGGAAATGAGAATGTAGAACTAAGAAAAACTGGATCCAATGTCAAAGAAAATGGCTCTCTGCTTTTCGCTTGTATAGAAGGACAAAAAATAATAATATCAAATCTCCATCAGTACCTTTTAACTTACTAACTTAGTTTTATATTCAAGTTAGCAAAACTAGAACAATTCAGTCTAGTATTCTTTGTGATTTATATATACATTTACAAGATCATCGAATTGTTATACATTACCAGAATTGAATGATACTTGGCATAAGTGTTTTATAAAAGTAGCTCTTGGGAAATCTTGAAAGAGCCCACACGTCCATCAACTGATGAATGGATAAAGAAGATATGGAATGGAAAATAAGGGAGTATTTCTCAGCCATAAAAAGGAATGAAATCTTGCCATTTGCAATGAAATGGATGGAACTAGAGTGTATTATGCTAAGTAAAATAAGTCAGCCTGAGAAAGACAACTACCTTATGATTTCACTCCTATGTGGAATTAAGAAACAAACCGATGAACATGGGTGGGGGGAAGGAGAGGGAGGCAAGCCATAAAAAAAGACTCTCAACTATAGAGAACAAGCAGAGGGCTACTGGAGGTGAGGTGGGCAGGGGGATAGGCTAAATGGGTAATCAATATTAAGGAGAGCACTTGTGATGAGCACTGGATGTTGTATGTAAGTGATGAGTGACTAAATTCTACTCCTGAAACTATTACACTGTATGCTACCTAACTGGAAGTTAAACAAGAACTTTAAATGCTTTAAAAAATAAAATAAAACTTTATTAATAATTCTTAAGAAGAAAGGAAAGAAAGAAGGAAGGAAAGAAGGAAGGAAGGAAGGAAGGAAGGAAGGAAGGAAGGAAGGAAGGAAGGAAGGCAGGCAGGCAGGCAGGCAGAAACCTTGAAAAAATTCTCAACAGTCTCCAGAAAGTAACTCTGACTTTGGTCAAAAATAACAATCTGATTAGGAATTGTGTAAGCAATTTCAAAGCAACAATGAGGGGTGTGTAAGTACCACAAAAAAACTACCAACCAAGAATACTAAACTTGGCAAAGCTATTCTTTAGAAATAAAGTAGAAATAAAGACTTTCTCTGAAAAACAAAAGCTGAAGGAATTCATTAGCACTAGATTTCTCGCCTTACAAAAAAAAAATCAATAAAGGGATTCTTCAAATTTAAAATGAAAGGATTCCAAAAAATTAATACAAAAACATGAAAATATAATACTCATTATAAAAATAAATATACTCAAATTCATAATACTTTAATATTGTAATGGTGCACGAATGACTTCTAATTCTAGAATAAAAATTAAAAGACAAAAAAAATTTTAAATATGTTTTGATAATAGATTCATCATATACACATATAAAGCGTAACATGAATAGCAAAATTAGGAGGGAAAAGTAAAAGTATACATTTTGAATGTAAGTGAATTTAACTTATGGTCAACTTGAAATTCCATAAGCCTTATGATAACCACAAAGTAAAAAACTTACAATAGATTCACCAAATATAAGGAGAAAAAAAATCAAACTATACCATTAAAAGAAAGCAAAGTTATAAAGGCAGACAACAAAAAAAGAAAAGAAAACAGGAACTAAAATACAGAAAACAAAAATATGGCTATAATTCCTTACCTATCAATAACTCCTTAAATATATATGGAATAAATTCTCCAAACAAGGTACAGAGTAACTGAACAAATTAAAAAACTGCATTATATTCTTAAAATTTTTAAGTATAGTTGAGAAACAATGATTAATTTTAAGTGTATAACACATAAAATCACATATAGTAGGTCATGTATCAACAATTCTGTATGTTATATTAAGCTCACCCCAAATGTATCTACCTTCTGTCCCTATATATTGCTATTACAATATCTTTGACTATCTTTCCCATGCTGTGGCTTTTATTCCTGTGACTTATTCATTCCATAACTAGAGCCTGATTCCCCTACACTCCTTCCCCATTTTGCACAATCCATGACCTTCCTCCCCTCTGAAAACCATCAGTGTATTCTGTGTATTTATAAGCCTGATTCTGCTTTTTGTTTATTAATTTGTCTTGGGGTAGTTTTAGATCCCACCCATGAATGTAATCATATGGTATTTGTCTCTCTCAGTCTGTCTATCTCTAGCATAACATTCTCTAGGTCTCTCCATGTTGTCAAAAATGGCCCAGTCTCATCCTTTTTATGGCTGCATAATATTCTATTGTATATATATTGTATATATTATATATGTATATATACACATGTATATATGTATATCTATCTATCTATCTATCTGCCACATCTTTCTTATTCATTCATCTATCAGTGGGCACTGAGGTTACTTCCATGTTTTGGCTACTGTAAATTCCAGTTTAACTTTTTTTTTTTTTGAGAGAGAGAGTGCACAAGCAGGGGAGACACAGAAGAAAAAGGAGAGAAAATTCCCACACATGCTCCAGCACAGAGCCCAACTCAGAGCTTGATCTCACGATGAGATCATGAGCTGAGTGGGAAATCAAGAGTTAGATGCTTAACCAACTGAGCCACCCAGGCACCTCTCTATTTTAATTTTTTGAGGAACCTCCATACTCTTCTCCAGAGTGGCTGCACCAGTTTTGCATTCCCACCAGCAGTGCAAAAGGGTTCCCCTTTCTCTGCATGCTTGCCAACATCTGTTGTTTCTTGAGTTGTTAATTTCAGCTATTCTGCAGGTGTGAGGTGGTATCTCATTGTGGTTTTTATTTGTATTTCCCTAATGATGAGTGATGTCGAGCAATGTCTCATGTGTCTGTTGGCCATCTGGATGTTTCCTTGGGAAAAATGTCCATTTATGCCTTCTGTCCATTTCTTGACTGAATTATTTGGTTTTGGGGTTTTGAATTTGATAAGTTCTTTATGGATTTTGGATACCAACAATGAAAATTTACTGAATTTGTGGACCAGCTGAACATACATTTGTGGGTCCATTTCTAGGTTTTCTATTCTGTTCCATAGATCTACGTGTCTGTTTTTGTGCCAGTAGCATACTGTCTTAATCATTAAAGCTTGGTAATACATCTTGAAGTTTGGGATTGTGATGCCTCCAGCTTTTGTTTTCTTTGTCCAGATTGCTTTGGCTAGTCAGAGTCTTTTCTGGTTCCATTCAAATTTTAGGATTGTTGTAGCTCTGTGAAGAATGCTTGTTATTTTGATAGGGATTGCACTGAATGTGTAGATTGCTTTGGGTAGTAATGACATTTAAACCATATTTGTTCTTCCAATCCAGGAGCATGGAATGTTTTTTCCTTTTTTAGTGTGTCTTTTTCAATTTCTTTTATAAGCTCTCTATAGTTTTCAATATATAGATTTTTCCTCAGTATCATATAGTTTTGGTTGCAATTGTAAATGGAATCAATTCCTTGACTTCTCTTTCCGTTTCTTCATTATTGGTCTATAAGAATGCAACCGATTTCTGTGCATGGATTTTATATCCTGCAACTTTGCTGAACTCATGGATCAGTTCTAATAGATTTTTGGTGGAATCCTTTGGGTTTTCTACATAGAGGATCATGTCATCTGCAAAGAGTGAAAATTTGACTTCCTCGTTGTTGAATTGGATGCATTTTATTCCATTGTGTTATCTGATTGCTGAGGCTAGGACTTCCAATACTATGTTGAGTAACAATGGTGAGAGTGGACATCTTTGTCATGTTCCTGACCTCACATGGAGGTTCTCAGTTTTTCCCCATTTAGGATGATATTAGTGGTGGGTCTTTCATATACGGTTTATGATCTTGAGGTATCATCCTTCTATTCCTACTTCCTTGAGGGTTTTTATCAAGGAAGGATGCTATATTTTATAAAATGCTTTCACTGCATCTATTGAATCATGTGGTTCTTGTCCTTTCTTTTATTGATGTGATAGACCACATTGATTGTTGCATATATTGAACCAACCCTACTCCCCATGTATAAATACCACTTGGTCTTGGTGAATAATTATTTTAATGTATTGTTGGATCCAGTTTGCCAATATCTTGTTGAGGATTTTTGCATCCATGTTCATCAGGGAAATTGGTCTGTAGTTCTCCTTTTTAGTGGGGTCTTTGTTTGGTTTTGGGAACAAGGTAATGCTGGCTTCATACAGAGAATTTGGAAGTTTTCCTTCCATTTCTATTTTTTGGAACAGCTTAAAAAGAATTGGTGTTAATGCCTCTTTAAATATTTGGTAGAAATTCCCCTGAAAGCCATCTGGCTCTGGACTTCTGTTTTTTGGGAGATTTTTAATTACCAATTCAGTTGCTTTACTAGTTATGGGTCTGTTCAAATTTTCTATTTCTTCTTGTTTCAGTTTTGGTAGATAATATATTTCTAGGAATTTGTCCTTTTCTTCCAGATTTCCCAATTTATTGGTATATAATTGCTCATAATATTATCTTATTATTGTTTGTATTTCTACTGTGTTGGTTGTGAGCTCTCCTCTTTTATTCTTGATTTTATTTATTTGGGTCTTTTCCTTTTTTCTATTTGATCAAACTGGCAAGGAGGTTGATCAATTTTGTCAATTCTTTCAAAGAACCAGTTTTTGGTTTCATCGATCTGTCTACTGTTTGTTGTTGTTGTTGTTGTTGTTTGGTTTGGTTTGGTTTTCTCTCTTTCTTTCCTTCTTTCCTTCTTTCTTTCCTTCCTTCCTTCCTTCCTTCCTTCCTTCCTTCCTTCCTTCCTTCCTTCCTTCCTTCCTTCTTTCTTTCTTTCTTTCTTTCTTTCTTTCTTTTGGTTTCAATGGCATTGATTTCTGCTCTAATCTTTATTTCCTGTCTTCTGCTGTTTTGGGGTTTTATTTGCTGTTCTTTTTCTAGCTCTTTAAGATGTAAGGTTAGGTTGTATATCTGAGGCTTTTCTTCCTTCTTTAGGAAGGCCTGGATTGCTATAGACTTCCCACTTATGACCACCTTTGCTGCCTCTCACAGGTTGTGGGCTGTGGTGTTATCATTTTCATTGACATCCATGTATATTATAATTTCCTGCTTCTTGGTTACTGCATTCATTCTTTAATAAGGTGGGCTTTGGTCTCAAAGTATTTGTGTCTTTCCAAATTTTTTCTTGTGGTTGATTTAAAGTTTCATACCTTTGTGGTCTGAAAATATGCACGGTATCTCAGTCTTTTTGTACTTGTTGAGGACTGATTTGTGACCCAGTATATGATCTATTCTGGAGAATGCTCAATGTGCCCTGGAGAAGAATGTGTATTTGGATATTTTCTGATAAAATGTTTTGAATATATCAGTTGAGTCCATCTGGTCCAGTGTGACATTCAAAGCCATTGTTTCTTGTTGATTTTCTGTTTAGATGATCTGTCCATTGCTGTGAGTGGGATGTTGAAGTCTCCTATTATAATGGTATTATTATCAGAGAGTTTCTGTACGTTTGTGATTAATTGATTTTTATATTTTGGTGTTTACACGTTGGTGGCATAAATGTTTACAACTATTTAGGCCTCCTTGGTGGCTAGTCCTTTTAATTATGATATAATCCCCTTCTTCATCTCTTGTTACAGTCTTTATTTTAAAAATCTAGATTGTCTGATATAAGTATGGCTATTCTGGCTCTCTTTTGGTGACCATTCACATGATAGATAGTTCTCCATCCCCTTAGTTTCAATTTCAAGATGACTTTAGGTCTAAAATGTGTCTCTTATAAACATCATATGGATGAACCTTATTTTCTTACCCATTCTATTACCTTATGTCTTTTCATTGGAGCATTTAGTCCATTGACATTTAAAGTGAGTATTGAAAGATATGAATTCATTGCCATTGTGTTGTTTGTAGAGTTGGAGTTTCTGGTGTTGTTCTCTGGTCCTTTCTAGTCTATGTTGCTTTTTGGTCTTTTTATATTTTATTTTGTCTTTTTTGCCTTCAGAGAATCCTGCTTAAAATTATTAGCTGGGTTGGTTTAGTAGTCATGAACTCCTTTAGTTATTGTCTGAGAAAATTTTTAATCTCTCCTTCTATTTCAAATGACAGCTTTACTGGATAAAGAATTCTTGGCTACATACTTTTCCAATTCAGCACATTGAATATATCCTGCCACTCCTTTCTGGCCTGCCATGTTTCTGTGGATAGGTCTGCTGCAAACCATATCTGTTTTCTATCGAAGCTTAAGAACCTTTCCCCCTTGCTTCTTTCATGATTCTTGTCTGTATATTTTGTAAATTTGACTATGATATGCCTTGCTGATGGTTGGTTTTTGTTGAATCTAATGGGAGTCCTCTGTGCTTCCTGGGTTTTGATGTCCCTATCTTTCCTCAGGTTAAGAAAGCTTTCTACTATTATTTGCTCACATAAACATTTTTCTCTCTCTTCATTTTCTGAAACCCCTATGATTCAGATGCTGTTACTTTTAATGATTCACTGATTTCCTATTTCTTATATTGTGCTCTTTTGCCTTAAATTCTCTTTCTACTTCCTTATTCTTCATAAATTTGTCCTCTATAGCACAGATTCACTGCTCTGCTTCATCCATCTTTGCCACCTTGGCATCCATTCAAGATTGCATCTCAGTTATAGCATTTTTAATTTCATCCTGACTAGATTTTACTTCTTTTATCTCTACAAAAAGGGATTCTATGCTTTTTTCAACCCTAGCTAGTATTCTTATTGTGATTCTAAATTCTAGTTCAGACATCTTGCTTGTATCTGTGTTAATTAAATCCCTGGCTGTCATTTGTTTCAGTTCTTTCTTTTGTGGTGATTCCTTCGTTTAGTCATTTTGGAGGAAGAAAAAGAGTTAATAAAATAAAATTAAAAAATTAAAACAACCCAAAATAGCAAATAAAGGATGCTAGCTCCTAGATGTGTTTTGGTCTAGTTGTTAAAAGAAGTTTGATAGAATTGGGGAAAAAAGGATATTAAAAACAGAAAAAAAAGGAAAACGTTTGAAAATTTTAAAAATGAATAAAATGAAATGATGATGAAATTAAAACAAAATCAAACTTTTACAATTTATTTTTGTTTATTCAAAAATAAAACATATAGTAGGAAAAGTTAAAGAAAAATCTTTTTTATAGAAACAGAAAATAAGAAATCATATTCTGTACTCACAAATAAGAAAACAAAAAAAAGTACTGAATAGGTGACCCAGGGAACAGAATAGAATACAATTGAAATTACATCCAGTTTTCCCTAGAAGTCAAGCTATGAAGTACCTTATAGTCCATAAACTAAGCAGTCAGAGAGACTTGTGGTGTTCTACTAGAGCACGATTGGCACAGTTGAACGGGGCTTGGTGTAACAGCTCCGTTCTCCACTAGATGGTGCTGCACAGTTTAGTGGGTTGGATCTTTGTGGCAGGTGTACACGTGTATGCACATTTGCAGCTACCCAGACTCCTCTGTGCTCTCAGCCACTCACAATCAAGCACCTCTCTTTGTCTCTGGCTTCAGTCCACTCCCAGCTTCTACACTGTCCATGACAAAGCTGTCAGCCTGCCAGGCAGCTCCTCCCTGCTGAGTTTTATCTCAGATGGAGCTCAGTGTTTCTGAACCCCTGACTTAAAGGGCCCAGCAGCTTAACCCACTCAGACCCTCTGAGGAGGGTCTGATGAGCAATGGCCAAGTGTCTGCCTGCCCCTGGGAATGTTTAGGCGGCTGCTCTGCAGCATATGCCTTAAAATTGCAACTGCCTGCCAGCCCACCCCAGAAAAAGTTTGTGTGATCATGTACCAGCACTGTTTCAGGGATTATGGTAAATTACAAAATAGATCTGGCACCAGGCTTCACCATCTCTTAATGTCCTTATTCCAACACCAGCAAACATGGCTGTTCTCCAAGGCCTGCTGAGACCTCTGTCTGTGTGGAGGCCACATTGCCTCTTCTACCAAATGTCCTTTCAGCAGGGAAACTGCCTCTCCTCCTGTGGCCCAAGGACCTCTCAAACCTCTCTGTCTATTCCTGGGGATTTGCCCTTCGCACCAGCGTTCTGCCAGGTATCGAGCTGCAGAGCTTCAGAATATGCAACCTCCTCCCCTTCACAGAGTCTTAAGGGTATCCAAACTCTCTTCTTTCTCCTTTCTCCCTTTCTTGTTAAGTCCTTTATGGGTATTTCCACTCTTTCTCTTTCTCTCTACCAGCTTTTGGGGGAGTACTTTTCCTGTACTCTCCCCACTGTCTCCATCTTCTTTCCTTAAGCAAAAACAGCTCCCTACCCTCCATGGCTTCTCTCACCCCCAGTTCACCTCTCTGCACCACGAACCTCCTGAGTTCTGTGGTTCAAGTTATGCAGATTTTGTGTTCATCCTCAGATCAATTTTCTAGATGTGCAAGTTGTTTTGGTCTTGATTTAGCCACATTTCAGGGATGAGAGACACTAAAAAAACTTGCATGCTGCTCTGCCATCTTGGCCTCCCTCAGTTTGCTAATATCTTGAGAATTTTTGCATTTGTGTTTATCAGAGAAAGTGGCCTGTAATTCTCATTTAGTGGGAGTTTTGTCTAGTTTTAGAATTAAGGTAATTCTGTCCTCATAGAATGAATTTGCAACTTTTCTTTCCATTTGTAATTTTTGGAAGTGTCAAAATAATAGATATTAATTCTTTAAATATTTGGTAGACTTCCCCTAGAAAGCCATCCTGCCTTGGACTTTTGCTTGTTGGGAGATTTCTGATTACTGTTTCAATTTCTTTGCTGCTTATGCATCTGTTCAAATTATTTATTTCTTCCTAAGTCAGGCAGAGAAGGACAAATATCATATGTTTGCACGTATAGGAGGATTAGGAGGAACTTGACGGAGGAACAAGGGGGAGAAGAAGGGCGGAAATGGTGGGGGAAAGGGAGAGAGGCAAACCATGAGAGACTCTTGAATGCTGACAAAAACTGAGGGCTGATGGATGTGGGGGGGAGGAGGGGATGGGCATAGAGGAGGGCACTTTGGGGATGAGCACTGAGTGTTATGTGGAAACTAATTTGACAATAAACTATTTGTAAAAAAAAAAAAAAGAAAAATGTTTAATCTAAAAAATAAATAAATAAATAAAATAATAAAAAAGGAAACAAAAAAAATTATTTATTTCTTCCTATTTCAGTTTTGGTAGTTTATGTGTTTCTAGGAATTTATCTATTTCTCCCAGATTGCCCTACTTGTTGGCATATAATTTTTCATAATATTGTCTTATAATTGTATTCCTGTCTTGTTGGTTGTGATCTCTCCACCCATTCTTGATTTTATTCACTTGAGTCCTTTTGTTTTCCTCTTTGTCAAGTCTGGCTAAGGCTTTATTATGTAAATTATTTTTGAAGTTTATTTACTTATTTTGAGAGAAAGATAAAAAGAGAGAGCAGGAGAGGGACAGAGAGAGAGGGAGAGAATCTCAAGCAGGCACTGTGTTGTCATCTCATGAACCAAGAGATCATGACCTGATGAATTCAAGAGCCAAATGCTTAACTAAGGCACCTATCGATTATGTAAATCTCTCAAAGAACTGGCTCCTAGTTTCACTGAGATGTTCTACTGATTTTTTTTAAATTTGATATCATTTATTTCTGCTTTAGTCTTTATTATTTCCCTCCTTCTGCTGGTTTTGGGCTTTATTTGCGTTTATTTTTCTAGCTCCTTGAAGTGTAAAGTTAGGTTGTGTATTTGAGACTTTTCTTCCTTCTTGAGGAAAACTGGATTGCTATATACTTCCTTCTTTTTACTGCCTTTGCTGTATTCCAAAAGTTGGACTATCATGTTTTCATTTTCATTGGATTCCAGGTTTTCTTTTATTTCTTTTTTAATTTCCTGGTCAACCCATTTACTCATTAATAAGGTGTTCCTTAATTTCCATGTATTGGTGGTCTTTCCAAAAAAATTTTTTTTTAGTTTTGTGTGGAGTCCAAAATAATAGAAGGATCTGCAATAGGTACAGGCTTCAATTCAAGCTGCTCTACAACTTGGGCCATATGATCTAACATATTCTGTGACCGTTGTGTCAGAAGCAGGTAAGGATGCTATTTGGAACTTTTGGCAGGCCCCATAGGTGCATTATAATGCGAGTCTTTAGGATTTGGGAGGAAAGCCCTGTCATAAGCTATAGATAATTACTTTACTTTTTAGAAACATCTGCTGCTGGGTCTTTATAGAGATTGAATTCTTGACCATGGGCCACCAAGTTACCATACAACCTCAGCTTCTTATCATGAGCTGAGTGTTTTCTGACCCACCAAGCCATAAGATTAATCATGCACAACAGCACTCCATCATCAAATGGAAATGGTAATTGTATAATCAGGCCCAAGCAGTCCCTGAAGGCAGAGGTAAGTTACATGAATAAGCTGGCTAAATGCTCATGGTCCCCTCTCCTGCCACACTGCCTTGCCTCTCCCAGCTAGTACTTAATGGCTTTCTGGGATTTATTTACCACTAGTTGGTGAAGAAAGAGAAGACTTGGGCTTTGTAGACAGATGATTCTGCATAGTAAGCAAAAAACCACTAGAAAATGGAGAGGCAAAACATTACAGCCTTTCTCTTGGACATTCCTGAAGGACAGCAGTAAAAGGAAACCCTCCCAAGAGGAAATCACTTCAGGCAGTGTACTTACTTGTGAACTTTTCTTGGAAGGAGTAATACCAAGACATGTAATGAATATTGATGGTTGGATGGTCAGGAACTCATAAGGAAGATGAGTGGAAAATTGGTGACAGAGAAATTTGGGGAAAACATATATACTTCTCTGAATGGGTAAAAAATGTGAAGATAGTTGTGTCCCATGTGGTTGTTCACTAAAGGGGGAATTCAGCAAAGGAAGATTTTAATAATCAGATGAAGAGGATGACTCATTCTGTGGATAGTAGTCAGCCTATTTCTCTAATCACACCTATTCTTACCCAAAGGGCTCATGAGCAAAGCGATTATGGTAGCATACATGGAGGTTATGATTTGGCTCAGTAATATGAATTTTCACTCACCAAGCCCTACATGGTAACAGTCACTGCTGAGTGCCTAATCTGCCAGCAGCACAGGCAAATTCTGAATGCCAGGTGTGGCACCATTTCCTACGATGTTCAGCCAGATACCTGGTGGAAGATTGATTATATTGGACCACTTACATAAGGGGCAACATTTTTCCTTATTGGAATAGACTCTTGCTCTGGATTTTGATTTGCCTTCCCTACATGCAGTGCTTCTGTCAAAACTATCCTCCATGGAATTATAGAATGCCTTACTTAGCATTATGTTTTCTACTCAGCATTTCTTCTAATCAAGGAACTAACTTCAGAGCAAAAGAAGTGTGGCAATGATCCTGGGCTCATGGAATTCACTGGTTCCCCACAGTCCTGAAGCAATTGACTTGATAGGATGGTCGAATGGCTTTTTGAACACTCAGTTACATCATTGGGTAGCTAGCAATATCTTTTGGGGCTGAGACAAAGTTCTTTTAAAAGACTACTTATGCTCTGAATCAGTGTTCATATATGGTGTTATTTCCCACATAATCAGGATTCATGAGTCCAGGAATTGAAGGGTGGAAATAAGAGTGGGACCTTTCATTATTAACCCAAGTGACCCACTAGCAAAATTTTTGTTTCTTGTTTCCATGACTTTATGCTGTGCTGGACTAGAGGTCTTATTCTCAGAGGGAGGAATGCTTTCACCAGGAGACACAACAATGATTCCTTGAGAAGGAGATTGGAATATTTCAGGATTTCTCTTAGTATTATCATGCCTTAGAATTAAAGTCAATAGAAAACTACAACAGTTGGACTACTAATGGTCCAGACTCCTCAGAAGTAAAGGTTTTGGTCACCAAACCATCCCAGGTGCTTTCTGAGATCAAAGGGAAATCAGAATGGGTAGCAAAAGAAGGTAGTTGTAACTACCAGCTATAACCACATGATAGTTTCAAAAGTGAGGACTGTGATGCCATGAGTATTTCCTCCTTATAATGTCACAAATACATTTGTGTGTATATATACATATCTTAAGCAAGTATTTTTGTTTCCATTTCTCCCTTATTCTCTTCTAGCATAAGACATTTTGACTTTATGTCAGTATTTAAGTATTGCTGATTTTAAAACATAGTATTAAAGTTTAAAGATATCAGAAGAAGAGTAAACATCATTCAAGGATTTTATCTCCTCTGGACAAGGGATTTTTGTTTGTATTCAGGATACTTATATCACACTAGACAGAGTTATATTTATTTGGAGAATAAGTATATGATTGCAAGTTAAGCAGAGGTAGGCGTGTGATGATTAATTTTAAAAATTTTTAAATGTTTTATTTCTGAGAAAGAGAGAGAGAGAGAGACAGCATGAGCTGGGGATGGTCAGAAAGGGAGACACAGAATCTGAAACAGGCTCCAGGCTCTGAGCTAGCTGTCAGCACAGAGCCCGACGCGGGGCTGGAGCCCACGAACCATGAGATCATGACCTGAGCTGAAGTCAGACGCTTAACTGAGCCACCCAGGTTCCCCCTTGATGATTAATTTTATATATCAACTTATGAATCACCAGAAATCTGATAAATCATTATTTCTGGTTGTGTTTGAGTATATCTCTGAAGGAGAGTAGCATTTTAATCAGAAAATTGAAGATTAACCTCATCAATGGGAATGGGCATTATTTAACCTTGTGAGGATCTGAATAGGAAAAAAAATGATGGAGAAAGGATGAATCTGTTCTTTACTTGAGCTAAAACAGTCATCTTTCCCTGCCCTGGGGCACCATTGGCACTCTTGGTTCTCAGGTTTTGAGGTCCGACCTAAACTTAACAAGTCTCAGGTTTTCACACCCATATGAAATTCCACCATCATCTTCTTGGTTCTCTAGCTTCCATATAGCAGGTCATGGGAATTTTTGGCCCCCATAAGTATATGAGCCAATTCCTATAACAAATCTTCTCATCTATCTATCTATCCATCTATCATCTATCTATAAGCTACTTACCTACTTACCAATTTATCATCTATCTGTCATCTAATTATTAATCATTGATATTCTATTCATTCTGTTTCTCTGGAGAACCTTGACTAATGCATTTTTTTATTGTAACTTCCTCTTAAGAATAAACTTTTTCATTATGATATACTTTTCTTTGTGAATGCTTTCACTGTTAAAGTCCATCAAGCTTTCTTTTATATACAGTTTTGGTATATAGATTTCTATGGTATACATCTTTCCATCCTTTACCCTGAACTTTATATACCTGAGGTATGTCTTTTGTGACCAGCGTATAATTGAGAATTATTTCCAAATCTTAGGTTCATTTTTTTTGATTGGTAATGGACCTGACTATAATGTAATTACATAGTATTGCAATTTAAAATATAATAGTGACTTTTAATCATGGCGTTACATTTATTATAACCATTTTTTATCTCATGCCTATGGCTTAACAGAATTAGTGCACACTAACAATTAGTATGAGATAACTTTAAAAATAAGAAATATGTAATATAAAAATTTATAAATTTGAATTTCTTACAAATAACTCATCTGTAAAATTTTATATGTAAATATAAATTTATATTTGTTATAATAGAACTCTTCTATCTTTTCTTGTCACATCAGAACAATAACATGCAGGTTTTGAATCCCGGACAATCAGGCAATGGAGGTAGCTGGGGTTTGTTTTGTTTTTTGGGGTTTTTTTGTTTTGTTTGTTTTTTCATTTTTCCTGTCCATCGAAGATAATTAGTCTGGAAGAATAAATAAAAGAGAAGAAGTTACCTTTTGACCAATCAAGTTAAAAGAGGTTAATTCAACAAATAGCATCTTATTATAAGATAAAGTTTTATCATGCAATTTATTTGTAACCAACTTCTAAATACACAAATAGTCAAAGATTAAACGTTATAAGAAACAAATTTAAAAGATCACACTGCAAATAAGGTTTTGAATGAAAATTGAAAAGTCACTTATAGTTTACAATGTCTATGATATAGTTTACAATATTGAAAAATATTTTTGAATTCAATTTTTATTCTATCTAACAATATGACTATCACCATTAAACATATATTTATATTATTTACATTTATCTAATACATTAAATTTCCTGTTTCTCTGTCTCTGCCTTTCACTCTTTCATTATTTTATACTCACTGTGTTATGATGGATCCTGTTTTTCTGGCCACTCTCTAGGTTCACTCTCACTTTCAAGTTGCCTACATGTTTCAAAATATAAATATAATCACTTTAAATTATATTTTCTTCAAGATTGTTCCACAAAATTCTGTACATACTATCAATATTGATACAGTTTTGAATTCCCATCTGTAATCTAAGACTAATCACTGCTTGAGAATATATTACCACTGAGAACACCGCTCAATTAGCAATCAAGACTAACATGAGATAAAATGCATTAATATAAATTTACCTAAAAATGAATGCATAATTTTCATTTTCATAACATTATTAGCAAAATAGATTTAAGCTGTCCTGTGATTCATCTTCTTCCATATTTTTCTATGAATTTTACTAACTACTTTCTCTCCCAAAGATATTTGATATCATTTTTCTACATTTTATACACTGCATATTATTTCAGCAGTTTTACATAAAATTTTCAAAGCATTTCTGTGTAATGTATTCTCTTTTATTTTATATTATCTTACCAACTTTAAGTATTTTAATAAAATTTAATTTTTAATAAGTAAAATGAATACCAACACATATAAAACTCAAAGGCACAAATTATTTTATAACAATTCCCCTGAAGAAAAGTAACACAATTATAATATTTATTTTATTTTTGATGCATATTTTCAGATGTTTCTAAGGTTTTTTAATGAATAGTTATTTGTTTTATTTTTTTCTGAAGATTAGCCTTGACTATAATCTAGATTTTTCAGTCACACTACTTTTTATTATTTTTTAAACTTTTCAACCTTTGGTTGCCTAACTTTCAATTTATCTAACTGCCTGAAAGGCTAATTACTCTTTTAGATTTCTCTGTTTCTTTTTAATAAAATGATATACACAAAATACTTTGAAATATATAAATAATAAAAAATAATGTTTAATTCATAATAGTTAAGATCAAATAATAAAAGGAGGTAGATAAGCATTAAAAATTATTTCCACTTAGTCTTACCCAGAGTTCAAATTGTTACAATAAAAAATTCCTGACATTTTAAAATAGTCTATTTGTTATGCATTATACTAATTATTAATGTAAGTATTATATTTTATATAAAGGTAAAAATTAAATCTGAATTATTTGTTACATCATGATGTTTATTAATAAGTCATAATATGCCAACAACTTATAAAAGGAATGAATCTTATATATGAAATTAATATACTCATCGCTTGTATACTCCTCAGTTCTCCATTTGTTTCTTTGGAAATAAACTTTTACAAGTATGGCAATCAGTACACAGAGAATAACGATAAAAGGAATGAGTAAGAAAAATGACCATCTTGTCGGTTTGGAATGGTAAAAAGTTTCAATGTAGTGTCTTTCTAGGAGAGAAAACACCAGTGATTTGAAAGCATTTACCAGGAATATAATAAAGACATTTCTTAAGGGCTCCATCTACCAAGATCTAACAATTGTAAATATTTATGCCCCCAATTCCTGTTTTTAAAATGTTTTATTTATTTCTGAGAGAGAGAGAGAGATAGCGTGAGCAGGGGAGGGTCAGAGAGAGGGAGACACAGAATCTGAAGCAGGCTCTAGGCTCTGAGCTGTCAGCATAAACCCTGATGCGGGGCTCAAACCCATAAACCACGAGATCATGACCTGAGCCGAAGTCGGACGCTTAACTGACTGAGCCACCCAGGCACCCCTTAAGTCCCCGATTCTAAGGCACTAAAATATATACATCGATTAGTCACAAACATAGAGAAAATCATTGATGATAATATAATGCTATAAGTGAGGACTTTAACACCCCACTTACAACAATGGACAGATCACCTAAGCATAAAATCAATAAGGAAACAATGACTTTGGATGACACACTGGACCAAATGAGCTTAACAGATATATTAAGAACATTTTATCCTAAAGCAGCAGAATACACATTCTTCTTCAGTGAACATGGAACATTCTCCAGAAGTGAACATGGTTCAATTCTCAGCTCTTGACAAGTACGAAGAGATCAAGCTCATACCATGTAATTTCCATACCACAACACTATGAAACCACAAGAAAAAATTCAGAAAGAACAGAAATACTTGGATATTGAAGAACATTAAAGAATGAATGGGTCAACCCATAAATTAAAGAAGAAATTAAAAAGTATATTGAAGCCAATTAAAATGAAAACACGACAGTTCAAAACCTTTGGGATGCAGCTAAGGCATTCATAAAAGGGAAGCATATAGCCACCTAGGGCTTCCTGAAGAAGGAATAAATGTCTCAAATACACAAGCTAACCTTATATATAAAGGGACTGGGAAAAGAACAGCAAATGAAGCCTAAAACCAGCAGAAGAAGGGAAATAATAAAGATTAGACCAGAAATCAAATATATAAAAATATACAGTAGAGGTGTGCCTGGGTAGCTCAGTTGGTTAAGCTTCCCACTTCAGCACAGGCTATGGTCTCTCAGTTTGTGAATTTGAGTCCCACATCAGTCTTTGTGCTGACACCTCATAGCCTGGAGCCTGCTTCGGATTCCTGTCTCCCTCTCTTTCTCTGCCCCTCCCCTTCTTTGCCCCTCCCCTGCTCATGCTCCTGCGCATGCTCGCTCGCGTGTGAGCTCTCTCTCTCTCTCTCTCTCAAAATGAATAAAATAAAAATGAAATTTTTATGTTTTTAAAAAATAAAAAACAATAGTAGAACAGATCAACAAGACTAGAAGCTGGTTCTTTGAAAGAATTAATAAAATTGATAAGCCCTTAGCCAGATTTATCAAAATTAAAAAGGAAAGGACCCAAAATAAATAAAATCATGAATGAAAGAGGTCACAGCCAACACCACAGAATAGAAACAAAAATAAGAGAATATTATGAGCAATTATATGATAACAAATAGGGCAATTTGGAAGAAATGGATAAATTTCTAGAAATATATAAACTATCAAAACTGAAACAGGAAAAAACATATGAACAGACCCATAACCAGTAAATGAATTGAATCAGTAATCAAAAATCTCCAAACAAATAAGAGTTCAGTGTCGGATGGCTTCCCAGGGGAATTCTACCAAACATTTAAAGAAAATTTAATAACTATTCTTTTGAAGCTCTTCCAAAAAATACACACAGAAGGAAAAGTCCAAACTCTTTCTATGAGACCAGAATTACCTTGATTCCAAAACCAAAGACATCACTGAAAAGGAGAATTACATACCAATTTCCTAGATGAACATGAGCGCAAAAATTCTTATACTAGCAAATCGAATCCAACAATACATTAAAAAGTATTATTCAGCACAATCAAGTAGGATTTATTCCTGGGCTGCAGGGATGCTTCAATATCCACAAATCAATATGATACATCACATTATTAAAAGAAAGTATAATAACCATATAATCCTCTCAATAAATGCAGAAAAAACATTTGACAAAATACAGTATCCTTTTTTGACAAAACCCCTGAAGAAAGTAGGGATAGAAGGTACATACCTCAACATCATAAAGGCCAAATATGAACCACCCACAGCTAATATCACCCTCAATGGGGAAAACTTGAGAACTTTCCCACTAAGATCAGAAACACAAGGATGTCCACTCTCACCACTGTGGTTCAACATGGTACTGGAAGTCCTAAACTCATCAATTAGATAACAAAAAGAAAAAAGGGAGAGGGGCATACAAGTTGGCAAGGAAGAAGTCAAACTTTCAGTCTTCACAGAGGACATGACACTCTGTGGAAAACCTAAAAGACTCCACCAAAAAATGCTAGAACTGATCCAGGAATTCAACAAATTCACAGGATATAAAATCAGCATACAGATATCAGTTGCTTTTCTATACCAATAATGAAGTAGCAGAAAGAGATATTAAGGAATCAATCCCATTTACAATTACACTAAATACCATAAAATACCAAGAAATAAACTTAACCAAAGAGGTAAAATATATGTATGCTGAAAACTAAAAAAAGCTTTTGAAAGAAATTGAAGACTCAAAAAAAAAAAAAAAAAAAAAAAGAAGGAAAAATACTCCATTCTCCTGAATTGGAAGAAGAAATATTGTTAAAATATTGATACTATCCAAAGCAATCTACACATTCAATGCAATCCCTATCAAAAAACACAAGCATTCTTTTTATTCTATAGTTTATTTTCAGAACTGTTTGATAATATAAATGAATAGAAAGTGTGACTCCTGTAAAGAGCAGAAGCAGTCTTTCTCAATACTCTATTATTAATAAGAAATACTGTATATGTGATAAAATTTTCATGAATTCCAACGTGCCTTTCTTTCATTGTATTGATATGTATTTTCATGTCTTATCTAAGAAATTATCGCTTATTTCAAGGTCATGTAGAAATTATCTTGCTTTCTTCACGAATAAGGATCACTTGGTCTTATGTAGATATTCAATTGTTACAATACAATGTTTTGAAATTATTTTCCTTCTTCATTGAACTATCTTTGTATTTTCCTTGAAAAAAACTGTTTAACGATATATCAAGGACTCCCTATTCCATATTCCATGTCACTGATATGTTTGTATATCTATCATTACCATGGCCACACTGTCTTCATAACGTAACTATATGTTAAATCTGTAATATACTAAATTCAATATCGGGAAAATAGATTAAACTCCTTTTTTTGTTGTTCTCTTTCAAAGTGGGTTTTATAAATTGGCCATTCTGAGTCCTTTAGCAAATATTTTAGAATCAAATGTTAATATATAAAAAGTTGTATGCTGTTTGATTGGGTCTTTTAATCAATAGATTTAGTGAGAATTGACATCGTAAAATAATAAACCTGGTGTACATGGTAAATTTCTCAACTTATTTTTATGTTTAACGTCTCTCTTCATTTCTGTTTTAGTTTCAGTATAAAGGCATTATACATATTTTGTTAAATTTATTTCCAAAATATTATACTTTTATAATATTGTAAATAGTACTAATTTTAAGTTGGTTTCCATTTACTGCTGCTATTATATAACAATACTACTAACTTTCGAACATTATTTCCTCTCACCTATCAAAATATATTATTTCTAGAAGTGTTTTGTAGATCTCTTAGGATTTAATATTGTACTTAAGCACAACATATGCAGTCTCACTTGCTCCTTTCTAATAATAATGTTTATGTTCTTGATTTCTTATGTCTTGTTATCGCACTGGCTAGGATGTCTAGGATTGACGGGAAAATGTTGACTAGCCATGGTGAGAGCATAATTTGTTGCCTTGCTTTCATTTTTTTAAAAACAATGTATTTCATCATAAGCTGTATTAGCTACATTTTCTGTTGATGCTTTTTATCAGATTGATCAAATTTACTTGTGTTAGTTCACTGCTTTTTAAAAAATTCATAAATATGTGTAAAATGTTTTGTCAAATGATTTATATATCACAGGAGAAAATCATATACGTTTAAGAAATAATTTTATTGATTTTATGAATCTGCTGATTGACTTCAAGTGATAAAGTAGACTTGCATTTCTAAGATAAACCTCAATTAGTCTGGATTACTATCCTTTTAATATAGATAGCTATAGAATATGCTAATATTTTGGTAAGAATGCTTTTGTTTTTATAAAAGATGTTGTCTTATAACTTTATTTATTTTAACTTCCTCTTCTGGATTTGGTATCAAGGTTATATCTTCCTTATACAATGAGGTTATAGAAGTCCCTCCTACCAGTTTTCTGAAAATGGTATTTCTTCTTTACAAAATTTTCTGAATTTAACTTGTGAAAACATCTATTTCTGGAGTTGGGGGGTGTTGGATATTTTTAGTGGTATTGATATTTAAAAATTATAAACCAACAGACCAAAGAAGTTTTAATTCTGGTTTCTTGGTTATACCTTTGATTTATAATTCCTTTTCCACATGAATAGCCATTTTTAAAACTGAGTAGCTTTTTTAGCCTTGCTCCTTGCCCATAACTAATTGGGACTCAAAGAGCTTATGTACTATTTTGATCACTTTTAGTCTGAGCTGGTACAATTCCTTTAAAATGTGTGGGCTTCTTGTGTGTCAAATAAAAAGTACACCTTATTAACCAAAGGAAAGGTCATGCCCACAAGGTTTTTTGAGATAAGATTTTTTTCTATATTGGACCCCGGTAAGGCTACTATGAGATAACCTATTCAAGATTCTTCATGGCTTTAGTGTTTGAGAATTTTTAGAAGCATTCTAATACAACACTTAGAAAACCTTTTGCATAGATTAAGAGGTATAAAATGCATCACTTTATTTTTTTTTGAGGTTTTCAAAAAGAATCTTACAGTTACATGCTTGACTTAATTTTTAACTGATATGAAATTTTATTGTTCAATATCTCAAATATAGTTTTTCGCCATTTCTCTCAACAAACATGTTTTGTTGGAAGAGTCTAGGGGTGAGAAGGTTTTATTTTCAAACTAAACCAAACCAAAACAAAACAAAACATAAAATCCTGTCTTTTATATTTGATCTACATTTTACTTGAAAATTGAAATGCTGCTTTATTAGTTATTACTGTCTTCTTACATCTTAGCATAGGTAAATTATATCACCTACTGGATATATTTGCAATCTACCTGCAAATCTTGCTAACTAGAACCATAAATTCTATTTTCCATGTTGTCACAGGCAAGAGTGATGCCAAACAATCTGCCACTTCATAATATATGTCCTTATTTCTCCAACTTCTGATAACATGTTTTAAAGCTATCTTTGGATTGCTCACCAACAGTATTCTTAAGACAATTTCAACATATACTAAAAGTCTTCAACAGTTTCCTAGAGGTCTTTCTACCTTCTGTGCACCATCCACTTCCAAAGCTAATGCCACATGTCTTGGATTCTTTTGATATGAATACAAACTGGTTACGAGATTGTTTTCTATTATAGAGAAAAAGATGTGTGGGAAACTTCATTCAAACATAGAAATTTAAAACAATCATTTAATTTTATTCATTTTGTGTGTCACAAGTTTGGGGAATTTGTGTTTTTTACCTCAAGGTAGTCAAATTTCAAATAGGGAAGATGATTTTCAACAGAATGAGTTTTGCAATAGTGAGAGTTGCAAGAATTGGTATTCTAAAAAACCCAGTCAGAATCTCACTTCTATACATTTTATTGATCACTAAGGTCAACCTGGACTCTAGGAAATGAGAGGTCACTTCTGATTATTGGTGAAATCATGTTTGTGTATGGACAGAAGCAATAAATTACGTTGGTTTGAAGATAAGCTACTGCAAGCCAATTGTCCCACAGAATGGAAATAGCTAGAGATGCATTAAGTATGCCGTAATGTTTTGAACTTACCAATCTATTACCATATGGCAAACACTAGAATGGATGTGGACATGTTAAGAACTACCTCTAGATCAAAATCTGGAAAAACCAGATTTAATTATCTGAAATTTAGGTTTTTATATAAAGTCTGTCCCTAAGGATCATTGGATATACTTGGCTTGCTCTAAAATCCATCCTTCTTTGAATAAAAATTATAGGAAACTATATTTTCTAAGAACTCCAGACTTCTAGTTATTTTAGGCTAACAGGGGTAACTGCAAAACTTTCGGAATGTCAGAATAGTGAAATATTTACAGTATTTAACCTGTCTCTGCACCATCTCCCATAGTGGCTTTATACCTCTACCTCATGGTAGGCAGTACCCTCTCCTTGTGATCTACTTCCCGGTATGTAACCCATCATGCTAGATGGCTCAGATACTGATTCTAGTAATACTGCCTCCTTTCATTGTCCCTCCAGCCACAGAAGTGATAGTTGATTACTGTGTTGCCTAAAGATTCTCTGATTGGCTTTCATCTCTGCCACTGCGTGCTACCTGATGCCTTATGTTGAATTCCTTCTGTGTGAAGGACTAAAGTGATATTTGTTTTCCTGCCTGTGCTTTTACTGATATGCTTTATTTATAATATATGTTACATATATTATATTACTCCCTACAAGTAAAATATAAACTTTCTTGATATGGTTTATTATTTGAATCCATACCTAATCTAAACATAGAAGGTAGACAGCTAAATATTATTTATTTTATCAAATTTAGTAAATTGAAATGTTGTTTTAGTTATGTTTTCAATTTTTTATTAATACTTACCAGAACTGGATAGCCTAGTGGCTGCTTGATGTGGAAAATTTCCACTGTCAACACTCCCACCGGTCCAAGTATCATCACTATTTTCTCAATTAGGAGGTAAATATGAAGGGTTACAGTGGCAGTTCCTTTTATTATTGCATACCTGAAACCATGGGAAATATCAGCTTATAAGATAAGTAGCTATAATTATTTGTGTTCTGGTAGACTTTTAAAATAATACTTAGGTCAAATAAGGCCAATCTTTTTATTTGGCTTATGAGTATATAAATGTGTGTGTGTGTGTATGTGTGTCTGTGTCTGTGTTTGTGTGTTCAGTTATGTGTTTACTTTCTAGTATTACTCTCATTAGTTTATATTGTCACATTATCTTATTGGTACTTACACCATGATCATTGCATTTTCCTGGATTACAATCATAATTCAAGTATCCAGCATCTACACATTCTTGATTCTTGCAAACCTAAAAAGAAAATAAGCCAAAGTAAAATAACTGAAATAACATCTATATTTGACATTTCATTAAAAGAATTCACTACTGTATTGATATAAAAAGTATTTATTTAATAACAAGTGTTAATATACTAACAATAAGTTGATTAAATTAGAGTGCTGTTTCCAGCACTAGATGAGACTCTGATGATCTGACTGATAGTTAAGAAAATAACAAAAGTATCTTCTCTTCTTAGGTACAGACATCAAATAAATAAAAGTAAAGATAAATGTGTCATAAATACTGTAATGAAAAAATGGTTTTATGAAAAAAGTACAGGGAATTTATCTGATATGTGAGAAGAGTTTAATAATCTTTCAAGCCTCTTATCAACCCCAGATGTTGAACAGGACTTAGGCAAGGATAGAAATGAAAGACAAAGTACTTATAGGAAAAGAAATAATATTTAAAAAGACCTTACATTGAAAGATAGCACAGACCTTTGAGAAACATTAACAGCGGTGTAACTTTTACACAGAGAACAATTATTCAATCATGAATTCACTAAATAATTGAGTCCTACTGCATGCCTGTCCTGAGAAAAGACCAGAGAACAAAAAAAATCTCATATTGTTCATATTGCAGTGAAAGATACAGAAATACACAAATAAAAAGGCTAAATGTGATGTGACAGAAACTGTTATGGTGGGATTGTGCAGGGCCTTACATTATTTTTTAAAAGTTCATTTATTTATTTTGAGAGCGAGAGAGAAAGTGCAACTGGGGGGAGGGGCAGAGAGAGAGGAGAAAGCAAGAATCCCAAGCAGGCTCCCACTGCCAATGTGTGGTTCAATGCAGGGCTCCATTTCATGAACTCTGAGATCGTGACCTGAGCCAAAGTCAAATGCTCAAATGACACAGCCACCCAGGCATCCCTGGGGCCTTACATTCTTAAGCAGAAAGATGGCATATTACCTACAAGCAATTGGTTGTTCTTAGAGATTTCACTGGAAGATGGAAAACTGACAAAAATATGTTTTGGAAAAAAGGATGGAAAGGACAATAGAAAATGTTGAGAGAGACGAATTAGGACACCATTACAGTAGTCCAGGAAAATGATAACCATAGATTGAAATTGAGTGGTAATGGTGTAATGAAAACCCATGGCTGTATTTGAGATATCATTAAAATGTTTAATCCACTTAATTTTAATTATGAATTGATTTTATTGGAGGATGAAAAGAAAGATGGTTCAATGACACCAAGGTTTATGGCTTATCTAACACACTAGGTAGTGGTACAATTGAATGAGATAAGGAAAGCTAAGCAGAAAGCTCAAAATTTTAGCAATTATTTTCTGAAACTTCTTTCAACTTCTTTCAACTATGCTTAATATTTTTAAAATATTTTCAAAATATTTTAAACTATGCTTAATATTTTAAAATACTACTGCCCTTATGGAAGGGCTCTGAGTGACATGGAAAATAAAGAACATGTAATTGGAAATATTATTCTTATAAAAATGTTTTCTAAATAATATTGTCAATATTTCTTTGGGATTCTTTCCTCTTAAAAATATATAGTCATAGTATACTAATTTTTAAAACCAGAGAATGAATCTTCTCAAAAAGGTTTTGCTAAACATTACTGAGTATGAACTAATACATTATTAAAGGTGTCTGATAATTTTGGCAACCTATACCTCTGTTTAAGAAGGAAATATACTGATTATAAATTGATAGCCAGGCTATTCTGAGGGGTTGTGATGACAGAATAAAAGTTCTGGCTCTGGATACAAACTAGTGTTGCTATTGTTAGAAATATATCTGTCCTGTTAAAATGATGCCTTACCATTTAACTAGCACTTGGGCAGAGAAGTTAAATAATTTGTAGAGCTGTCATCCAGAAGAAGGTAAACATAACTCTCATAAGCATTAAGTAAATTCTTTGAACAAGAGAAGTATAAAGTTGAGAAGGCATTGTTGGTATTATGAGTATTCTATTTGTGCACTGAAAAAAACTTTTTTTGGCTTTAACCTGCTTCCTTCAGCTGTACCATGCAGAAAGGCTAGGAATAAACACTATTCAAAGTCAGGAGCTAGCTACAAAACCACAGAAGTTATTTATCACTATATCATGATATAAATGAAACAATGGTTCTTCACCAAACACTTTGAAAGAGATTTTTAAAAATTTGTTTGTGATAAGAAAAATGGTGCAGTTTCCTATTCTTGTCACTATGGTAGAATAGAATTCTGTAGAAATCTTCCTGTACAGAGAACTTAAAACAGTGAATAAATTATGTGCACATATTCTTTATAAGAACACATGACTATACCAGAGATAAAGTTAAAATAATTTTAAGTTCACAGAAGTTAAGGTGGGACAACGTGATTCCACAAAAGTAACCAAAAACTGAAGCCAGTATTCCTCTACAGGTCATCATCAGTGACCAAGCAAATAGGCTTTAAGTGATCATGTTTACCCTGTACGAGTGAAAGAATTGTAATCAGTTTTTACTAAATTCTGAAAAAAATAATCTAGATAGAGGCATCAATAAAATGGTGCCCTAGGAAGTCCCAAGTTCTTGCTCTACCTTGGAGACATTTTTAAAAATAATAAGAAGGCAGCTGGCTAAAAGAATCAATTAAGAACTCTAGAAACAGTCAATGGTCTATGGCAACCAAGAAAATGCCTGATTGAGAAACAGCCAAATTTAAAATTGTAGAAAAATTTGTGTGTGTGTGTGTGTGTGTGTGTTTTAAGTTTATTGGTTTATTTTGAGAGAGGGAGAGAGAGAATGCCAAACAGAGATGTGCTGTCAGTACAGAGCCCAGTGTGGGACTCAATCTCACAAATCATGAGATCAAGACCTGAGCCAAAATCAAGAGCTGGATGTGTAACCAACTGAGCCACCCAGGTCCTCCAAAGTTTGTGGAAATTTGTAAATCAAATTTTTTCACTCCTTCCCCAGCATGGCAGAGTCATGGTCTGGAGGAAGAAACTTGAGTTCACAATGATTTCCTTTGAAATGAAGAGAGCAGAAGAATCCTTATTTTCAATTTCATATGTTGCCTGGGAGCTGCCTGAAGGACTGGTCTCTTTTAACTTAACTTGAATCTCAGATAAGGAGAGGCAATGGACATTGTTCAGGAATGCTGCAAGGAGACTAAGCTTTGCAGACACCTGAAGCAAAAAATAATGGGTAAAGACATACAATAGATGATCTGAAGCCCAAAGGAGAGGATGGCATGAGACTGTTTTTTTTTTTTTATTTAAAAAATATTATTTATTTTTGAGAGACAGAGAGAGCCAGCACAAGTCAACAAGACACAGAATCTGAAGCAGGCTCCAGGCTCTGAGCTGTCAGCATAGAGCCCGATGCAGGGTTAGAACCCATGAACCTTAATAACATGACCTGAGCTGAAGTTGGACGCCTAACCAACTGAGCCACATAGGTACCCTAAGAGACTATTTTGAAAAGTAAGATATCTGAAAATATCCATGTATGTGGGCAATCAAAAAAAAGCCACAGGGAAGCTCAGGAAAGATGCATCATCACAAAAGTTCTGAGAGGACCACAAGCTTTCTTTCTCCTCAGACTGATTCCAAGACTTAGAGCACACCCAACTGCCCCAGCACAGAGTCAATCTGCAAACACTGGGATAAGTGTCCAATTTTCAGCAACAAAAACAACAACAACTCAAAAGATAGAAACAGAACAGCATGGCCCATTCAAAAAATGAAGATTAAGTGACATAATGTTATCTTAAATAACCATACTAAATATGAAAAAGTTAAATAAAAGAAAAGCTAAATAAAAACATGGATTAAGAAAGAAATAAACTCAGAAAAATTATATATGAACAAAATGATAATATCAACAAAAAGATAACAATTATGAATAGCAACCAAAAAATTATGATGCTGAAACATGCAATAACTAAATTTAAAACTTTACTATATAGATTCAACAACAAATTTTGTTTGGCAGAAGAAAGAATCAGTGATATAAAGATAGGGCGTTTTAAACTTTGGAATCTTAGATGAAGAAAGAAAAAATAAACAAAGAAAAATGAACAAAAGACAAAGAAACTTATGAAATACCATCAAGCAGATCAAAATACATATTATGGGACTCCCTGAAGTAGATGAGAAAAAAGGGGACAGGAAAATTAATAGAAAAAATGATGGCTGAAATGCCCCATGTTTGAAGAATACATGGATCTACAAATCCTAGGAGATGAATATCAAATAAGACAAAGGCAAAGAGACTCACACCAAAACACATTACAATCAAACACAAATGTCAAAGGAAAAAAAATCAAATCTTAAGAACAGCAATTGAAAACAGAATCACCATGTACAAAGGATCCTTAACAAGATTATAGCAGATTCCTCAGTAAAAACTTTTGAAATTGAAAGCAATGGGCTCATAAATTGGAAATACTGAAAGGAGAAAAAAAGCCCTGACAATTCTATATCCAACAAAACTGAGCTGAATTTGATAGGGGAAATTAATACATTCTTAGATTAAAAGGAAATAAAATTTGAGAGAGTTTATTACCATAAGACCTAACCTACAAAAACATACTAAAAGTAGTCCTTCAAGGTAAATGAAAGCTTGGTAGTCTGTAACTAGAATTTATAAACTAAAATAAAGATCTCTGGTAAAGATAAATAAATGGTGAAAGTATAAAAATTGGTAGTATTACAGTTTTCATTTATAACTCCATTTTGAAAATTTCTGAGATTTAAAAGTAAATACATAAAATTAAATAATTATCAGTTTATGTTAATGGGAACACAGTATATAAAATGTAATTTTTGACATAAAAAAGTGTGGAGGGCAAAGATGTATAAGAGTAAAGGTTTGTGTATACTTGAATTTGGTATTAGTTCAAATTAGATTGTTATAACTTTAAGATGCTATATGTAATCCCATGGTAACTACAAAATAATCTATAGAATATATAAACAAAAGGTAAAGAGAAGAGATTCAAAATGTGTCACTACAAAACATAAAATAAAGAAAAATGAAGGTGGCGATGGGGAAATGATGTACAAAACGCTATAAGAAATACAAAAAATAATAAAATATCTAAAGAAAGCCCTTTTCTATCAGTTATGTTAATGTTAATGGATTACATTCTTCAATCAAATACCATGGAATCGCAGAATCCATAACATTGCTCAACTCTATGTTAAAGAAACTCTCTGTTCAAGACATTCACTTGATATCCAATGTCACAAATATGTAGAAATTGAAAGAATGGAAAAATATATTCCATGAAAATAGCAACAAAAGGTAAAGAGAATGATTATAATATCAGACAAAATAGATTTTAAATCAACTATCATTGCAAGAAAAAAGTACATTCTAGATTAATAACTAATCAAAATTCATCGTAAACATATAAATTATAAACATGGATGTATCAAACATCAGATCTCCAAAATATATGACACAAACAGAATTGCTGAGAAATATACAGCTCTACAATAATAGCCTTCAATATTTCACTTTTGAAAACAATGAGACAGAAGATCATTAAAGAAAGAGGATTTGAACAACACTATATAACAATTGGACCTAATAAACATACATAGAACACTGCTTAACAATAGCAAAATACACATTTGTCTCAATTGCACATGGGCATTGCATATATTAGACCATATGTAGTCACAAAACAAGTCTTAATAAATTTAGAAAGATTGAAATTATGCAGTGTCTTTTCTTATTACAATAAAGTGGAACTACAAAGTAAAACTAGAAGGAACACTGAAAGATTTACAAATATGTGGAAATTATCATATTTTAAATAAAATAATTGGTCAACAAAAATACACAATGGAGATTAGAAAATATTCTGAAACAAAAGAAAACAAAAATGCAATATACCAGACTTGAAATACAGGAAAACACTGCTGATGCTAATTTTTAACTATAAACCAACACATTAAAAAGGAAGAATGATTTTATCTTTAAATTAAAAAAAAATGTTTATTCACTTATTTTGAGAGAGAGAGTGAGAGTGAGAAAGAATGTGTGTGAGCAGGGAAGGGGCAGAGAGAGAGAAAAAGAGAGAATCCCAAGCAGGCTCTGCTGTCAGCACAGAAGCCAATGCGGGGCTCAATCCCATAAACTATGAGATCATGATCTGAGCTGATATCAAGAGTTGGAGTCGCAAATGACTGAGCCACCCAAGTGTCCCTAGAAAAGGAAGAAGGATTTTAAATAAAAAACTTAAATTTCTACCACAAAGAAACAAACACACAAACAAGCAGAAAAACCCAGAGGGCTCAGAAGGAAGGAAATAACAGATTAGAGCAGAAATAAAAAATAGAAAAACAAATTAGAGAATAAAAATTAAAGACCAAAAAAACTGAAAAAACTCTTACCTAGAATTACTAAAATAAAGAAATAATATTCAAATAAGTAAATTAGAAATGAAGGCGGGCACACTGTTATCAATTTGTCAGAAATAACAAGCTTTATAAGATGAAAAACTGAGAGCCAACATTCAGGTAAGCTAATAAAATGAACAAATTTTTAAGGACACCTCATCTACCAACATTAAATAAAAAATAACTAGAAAATATGACTGGACCTATAACTCATAAAGAGATTAAAGCAGTAGTCAAAATCCTTAAAACAAAGAAAATTCCTGGACCAGATAGCTTCACTGGTGTCATTTACTAAAGATTTACAGAATTTCACCAAATATTTAAATCAATCTTTCTCAAACTCTTCGGACAAATGTAACAGGAGGGCACACTTCCACATCCATTCTATGAAGCCAGAATTACCCTCATATAAGAACCAAGGATACTATAATAAAGGAAAACTAAAAATAAATATTGATTGTAAATATTAATGCAATGTCCTCAACAAAACATGAGTAAACAGAATTCAACAGCATATTAAAAATTTGCATATCATGACCACGTAGGTTTAATTTATGGAAAGTGGGAATGATTCAACATGCAAAAATCAATATAATACACTCCGTTAAAGGAATAGAGGAGGAAAAAAACCACACCATATCAAATGAAGCAGAAAAATCATATGACAAAATCGAACACCTTTTAATGATAAAAAAAAATCTAACGAATTAGGAATAGAAGGAAACTATCTCAATATGATAAGGACTATCTATGAAAAAAAAATGCACCTCTAATTCCCAGGGAAGATGGCAGAAGAAGACTAGGCTCCCCTCATCCCATGGATAACTATGGGATGACTAGACCACAAACTAGACAACATCCATATCAGTGTAAATAATCCCCCCAAAATAACCCATAGACTGGCAGAACAGAGTCTCCACAGCTAAATGTAGAAAAGAGACCACCTCAGACAGGGCATGAAGGGATGGTCCAGAGCTCAACAGAATTGCAGGATTGTCCACAAGAGGGAGAGATACCTCAAGTGTGGAGAAAAGAGAGAAAGAATCCCTCACACCAGGATACTCAGGCATGGGGAACTCTCATGGGAAAGACAAATCCCCATAACATTTGGCTTTGAAAACAAGGGGCATAATGTCACAAATTCTCACAATTAGTGTGGCTTAATGCCTGGAACTTTAAAAATCACTGGGCTTGCCTCTGGGAGAGCCTGGAAAAGTAATTGGATACTTGAGCCCTTAAAGAGACAGAACAACAAACAGCCCTTTGGAGATGCGGCATAGAAGCAGCAGTGTGAAAAACATTCGGGGTATATGAGAGAGAGATTTGTGTATCAATCTCTGGGACTGAGCTGGAAGGGAGGGATCTTTAGGAGGCTTTTCCAGGAACAAAGGAGCTAGAGGGCACCGTTTCTCTTCTCCGGCCCACAGACTAGACACACAGATGCCTGTGGTAACAACACAGCATCAACATTCCATCTAGCTTGCTAGTAGGCCACCCTGCCCCAGCATTCTTCTGTAAACATATCCGGTCCTCCCACAGCCGACCCGCACAAACCTTGCTAACTGTGCCCCTGAGTTCTACAAATATCTTCCATCCAATATGCCATGTTGGGCTCTGTGCTGACAGCTCAGAGCCTGGAGCCTGTTTCAGAGTCTGTGTCTCCCTCTCTCTCTGCCCCTCTATGCTCTCTCTCTATCAAAAATAAATGAAAATTTAAAAAAAACTAAATAAAGAAGAGTTAATACTTATTCTTCTCAAACTATTCCAGAAAATATCAGAGGAAGAAAATCTTCCAAGTTTGTTCCATGAGAACCACATTATCCTGATAACCAAACCAGATAAAGACACTACAAAAAGAGAGAATGAGAGAGAACAACAGATCAGTATCTCTGATGAACAGACACAAAAATTCTCAACAAACAGACAAAATTCCTCAACAAAATGTTAGCAAACGAAATCTACCAATACATTTTAAAAAATCATTTACCACATGGTTCCCCTGGGTGGCTCAGTCAGTTAAGTGTCCGGCTCTTGATTTTGGCTCAGATCATAATCTCACAGCTCATGGGTTCAAGCCCGCATCACGCTCCATGTTGATGGTGCAGAGCCTGCTTGAGATTCTGTCTCCCCCTCTCTGTCCATCCTCTGCTTGATCTCCCTCTCTGCCTCACACACTCTCTCTCACAATAAATAAATATTTAAAAAATAACTAAATAAAATAAATTTTTAAAAAATCATTTACCATAATCAAGTTGGATTTATTCCCAAGATGAAAAAGTAGTTCAATATCCACAACTTAAGTCAGTGTGATACATTACATAAGTAAGAAAAAGTATAGGGGCACGTAGGTGGCTTAGTTGGTTGGGCGTCCAACTTCAGCCCAAGTAATGATGTCACAGCTAATGGGTTTGAGCTCTACATCAGTTCCTCTGTGCTGGTAGCACAGAGAGAGTGGAGCTTGCTTTGAATTCTGTGTCTTTTTCTTTCTCTGCCACTCTCTTTCTCTCAAAAATAACATTAAAAAACTTGTTTAAATAAGTATAAAAAATCATATGATCGTTTTAATAGATGCAGAAAAGGCATTTGTAATAAAAGCCCTCAACAGAGTAGATTTAGAGGAAACATACCTCAATAACAAAGGCCATCTATGAAAAACCCATAACATCGTCCTCAATGGGGAAAAACTAAGAGCTTTTCCCTTAAGATGCAAGTAAGACAAAAATATCCAGTATCATTGCTTTTAGTAAAAAAAAGTACTAGAAATCCTAGCCACGGTAATCAGATCATAAAAAGAAATAAAATTAGTAAAGAAGAAGTAAAACTTTTACTATCTGGCAGATGAAATGAAACTCTATATAGAAAACTAAATCCACCAAAAAGCTATTAGAACTGATAAATGAATATAGTAAGGTTGCAGGATACAAAGTCAATATACAGAACATTTCTACACACTAATAATGAAGTAGCAGAAAGGAAAACTAAGAAAACAATACACTTAAAATTAAACCAAAAATAATAGAATACCTAGGAATGAACTTAAGCAAGAAGGTGAGGGGTGCCTGGGTGGCTCAGTTGGTTAAGTGTTGGACTTCAGCTCAGATCATCATCTCGCGGTTCATGGGTTTGAGCCCCTGTCAGGCTCTGTGCTGACATCTCAGAGCCTGGAGCCTGTTTCAGATTCTGTGCCTCCCTCTCTCTCTGACCCTCCCCTACTCACACACTCTCTCTCTCTCTCTCAGAAATAAATGAAACATTAAAAAAATTTTTAAGAAAAGCAAGAAGGTGAAAGAATTATACTCTGAAAACTATAGAACATTGATAAAAGAAATTAAAGATGACACAAATAATAAGATATTATATGCTCATGGACTGGAAGAACAAATATAGTTACAATGTCCAGACTATCTAAAGCAATCTTCAGATTTAATCCAATCCCTATCAAAATACTAACAACGTTTTTCACAGGACTAGAAAAAGTAATCCTAAAATATGTATGGAATCACAAAAGACCCTGAATAGCCAAGGCAATCTTGAAGAAAACACACACACACACACACACACACACACACACACACACACAACAAAACTATAATCTCTGGAAATTTTGATCCTTAGGCCTGAGATGGTCATGTCTGGGAATGTTTTTGTGAGTAGAGCTTCTGGTGATTCTTAGGGATCAGGCAGATTTGGGAAATAGTGGTGTGGCAATTAAGCGTAAGGTTTTGCAATTAGATGGTTCTGGGTTCTAGTCATATTTCATTTAATTGCTAGCTGAGGCACATAAATCACCTCCTTAAGTCTTCAATTCCTCTAATAACAGTACTTACCTCATATAATTATTGAAAGGACTAAAATAAATAAGATATATAAAGAGTAGGGCTCATAAATATGCAGCAAACATTATCTATTATAATTATGTACTATTTAACAATAATCAGACAACTATTTGTGTATCTATGGCCAATGATGAAGATTCATTCCTTGCCCTCTGGAAATGTGCCAATTATTGGGGGGGGGGATAGAGATATATATAAGGGAAGGAAGGAAAGGGGAGGTGGGTGAGGGGGAAGTAGGCGGGGCAATGGTCAAAATGGGTGATGGGTATTTAGGAGGGCACTTATGGTGATGAGCACTTGATATAAAAGAGATGAATCTCTAAATTCTACACTTGAAACCAGTACAACATTATATATTAAGTAATTTGAATTTAAATGTAATATTGGAAGAAAAAAATTCAAGTATTACATATATATGAAATATAGTTATACTAAATATTTTATATTTTTGTGTATGGGTATATAAATAAAGAGTTGGAAAGTTCATGAACATGTTAAGTAGTTATATCTCATATATATGCACTTAAATGATTTTGCTTTTATCTCCCTATTTTTAGTATTTTCATCACTAAAATGAATGTATATTATATTAACAGCTCTTTTAAATTAATTCTATTAAAAGATGATTTTTGGCATGAATTACATCTCTATGTAACATGAGACAATTTAATAAAATATAGTGAATGAACAGTACGATTCTTCATTCAGTGAAGATACATTAATTCCCAGAAAAAAGTATTAAGTAGTCAATAAGTATTCATAGAAAGATAATCTGCATGGATGCAGATTTAAAATGTTTTTTTCTTATTTTTAAAGTTTTCATTTTTTATTCTTGAAATCGAAAATGTACACTTCAATTATGAGAAAAATATTAAACATGGATTTGAAAATAGAGTATAAAATATTAGGAATTTATTTGAGGAAAAAGGACTACCTACCTTATTATTACCACAAACGGTTCCTTCTTTTACCCACATCATTTTGCCAACTATAAAATCAGGTGGAAAGTCCAATGCAACACATATGTGTCCATTTATGTTGGCATAAATAGCAGTGGCATTTGGAATATTAATTATTTCTTCTTTTTTATATTCACATATTAATTTTCCACACTGCACATCCCTATAATTTACCAAAAATGAAATAATTCGCCTTCAATAGAAAGATATTAGAATATCATTTATAAATCAAAAAGATTTAGGTAAAGCACTGAAGCCTTACAAAAAGATTCATGCAATTAACTGTAAAACAACAAACAATATAAAAGCCTTGCTTGCATTGTTAGTAATAACTGAACATTTTAATAATTTTGAACCAGTTCCCGGTTAACCTGATTCTTTCACTGTTGTTTGATTCTTAAACAGTTCCACACTTATTCCACTTTTAAAAATTGGTAAAGTTAGTCTAAATACCAGTCTCTTTGGATTTTCTTTTTAATTTTTCGAACAGAATTCCTCCTCTCAGGATGTTGGGTCCCAAACTGACAAGACATTGAATCCCACATCCAAGAAGCATTATATATAATAAATATTAAAATAAAACTACTAAGATACATCATAATGATAGTGCTATAAACCACAGAAAAAGTGACAAAGGTAATCAGAATATTAAAAAACAAATCAAAAGAGAAATAATACAATTTAAGATGGACTTTCCAACAGAAACAATGGAAACCAGATTATTGAATGATAAATTCAAAATATGAAACAAACTATCTACTGTCTTCCTATTTTATGTGCAGAGAAAATATCTCTCAAAATGAAATATGGTATTTCAGACAATAATTGAGAACATTTATCACCAGCAGTCTTGGACTAAAGAAAATGTAGATCAAGTTCTTCACACTACAGGGAATTGATCCTAGATGGAAGCTTACAGAACTACAAAATGTAGATAGTTTTATCAGATGAGGAAGTCCCTTTTTATTCCTAGTTAGATGAGAGTATTTATCATGGATCAGTGCTAGATTTTGTGATAAATGAGACATAGAATAAAGAAAATTGTACAGAAAAATCTACATAAGGAAGCTATAAAAAAGAGAAGATATATTTAAGTCATCTACTCTGCAGACAAGCATAAAACTGAGCCAATTTGTCAAAACAACTATTTCAGCGCTATAAAACTTATCAAAACAAATAAAAATGTGAGAAGTATTTGTGGAAAGCTGCCCTAAAACCAAGAGAAGTGGAAACTGTGCTCTTCTTTACTGAGTCTCCTCCTGTGCCCTTTCTCAGATCACTTGATGCTGATATTTTACCAGAGGCAGGGTTCGTCATGAAAACTATTAAATTAAATTTCAGGAGAGTAGTTCTAGATATGGTAAAGAGGACAAAACACTTCACCCATCAATACTTTGAATAAAGGTAGCAAGTTTGGTAGGGAAAGAATGTAAAACCAGCAGCACTGTGAGTCTGAGACTGAGATCCCAGTTGGGGTTAGTGGCAGATAAGGCAAAAATTAAAGCCACAATCCTAGAAGTAATAACTCCATGAAGGGTAGTGATAAACTATCCTTATATTACATTCCTAGCTGACAGGGAAGCTACATGCATATACTGGATATGTCTGAGAAGGAATGATGGGAAGCAACACCAGTGGAAACTAAATTTGCCTTGAATCCAAACATGTTCCCTTATTACAAAGAAAACCTAAGGCCGCATGGCTCTAGTGATAAATTCTATGAAATACATGAAAAAATTTTACTAATTCTACACAAACATTTACAGAAAATGAGAAAAATAAAACTCTAACTCATTTTATGAGGCAAATATTATTCTGACATCCAAGCAAAGAGAAGGCGCCACAATAAATATACATGGACACAAAAATTCTTGACAAAATATTAGCAAACCATATCTAGAATTACATAAAATGATTAGACACCATGACTAAGTGGGATTTACCTAGCAATGCAACATCGGGTTAATATCTAAGAGCCAAGTCACAGAATAAAGAGGAAGAGAACACATAATTATTTCAAAAGGCACAGAAATAACATTTCATAAAATCCAGCACTGATTCTTGATAAACACATCTAGCTGAAGTGGGAATAGAAAGGAACTTCCTCAGATAGATAACAGCTGTATGAGTAACTGACTAGTAACATCATAGTTAAAGTTGAAAAATTAAATGCTATCACTTTTTAATCAGGAACAAGACAAACACTTCTGTTTTCACCATATTATGGTAATAGAGCACATATTTCTCAGATACTATAACAGAATCATAATCCATAAAAAACACAAATGAATAAATTGGGCTTCATCAAAATTAAAGTCTTCTGGTCTTTGAAAGATGTCATTAAGTAAAGAAAAGGGATAGATTTAGAGAAAATATTTACATTTCATAGATACGATAAATATATTCTGGATATGTAAAATATTTTTTCAATTTAATAAAAACAACAAAACACAATTTGAAAATGGGCTACAGATTTAGCAAGACAATTTACCCAAGAAGATATGAAAATGGCTAACAATCACATGGAGGACTGATCATTTCATAAATTAGTACATAAATTCAAAGTAAAACCAGAGTAATTTTACCTTTTTGGAATGGCCAAAAGAAAATAAACAACAACAAAAAAACCCTGCAAGCAAGTTGTGACAATGCCAAATGTTAGTGAAATTGTACACTGTTGATGGGAATGTAAAATTATACACTCACTCCACAAAATACTTGGAAACCTTCTTACAATATTAAACATATATGGAGAAATCATAAACTTGAATAAACTGATAAGCTGCAAAGAAATTGAATCAGTAATCAAAACTCTCCCAAAATCAAGTCCAAGAACAAATGGTTTCATAAGCAAATTCCAAAAAAAAAAAAAAAAAATTTAAAGAAGGCTTAATACCTAATCTTCTCAAACTATTCCTAATCTTCTACAACTATTCCAAAAATAGAAAATGAAGCAAAACTTCCAAATTCATTCTATGAAGTCAGGATTACCCTGATATCAAAACCAGAAAAACACACCACTAAAACAGAAAATTATAGGCCAATATCTCAGGCCAAAATTGATGCAAAAATTCTCAATAAAATACAAACTGAATCAACAACACATTTTTTAAAAATCATCATTTTCAAGTAGGACTTATTCCTGTGTTGCAAAAGTGGTTCAGTATTTCCAAATTAACCAACATGAGACACCACATTAATAAAGTATAAGAAGCATCTAATCATTTCAATAGATGCAGAAAAAGGATCTGTACAATATCTATTCATGATAAAAACCCTCAACAAAATTATATATATATATAATTTTATATATATAATATATATATAATATAAATTATTATAAATTATATATATTTGTATAAATTAAACACTCTGTGGGACAGTAAAAGGGATCATGGGATGTATGAGAAAGAGCAGTACAGATATTCTGTGTTAAAGACATAATTTGATTAAATATAGTCTAACTTCATGGTCAGGTAATATTCTGATTACTCATAAGCTTAATTATCTGTTGTATTTTCTAACTTAAGGCAATAAATACAGTTTCTCAGGTAGATTTCTTAAAGCATACTTAGGTTTACACTGTGTGTATCCTGAAGGCCCTGAACCACAGTTCCCAGATTGATCAGTCTTAGAATTAAGGTAAGCATAACACTCTTCAGGACCAAAATCTGCACCTGAAAAAGATGTGTGGTGAGTCATATTGAGCTTATATTACTTTAAAATAATTCATAAATATATTTAAAATTCTGATGTGCTTTAAAGTATATTGCACAAAATACAATCATAATGCAAATTGGAAACAAAGACTAGAGTTAAGATCACACAAAATCATTTAGATAAAATATTTAAAAATTGAAGGCACTCTTGTCAAAAAGATACCTTAAAATTAACCATGGTGTGCAGTTATCTTCTAAGTTTTAGTAAGTCTAGATATCTATAAGTGTATACAAAACTTTAAAAGTTGACTTATTGGTCAATAATCTAATTTATATAAATGTCTTTTCAAGTCAAACCACTAAACTAATATCTTATTGTTTTATATTTTCCTTAGACCAAAAAATCATGGAGTCCTAGTTTTTACACTCAGTCTCCAATCCATGCACATAATGTGTTCAGTTCTCATAAAATCCAACCAACGGATATTATTTATTATAACATCCATTAGTTCTACCATAGTTGGAGGAGTAAGCTGAAAATTTTTGATAGGAAGATTTAACCACTGCATTATGGTGCTGAAGAAAAATGGCGCACCGTAAGAGGATCCACAGGGACATATCCAGATCTTAGCTGAAACTCCCACAGGCTCTAGTAAACTGGAAATAAGGAGTTTATTTTATACCAGAAGTCATTTTAAAACCTGGTTATTGGTGAGAAGTCAAAATTATTTGCTTAGCTAGGAAAGCAGGTCATTTGGTGGACATAAAAAATAGGCCAAAGTTAAAGTTACAGTGACAAAATTAGGGACTCAAGGGGTAACATATAGTTTATTCCCCACCTCAAGAATTTTTCCTGCTTCTAAAAGTGTGAAGAGCAGGGGATTAAAATATAAGGAGATGACTTCCATAAAGCAGTGTGGGTTTTTTTGTTTTTTGTTTTTTTGTTTATGTTTTTGGTTTTGGTTTTTTTTTGCAGTTTCTGTGTTGCGGGTACGTAGTTGCCAAAGGAGTCTCAGTAAATATCACTCTCAACTGAAAACCCTGGAGAGTTATGGCCATAGAAACAACAGTGAACTAGAGAGACTGAACTTTATTTATTTAAACTCTGACCAAAGCTTAATACATATCACTTTCTCACTTCTTTAAAGTGGTTAGTTCCTCATTTCATACACTTAACAGAAAAAAAGATGGATAATAGTAGTATCTATTAAAAAAAAAAACATTTTAGACTGAAAGCAGAGCTTCAAAAGGTAGAAATTGAAGACAACAAAAGAAATTTAACTAGAAATGTGTCATTATCATTCAAGAAAAAACAAAGATATCTACCTATATTAAAACAGTTGATGAAGAGAACATGATACATTATATAAATTGCAAAGATATAAATATGCAAGAAGAAAAAGTATAAAAAATAAATTGAAGGGGCGCCTTGGGTGGCTCAGTCTGTTAAACATCCGACTTCGGCTCAGGTCATGATCTCACGGTTCATGGGTTCGAGCCCCGCGTTGGGCTCTGTGCTGACTGCTAGCTCAGAGCCTGGAGCCTGTTTCAGATTCTGTGTCTCCCTCTCCCTCTGACCCTCCTCTATTCACGCCGTCTCTCTCTCTCTCTTTCTCTCTCTCAGAAATAAATAAAAAATAAATAAATTATAAAAAAACAAAAAAAATTGAAATAATTATGGAGATATTATTAAATATAATTTGAAATTTTAAGAAAATCCATATAATAATACAGTATTTACATCAAGTATTCCAAGAAACTCACAGAACACTAAGAAGAATTAAACACACACACATACACAAATGCATCCAAATGTATGGCATGAAGACTGCTAAACAAAGAAAATCATGATGGCTTAAAGAGAAAAGAAATAATCTGACAGATTTTCTTTAGAAAATACGGAAACAGTATGACAGTAAAGTAACACCTTTAAAATGCTAATAGGGATAGAGTTTCCATTTCAGGATGGCAACATAAAAAGATTCTGAAGTCAGCTCCTCCCAAAAGCACACCAAATCTGCAGCTACATCTCAAAAACTAAAAACTAAGCAACCCTTATACATTGGGCAAAGGAGGAAAAACTCTCAGAGAACAGGGTAGGAAAGGCAGAGACAGACACCATACCAGGCGTGGCACTCCACAATCATGAAGGAATAAATACAAAACCCAGAACAATAACACAGAGAGTTGGAGTGGCTACATGAACATTGCAAAAAAAAAAAAAAAAAAAATGCAATATAAGAAAAAGTAATTGTTACTAAAGACAACCAAAGAATTTTTACGATTGTCAACCCATGAAGAAAATATTACATATCCCCTAAGAATAAAGCACCAAAATCTATTAAATAAAAACTGGCAGAACTGAAGGAAAAAGTAGGTAAAAATAATAGCTGATTTTATGTCACTTCTCAATAATGGAGAGAATATAAGATCAGTAAGGAAATACAAAATTAGAACAACTCTACAAATGAACTATTCCTAACATATCTACAGAACACCCATTGCAACAAAAGCAGGATACATACTCTTCTCTATGCATTTGGAAATTCTCCAAAATGGTCATAGTCATGGCCAAGACAGTCTAAACAAATCAGGAAGGAATGAAATCATATGAATTATGTTCTCTGAATAGTGAATTATATTTTCTGAATACAATGTAATTAAAATAAAAATCGATAATAAAAGTACACTAGGGGATGTACCAACATGGGAATTAAAAACCACACTCCTAAATAACCAAAGCATAAAAAAAAACAAATCTCATGGGAAATTAGAAACTACTTTAAGATGAATAGGAATAAAAACATGAATATGAAAATTTATGAAAAACATTGAAATCACTATTTAGACATGGATATCTGTAAATGATTAAAATAGGAAAGAAATATTTCAAATTAATAACCTAGAATTTTACTTTAAGATACAGAAAACAGTATTCTAAACATAAAAAGAACAGAAGAAATAATAGGAATTATAGCAGAAAAAGATAAAATAAAAAATAGACAAATGACAGAGAAAATCAACAAAACCAAAACTTGGTTCTTTGAAAAGATCAACAAAACTGGCAGATTTGAATTATTAATTAGGAAATTTCCCACAATGAAAAGGCTGAGAGCAGATGATTTCACTGGTAAATTCTGCAATATTTTCAGACAATTAATATAATACATTGCGAATTGTTCCCAAAAATATAAGGAATGCTTTTGTACCATTCAATGTGGCTTGATTATGAAAACACAAGACAGTTCAAAAAAGAAAAAAAAAAATAGAACAAAATCCCTCACAAATATAGACATAAAAATTTCACAAAATCCACAGAATTAAGAAGTAAAACAAATGAACATGAAGAAAATAAAAGATAAAGGAAAGCCAAGAACAACTCAAATGTAGAGAATAAACTGATGGTTACCTGAGGGGAGGTAGGTAGGGGATGATTTAGGTGATGGGGTTTAAGGAGCGCAGTTGTGATGAGCACTGGCTGTTGTATGGAAGTGTTGAGTCACCATATTGTACACCTGAAACTAATATTACACTGTATATTAACTAACTGGACTTTAAACACAGACTTTAAAAAAATCTACAGTGATGAACAGTGATTTTAAAAAAACTCAACAAAATGCCAGTAAACTAAAACCTACAGCATATTAAAAGCATTATTAGCATAACAATTAGCAAACCCTATTACCAAGTAAGATTTGTTCCTGGAATAAAAGGATGATGTTACATTAAAAAAAAATAGCAGAATAAAGGGGGAAAACATGATTGTGTCAATTAATGCACAAGAAGCAAAACTCAATGCATTTTAATGTAAAACAACTAACTAGAAGGAAAGTCCTTCAATGTAGTAGAGGTCATCTTTAAAAAAACACAGCTAATATAGTATTCGGTAGTGAAAAGTTGAAAATTTTTCTTCTAATGACAAGGAGCAACACAAGGGTGCCAGATTTTAGTACAAGTCGTGATCTAAAGCAAAAGGCAAGTAATTTCTTGATAATAGGAACTTAAATTGGAACAGAAAAAGTAAAATTATCTCTGTTCATAGTTGCCATGATTTTATACATATAGAAAATCCTAAGGTTTTTACACACACACACACACACAAACACACACCCACACACATTCACACAACTAATAAATAAATTCAGCAAAGATACAAAAATCAATGCATCAATTGCATTTCTATAATTAGCAGTGAAAATCCCCAGAAGGAAGTTAGGTAAACAATTTTATCAATGTATCAAAAAAATACTTACAAGTAAAATTAACCAAAGTGAAGTAAAATTTGTATAATGATAACCACCATATGTTGCTGAAGAAAATTAAAGAAAACACAAAAAATGGAAAGCTATCCCATGTATATGGCTTGGAGGACAAAATATTAAGATGGCAATATAATCCAAAGTGATCTACAAGCTTCAATGCAAACCTTATCAAAACACCAACAATGTATCAGCAGAAATAGAGAAACCCATCTTAAAACTCATATGGGATCTCAAGGGCCTGAAATAGCCTAAATAATTTTAAAAACGGAGAACAAGCTTGGAGATCTCTCTCATACTTCCTGATTTCAAAACTTACCACAAAAGTTACAGCATTCAAGACCACGTATACAGGCATACTAACATACAGATATATATACACCAACAGACTAAAATAGAGACCCTAGAAGTAAATCCTTCCATATATGTCTAATATTTTTGGATAAGGGTGTCAAAACCATTCAATGGGAAAGGACAGTCTTTTCAACAATTGGTATAAAGAAAACTGGATATACACATGCAAAAGAATGAGGTTGACCTTTACCTCACAGGATATTCTAGAATTAACATGAAATGGATTAGATACATAAATGTCAGAGCTACAACTATAAAACTTTTTTTTAGAAATGATGGAGATTAAGGGTTGCACTTGTTTCAATGAGTACCAGGTGTTGAATGTGAGTGTTGAATCACTAAATTGTACACCTGAAACTAACATTATACTGTATGTTAACAACTGGAATTTAAATAAACACTCTAATATTTTTCATTTGTGTATAGTTGATACACAACATTACTTTTAGGTATACAACATAGTGTTTCAACTTCTCTATACACTATGCTAAAAACTATAAAACTCTTAGAAGAAAATAGAGAGGAAATGTTTTTTGGCATTGGATTTGGCAATTATTTCTCGGATATAATGCCAAAAGCATTGGCAACAAAGGAAAATATAGATAAAATGGTAAAAAAAAAATAATTCCACATGAAAACCAACAGTGAAGTGAACTTCAGTTAATGGGTATGGAGTTTCAGTTTGGAAAATTGGAAAACGTTCTGGGGATGGATGATGGTGATGCTTGCAAAGTAATGTGAATTGTAAAATGACACTGAATTGTAAATATGGTAAAAATGGTAAGTTTTAGGTCATGTATATTTTTTCACAGTTAAAAATAAGTAAAAAAATCTCAAGCATATATCAATAATCCATAACTATCAATATAAGAATGATAAAATAACATGACCAAGTGGTATCTTTTCCAGAAATGCAAGGCTGGACATTAGTATAATGCACCATATTGATAAACTAAAAGACAAAAAAAAAAAAAAAAGAAAACAAAGAAAAAGATCACTTAATAGACACAGAAAAAGTAATGGAAAACCTATCATTTTACACTTGATTAAAACAAAAACCTTAACAAACTGTGTAACTGAAATGGATCTTCCTTAACCTATAAAGAGGATTATGAAAAACCATAGTTAGCATCATCTATATTAAAAACTCAATATTCAACTCCTGAGATAAGGAACAAGTCATAATATATGCCCTGAGTTTTTCTACTCAATATTGTATTGGAAATACTATTCAGGAAAAATAGCCAAGAAGAAAAAATAAAAGGCATATAGACTGTAAATATTTTCCTAAGACATTTACTGATATATAGAAATCTTAGGAATCTACCAAAAATAATTATTGGAACAAATAAATAATTTTAGCAATGTTGAAGGATAAAGATTCAATATTCAAAATCAATTTGTATCTCTACATTAGTAATGAAATATTAAAATTTTAAAAAATCCTATTCATAATAGCATCAAAAAGAATAAAATATCAAGAAATATATTTAACAAAAGAATTATAGGGCTTGTATACTAATAATTACAAAACTATAAAACACTGAAAGTAAGATACAACTAATTGGAAAGACATCTCATGTTTATGGATTGGAAGCTTTAACATAGTTAATGTACCAATACATCTCAAATTGATGTACAAATTCAAAATGATTACTATCAAAAGTCTAGCTGACTTTTTTGCAGAAATTGTCAAGTTGATTCTGAAATTCAAGAACTGCAAGAGACCTAGGACTTCCAAAATAATCTTTTTTAAAAGAGGGAAAAAGTTGGATTGCTCACATTTCCTGATTTGTAAACTACAAAGCTACAGGAATCAAGACAGTGTGCTACTGACATAAGAATATTGATGTATAGATCAATGGAGTAGAATTTACAGTCAAGACTTAAATCTTTTTACAGTCCAGTGATTTTTAGCAAAGATGCCAAGCCACTTAAATGGGGGAATAATCATCTTTTCAACAGTGATGCTAAGATGACTGGGTATCCACATGCTAAAAGAATTAAGTTGGATCATATTTCACACCATATGCAAAATTAACTCAAATTGGATTATTGACTCAAATTTAAGAGGGAAAGGTATAAAACTCCCAGAAAAAAAAAAATCAAGACCTTGAATTAAGCAATGCTTTATTAGATATAACACCAAAATCACAAACACATACCAAAAAAATATATAAATTGAAACTCATCAAAATTAAAACTTTGCATTTCAGAGGAGGCAGTCAGAAAAGTGATGACATAATCCAGACAACAAAAGAAAAGATTTGCAAAACACAAGCTTAACAATTAAAAAATAGATGAATGATACAGATATCTCTCCAAACAAAACATACAAATCGTCAATAAGCACATTGAAAAGATGTTCATCATTAGTCTTTAGGTAAATGCAAATCAAAATTACAAAATACCACTTCATAGTCACTAGACCATCCACAGAATAACTCAATATGACATGGATATCAATTCATAATAGATGATAGATAGGTAGGTAGACAGATAGATGATGATAGATAGATAGATAGATAGATAGATGATAGATAGATAGATAGATAGATAGATAGATAGATAGATAGATAGATAGATGATAGATAGATGAGATAGATAGATGGAGATAAAGATAGAGGTATCTTTTTTCAAAATATCCTTAGTTGTTCAAATCACCCAGTTCCTTGGGAGAGCACTTTACCATTCTACAAGTTTCTTTCCTTATATCTTTGTTTTGCCTTTCTTCAAACCTATAGTCATTCTGTGCCATTGTATGATCCTTTAGGGCATTGATCATTACTTTGCAACTCCTTTTTACAGAGAAATTAAAGTAGGCAATTACTCATTACAGTTGAGAAAAGGTTGAGCCACTTGGGCTATTTATATGAATAACCTAAATATTTCCTCTGTCAGTCACTCTTACTTCTTCTCATATAGACAAGAAATGCTGCTGCCATTGCAGCTGTCTCCATCTTCTTCAGCAAAAGATCCCATGTATATTTTGTGCCATGATTTTCCTTTTTGTTTTCAACCTCAGTGCACATCATCTTTCAATGAATTTATAATTACTGGATCTGCATTACTCCTTTTTGGGATTATCATAATCCCTGTAGTTCCCAGGTATGAATGTGTGTATCTGGCTGTGATTTAAATTGTATACATATACCAATTTATATTTATGATCTTCTAATGTCCATAGTCATATGTATTTATTTTATTTTTACTAACAAAACTGTGGATATGGAGGGATAGAGGGAAGTGTAACTTATATTCAGTCTGTTTTTTTTTTCTTCTCAAATGAAGAGCCCATAGACTGAATCTTTCCCTCTATTATTTTGTGTAAGTAATTCATAACTTTAATTCCAGATAACTTGTCTGATATTTTTGTACAGTATTTCTTATCTTTTTCTATAATCCTTTAAGATATATATATGCTAAAAATCACATTATTTTTAAAATCCCAATTCTGTATCAACATCTATTTCTTTTTGGTTTCCAGAAAAACACATATATGAGAAATAAAATTATAATAAATACCTTCACCAAATAAATCCATACACTGTTTTAACCCACTTATACAACTTCCATTCAGACAAAGCCATTGATTCTCTCCACATGGATGCCCATTCTGAACAAAAAAGTTATCTTGACATGTTGCAGATGATCCATTACAATATTCAGGGAGATCACATTCATCAGAGGGAGGCCTACATATTTCTCCTTTTGCCGAATACTGATGGAATGAAATAAATCATACTGAATAAAGCAGAATGTGAAAACATAAATAGCATAACAAAGATGACTTTGTTCATGTAAGTAATACAGGAAAATCTTAAAGGCTCTTACTTGACAATTTTCACAACATTCACCAGTATCACAAGTTGAACCAACTTTTAGTGTGCATGTGGCATGATCACAACATGTGTTTGGGTTAGCAGCACAGTCCTGAAAGGCAAATCAAATGCTCTGAAGTACCTTCCAACTCTAACTCACACTAGACAGATATTTTAACGTTGACAACATTATATAATATACAGATAGATGCTTAAATTACATGCTGGCAAACATAAAAAACATAGCCACTTACTTAACAGATGCTTATTGGCTACTACTCTGCTATGCTGTGTACTCTTTATATCCCCAGAAGAGGTTTGACTATATTGGCTGTAGGATTTTCCTGAAACTCTGAGTCCACCAAAGCCCAAACATCAAGCTCTCTGGCTCTTGCAGACAAAGGGATAGTTAAATATAAAACATAAAATAAATAGAAGCTCTGATTTATCAATTTCATTATAATGACAAATTCCTAATCAACCTAGGAACCTATTGCGTTTTAACAAGTCTGTAACTTTTATGGGATGTTCAAAGTTTAATTTACTTTTATTTTCTAAAGGCAAAGGGTTAGAAAATGATATTTTTAAATATGACTGAAATTATCATCCATATCTTATTATGCCTTGATTAATGTTATAATTCATTCACGTGATTTTGTTTATAAAAATTCTATTATTATACTGAATAAAGGCAACAGATAAGAATAGAGAAGGTTGGAGAGATAATGCTTACATACACACACATACACACACACACACACACACACTTTTTAAATTATCAGGGATTTGGAATAGGGTTAATTGGACAAAAATTTCAATAAGTTATATAAAAGTAAGTCATGGATTTCAGTAGGCTTAATATGAGTCATAGAATACTACTTATTAAGGTAAACCAAATTTGAAGTATTTTCCAGAACTAATCTGCATAATCAATGTTATTGTTATTGTTACCCATATGGGATTCCAGAGAGTAAAGTTATCACAGAGGCTGGCTCAATTATATTATAATTAATAGAACTAAGATACACTATTTTCAATTTTTACTAGAAATTTTCAAAGTGTTTCCATTTAGACCCAGATAAGAAAAACAAGTGGGTACTGTAAAATTATTTCTTTAAAGCACACCACCCAACTAGTTATCTGAAAACTCACTTTCATATTGAGGAGGGTACACAGTAGTAACTTTAACTATTTCTGTAGGGAACACTGAACTCCTTTCATGTATTGATTTTTTCACATCCATACGCCTGTTATGAGTCTCACAATCTCTCTCTTCCTTAGTGTGTTCCTTTTATCTCTAGTCCTCCAATTAGTCAGCTTTATCTAAGATTTTTGTGGATTGGAAACATGCATTTGTTGATTGTGAATAATCCAAACATTTTTTTACTTAAATATTGACCTGCATTAAAATATTCAAAGCCACAAGTGTGACTCATTTTCTTGTTGAATTGTGAAAACTTTATATCCGTTTTTCTGAATGCCAGCAGATCTTAGGCTCGGAAGAAATATGGGCATTACCTTATTTTATTGTGCTTCAGTTCATTGTACTTTTCAGATACTACACTTTTCTTTTCTTTTTTTTTTTTTTACAAATTGAAGGTGGCAACTCTAAATTGAGCAAGTCTACCAGCATCATTTTTCCAACAGCCTGTATGTCAAATTTTGGTAATTCTTTCATTATTATTATATTTGTAATGGTGATCTGTTTTCAGTGATATTTGATGTTACTATTTTTTTTTAATTTTTTTAATGTTTTATTTATTTCTATGAGAGAGAGAGACAGAGTGAGCAGGGGAGGGTCAGAGAGAGAGGGAGTCACAGACTCTGAAACAGGCTCCAGGCTCTGAGCTGGCAGTCAGCACAGAGCCCGACGCGGGGCTCGAACCCACGAACCGTGAGATCATGACCTAAGCGAAAGTCGGACGCTTAACCGACTAAGCTACCCAGGTGCCCCAATATTTGATGTTACTATTGTGATTTTATAGAATGTCATGAGCCATTGTCTATATAAGACAATAAACTTAACTGAGTATGTTCGGATTGCTCTACTGATGAACTGCTCCCCTCTCTCCTTCTTTTCAGGCTCTCTATTCCCTGGAACACAGCAACATTGAAATTTGACCAATTAATAATCCTATAATGATCTCTAAGTGTTCAAGTGAAAGGAAGAGTCAAATGTTTCTCACTTTAAATCAAAAGCTAGAAAGGATTAAGCTTAGTGAGGAAGGCATGTTTAAAGTTAAGAGAGGCCAAGTGGTAGGCCTCTTACAACAAAAAGTTAGTGAAGTAGTGAATGGAAAAGAAAAGTTCTTGAAGGAAATTAAAATGGCTGAATGCATGAATGATAAGAAAGCAAAATGGTATTATTACTAATATGGAGAAGTAGTCTGGATAGAAGATCAAACCAACCATAGCATTCTCTTAAGCCAAAGCCTCATCCACCGCAAGGCCCTAATTCTCTTCAATTTTATCAAGGCTGAGAGAGATAAGGAAGTTGCAGAAGAGTCTGAAGCTAGCAGAGATTGCTTCATGAGGTTTAAAGGAAGAATCTGTATCCATCACATAAAACTGCAAAGTTAAATAGCAAGTGTTGATGTAGAAGCTGTAGCAAGTTATCTAGATGTAGCTAAGATAATTAATGAAAGTGGCCATGCTAAGCAACAATGTAGATAAAACAACATTGCACTGAAAGATGTCATTTTCATAAGTAGGAGGAAAAGGTAATGTCTGGCTTCAGAGCCTCAAAGGACAGGCTGACTTGTTGGGGGCTAATTCAGATATGACATTTGGTTGAAGGCAATTCTCATTTACATTTCAAAAATTCTAGGGCTCTTAAAAATTATGCTAAATCTACTCTGCCTGTGCCCCATAAACGGGACAACAAAGTCTGGATGACAGCACATCTGTTTACAACATGGTTTAAGACCACTGTTGAGGAACACAGCTCAGAATAAAAGAATCCTTTTAAAATATTGCCATTCATGAACAAAGCACCTGGTGATCCAAGAGTGTGAATAAAGAGGTACAATGAGATTAATGTTGTTTCTATGATTATTAATACAACATCCATTCTCTTGCCCATTGATCGAAGAGTAACTTCAACTTACATCTCATAAGGTTATAATTGCAATGGATAGTGATTTCTCTAATGGACCTGACCAAAGTAAGTTAAAAACTTTCTGGGAGGGACTCACCATACTAGGTGCCATAAAAAGCATTCATGATTTATTGGAAATGGTCAAAATACCAACATTAACAGGAGTTTAGAACAAGTTGATTCCAATCTTTGTGAATAACTTTGAGGGTGTCAAGGCTTCAGTAATTATAGATGTGATGGAAATAAAAGGAAAACTAGAATTGGCAATGAAGCCTGAAGATATTACTGAATCACTGAAATCTCATGATAAAACTTCAACAGATGAAGAGTTCCCTCTAATGGCTAAGCAAAGAAAATGAGTTCTTCAGATGGAATTTACTCCCACTGAAGATGCTGTGAATATTATTAAAATGACGATCGAAGATTTAGAATATTATATAAATTTAGTTGATGAAACAGCAGCAGAGTTTGAGATGATTGACCCCAATTTGAGAGTTCTACTGTGAGTAAAATGCGCTCAAACACGACCACATGCTTACAGAGAAACTATTCATAAAAGAGCCAGGTAATGCAGGGAACTTCATTGTTATCTTATTTAAACTTTTTTTTTTATATTTCTGAAAGAGAGAGAGAGAGAGACAGCATGAGAAGGGGGGGGTCAGAGAGACAGGGAGACACAGAATCTGAAACAGGCTCTAGGCTCTGAGCTGTCAGCACAAAGCCCGACATGGGGCTTGAACCGTGAGATCATGACCTAAGCCGAAGTTGGCCACTCAACTGGCTGAGCCACCCAGGCGCCTCTAGTTATCTTATTTTAGAAACTGCCACAGACACTTCAACCTTCAACAACCACCACCTTGATCAGTCAGCAGCCATCAGCATTAAGACAAGATTATGACTTGCTGAAAGCATCTTTTAATAATAAAGTATTTTTAAATAAGATGTGTACCTTTTAGATATAATTCTATTTCACACTTAATAGACTAAAGGATAATATAAGCATTAATTATATGTACTGGGAATCAAAAAGAATAATTTTATTTACTTTTTTGTGATATTCTCTTTATTCTGGTTTTCTGGAACAAAACCCACAATATCTCTGAGGTATTCCTGTACCAGGGAAGAACACACGCAATAGGGAAAGTGAAACCCTGGGTTAACTCAGTTACAGAATTAATGACCTTGAAAATCATCTGTATGGATAATCTATGAACCACTGAATCCGTATACTGACTTATAAGTGCACTTGTCAGTTTATTATAATTTCTATATGTATTTTTATCTTTTCTGCAGAAAAGTGATTTTGATGCCCTAGGGGAAATGGCAATATAAAAATTTATTTATAATTTTTCACATATATCTTCCAAATCAGTACTAACCTCTGCACTCCCACAGTCACATTGTTCTCCTTGCTCCACTTGTCCATTACCACAAACCACAGATTTGTATGATGGATCTAAGTGTGGCTGATTTTGAAGACATTGGGACTTTGGCTTTGAAATAAAATTTTCAAAATCCTCCATGCTGCAGTTACTAAAGATCTTCACACCACTGGAATGACTAAACATACATCAAACTTCAAATTTTTATGTAAGTATTGCTTCATAAATTGCTTAGACTTGGAATAAAGCTATTTACTAGCATTCCCCAACAGACAAAATGCTCAATTTTGTTAGGGTCAAAATTTTATTTTCTGTACAAGGGAAGTCAATTGTGCAAGAATTTATATTAAATATTTAGTTGGCAATAAATCCTAGAACTTTATTGGTTCTTATATTACACTCACTCATGGCATTGTTTTCTCTTATATTTCCTACCTCACAAAGTATTGTTTCATTTTCATGACTCCTAAATATTATAATATCCTGTATTAACAAAAGAGACTGAGCTTTTCACTTCTTTATCTATATTTATTCATAGATAACCCTAAAGTACTGTACTTGGCAGCTCAGATAGTTGCTACTATTGCCCCAATATATCACCTAAACTCAAAAATCCAGTACCAATTATTTACTCAGAGATGACATTTCTTTTTTTTTTTTTTAATTTTTTTTAATGTTTTATTTATTTATAGGAGAGAGAGAGAGACAGTGTGAGCAGGGGAGGGTCAGAGAGAGAGGGAGTCACAGACTGAAACAGGCTCCAGGCTCTGAGCTGGCAGTCAGCACAGAGCCCGACGCGGGGCTCAAACCCACGAACCGCGAGATCATGACCTAAGCAAAAGTCGGATGCTTAACCGACTAAGCCACCCAGGCGCCCCCAGAGATGACATTTCTAAGCACACATCTAAAATACCATCCCCTTACATCTTTATTCTTTTAGTTACATTTATTATTCTTTAAAATGTTTATCAACAACCAAAATATTATTTATTTAATTATTTACTTATTATTTTCCCCTGCTAGTTTTTTAGCTCTGGGAGAACAGGCATTCCAACTATTTTGTTTTCTAGCACAGAGTGAAGACTCAATATCTATATATATGTATTTTAAATAAATGAGCCAATTGGAATAAACTATCTGTTGTAAATAGTACAATCTTTTGTTGATATTGCATTATTACTTTTATTATTCTGAATAGTATTAATACATGAAAAAGTTATATTCATAAAGATTTATAATTTGATGCCAGATATAGCTAATATGAAGTTATTGGATTTTACAGCAATAAACTCAAACCCTAGCCCTTTGGATTATCACAGGGAAATGGAGATGTTATTTATATGAGGATCATGAACAAATGAGAGATTTAAAATTTTTTGGGGGGGAGGTCACATCCCGATTGAACATACTCTACCATTATAATAACCACAAATAACTGATTTATTATTACATTGTCAACAATTCAGATGATTTTTATCTAAACACCAAAAACCAAAAGGAGAAGTGATATAATATTATTTTACTAAAAACTAGGCAACGTAAGATGTGTTTACTATTTTTGAACTCAACTCATTTATAAGGGATACACTTTCTGATATAAATTAATGTTGTCATTAGAAAGAAAATATCAATCATAATTATAAGCAACTACTATTTGTAGCTTGAATCTTAGCAAACACTTGCTAAATGTTCTCAATCTCCATTCTCTCATTTTTCCTTGATAATAGAGCTTTTGATTTTCAGTTGAATACAGGTCTTTCTTATATAGTGTCTACATTTATTAGCCTTTGTAAAGTTAGGATTATATCTATATAAAGGTCAGAGAATTGGCCTAAAACAAAACCATAATTTAAATTATAGAAAGTAATGTTGACAGCCATGTTTTTATTCTATTGGTGACTATAATTTTGGTTAACTATTGTAGTTTAAGCTTCCATCATAAGCGATGAGATGATACAGGATATGAAAACCACTGTGTAGAAATTAATGTAAAATTATGTTGTGAAATGCTATGCAATTAATAGAATTCTAATTTCCCAAAATAAAATGAACTTCTCTTAGATTTAAGCTGCTATTACTTTGGGGTTTCTGAACTTACATTCAAATCTAAAAACAAATTCCACCCCAATAAATACAGATCTCAATCAGGCTATTGTTGTTTTAATCACATTTCAAACATTAATTTTGTCACCACAATATTGCAAAGCATTGACAGCAGGATGCAATGTTCTCATTACAATGAGGTGGAGAATACTAGAATAGATCATGTGATTAATCCACAAACAAAACATATGTTCAATATTTGACTTTTTTAGAAGAGGAAACACTCATTAGTAATAAGATTAATAAAATCTGTCTTCAAATATAACATTGAAGAAATTATTAAAGGCATTTCAATTAGTAACTAAAAACAGAAATACAACAGTTCAACACATTCTCTTACTGTGAAGTTTGTACAGCATAATCAAGCAAAAATGAAAAACAAAAGATAAAAATAATTACTATCATTAAATAAGTCTCAGTAAGTTTCAAAATACGTACATCTAAAAACAATAAATATTAAATCAGAAGTCAATAACAAAAAGCCATGTAGATGATCCAAAAATATTTGAAAATCCTGACATACTTCTAAAACAACCTGGTAGACAAAAGGAATTACAAAGAAAATGAAAATATTTTAACTAAATGAAAAAGAAACACAAAATATCAATATGTATGATCTGCAATAAAAACTGTGGTTAGAGTGAAATGTACAGCTTTAAAGGGCTTACACAAAAAGAAAGCTTTAAAATAAAATATTTGAGTTTTCACATTAAAAATCTAGGGGAGGGATGCCTGGATGGCTCTGTCAGTTTATCATCTGACTGTTGATTTCAGTTCAGGTCATGATCTCAGTCGTGAGACAAAGCCTCACATTGCTGTGATCGCAAAACCTGTGAATTCTCTCTCTGCACCCCTCCCTTGCTCACTCTCTCTGTCTCTGTCTCTCTCTCTCAGTCTCTCTCAAAATAAATAAAAATAAATAGAAAATTTTAGAGGGAAAAACTAGTTTACTCTAGAGTAGGCATAAAATTAAGAAAATAAATTGGATAAGTGATGGGACTCAATAAAATTAAAAAACAGCAATAAAAAAACGGAGATTGGAGGGAAAAAGAGAAAACACAGATTATATGAGACATAAAAGAAGTAATATCACTAGAGATCCCAGTGACTTAAAAAAAAATAAGTGGAATTTAGGCTTGTGAAGATGGCAAAGTAGGCATACCCTAATCTCACCCCATCCCATGTTTACAACTAGATATCACTCACATCCAATGAATATACCAGAGAGCAATCCAAAGACAGGCAGAAGAAACCTCACAACTAAATGTAGAGAATAAGTCACATCAGAGACGTTAGGATGGGCATATATGGTGGTTGGGAGCTGCCCACAGGAAAGAGGCTCTGAGAAGAGAAATCACCAAGGGATCCACATGGAGGAAAATGGATCCCCATAATGTCTGCTTTGAAAACCAGAGAGACTGACTTCCATGAGTTCCAGCAGAAGTTGGAGCCTGGAGCTTTAAAAGTCAGCTGACCCAACACTGGGTGAGCCAGAAGGGTGAGTGATAGATGGGTCCTTGCTCTTAAGGAGACAGCAGCCCTTAGAAAGGCAACATAGAAGTGACAGTTTGCACAACAGCGGGGGCAAATGAGAGAAACAAACTTGACAATAAACTATGAAAGAAAACAAACAAACAAAAACCAGAGCATTTCCATTGGAAGAAAAAAAGTGAGGGGATAGTAAAACAACAGGTATTAATGAGGATGCAGAGAAAGGGGAACTCTCTTCTACTCTTTGTGGGAATGCAAACTGGTGCAGCCACTCTGAAAAACATTATGGAGGTCTTCAAAAAGTTAAAAATAGAACTAGCCTATGATCCATCAACAGTGCTACTAGGTATTTACCCAAAGAATAGAAAACTACTAATTTGAAGGTACATATGCACCTTGATATTTATAGCAGCATTATCTATAATAACCAAACTATGAAAACAACCCAAGTGTCCATGACTGATGAATGGATAAAGAAGATGTGATACACACACACACACACACACACTGTAATATTAATCAGCCATTAAAAAGAATGAAATCTTGCTATTTGTAATACAATAGATAGAACTAGAGAGTATAACGCTAAGCCAAATAAGTCAGTCAGAGAAATATAAATACTAAAAGATTTCATTCATATATGGAATTTAAGAAACAGAACAGAGGAAAAAAAATTTTTAAAAAGGAAGGAAACCAAGAAACAGACTCTTAACTATAGAGAACTAATGGTTACCAGAGAAGAGGTGGGTGGAAAGATGGGTTATATGGTTGATAATTAAGGAGTGCACTTATGATGAGCACCAGATGTAAGTGCTGAATCATGAAATTGTACACCTGACAGAAGAAAAAAATTAATTTAAGTAATTTAAGTGAGGGAAGGGAGAAATATTTATCATGCAAATGAATGTTAAAAGAGAGCTGGATTATAAGACAAAATATGGTTTAAAACAAACTCTGTAAAAATACACAAATAATGGGGCGCCTGGGTGGCTTAGTCGGTTAAGCGTCCGACTTTCTCTTAGGTCATGATCTCTCTGTTTGTGGGTTCGAGCCCCTTTTCGGGCTCTGTGCTGACTGCCAGCTCAGAGTCTGGAGCCTGTTTCAGTCTGTGACTCCCTCTCTCTCTGACCCTCCCCTGCTCATGCTGTCTCTCTCTCTCTCTCCTAGAAATTAAACATTAAAAATTAAAAATACACAAATAAGGACACTATGTAATAATAAAGGAGACAATCCAATGAAAAGATAAAACATTGTAAGTTTTATGAACCCAACATGGAAATATCCAAAAACAAAAATCAATTAATAGCTAACACAAAGGAAATAATCAACAGTAATATAATAATATTAGGGGACTTTAACACCCCACTTACATTGATGAGTAGATAATCCAAACAGAAAATCAACAAGAGAACAGTGGCTTTGGATGACACAGTAAAGCAGATAAGTTTAACACATAGTCAGAACATTCTATTCTAAAACAGAAGAATACATTCTTTTCAAGTGCACATGGAACATTCTCCAGAATAGATTACATTGGGGCACAAAACATGTCTCAACAAATTTAAAAAGATTAAGGTCATACCGTGCATCTCTTCTGACCACAACACTATGCAACTAGAAGTAAACCCTATGAAAAAATCTGGAAAAACAGAAATACATGCAGGTTATATAACATGCTACTAAAAAATGAATGCACCAATCAAGAAATCAAAGAAGAAATCAAAAGTACATGGAAACAGGGGCACCTGCGAGGCTCATTGGGTTAAGCCTCCAACTTGATTTCGGCTCAGGTCATAATCTCACAGTTCATGAGATGAAGCCCTGCATTTGTCTCTACACCAACAATGCAGATCCTGCATTGGATTCTCTCTCTCTCTCCCTCTCTCTGCCTCATTTCCTTCTCTCAAAATAAATAAATAAACATTTAAAAATTTACATAGAAACAAACAAAACTGAAAACACTATGATCCAAAACCTTTAGAATACAGCAGAAGTGGTTCTAGGGGAGGGGTATATAGCAACACAGGCTTACCTCAAAAGCAAGAAAAAAGTCTTAAAAAACAACCCAACCTTATATCTAATGGAGCTAGAAAAAGGAGAAAAAACAAAACTCAAAACCAGAAGAAGGAAGGAAATAATAAAGATTAGAGCAGAAATAAATGATACAGAAACTTAAAAAAAAAAAAAGAGAGAACAGATCAATTAAACTAGGATCTGGTTCTTTGAAAAAATCAACAAAATTGATAAGCCTCTAGCCAGACTCATGAAAAAAAGACTCAAATAAATGAAATCACAAATGACAGAGTAGAAATAACCAATACCACAGAAATATAAACAATTGTAAGGGAGTATAAAAAGCTATATACCAACAAATTAGACAACCCAGAAGAAATGGATTAAGTACTAGAAACATATAAACTACCAAACCCGAAACAGTAATAAATAGAAAACCTGAACAAACCAATTGCCAGCAAAAACATTGAATCAGAAATCAAAAACTCCCAACAAAAGCCCAGAGTCAGATGGCTTCACAGGGAAATTCTACAAAACATTGAAAGAAGAGCTAATACCTATTCTTTTCAAACTATTAAACAAACAAAATAGAAAGGAAAAGAAAACAAAGGAAAACTTCCAAATTAATTCTTTGAGGCCAATATTACCCTGATATCAAAATCAGATAAAGAATCCACTGAAAAAGAGAACTACATGCCAGTATCATTGAAGAACATGGATGCAAAAATTCTCAATAAAATACTACCAAATAGAATTCAACACTACATTAAAAAAATCATTCACCACGATCAATTGGGATTTATTCCCAAGTTGCAAGGCTGTTTCAATATTTGCAAATTAGTCAACATGATACATTAAATCACTAAGAGAAAGGATATTGGGCATCTGGGTGGCTCAGTCGGTTAAATGTCCAACTTTAGCTCAGGTTATGATCTCGCAGTTTGTGAGTTCAAGCCCTGCATTGGGTTCTGTGCTAACAGCTCAGAGCCTGGAGCTGGCTTCAGAGCTGTGTCTCCAGAGCTGTGTCTCCCTCTCTTTCTGCCCCTCCCTGCTCTCTTTCTCTCTCTCTGACTGTCAAAAATAAATGAACATTTAAAAAATAAAAGAAACTATAAAAAATATGTGATTATTTCAACAGACACAGAAAAAGCATTTGACAAAGTAAAATATCAGTTTCTGATAAAAGTTCTCAATGAAGTAAGCTTAGAGGGAACATATGTCAACATGATAAAGGCCATATATGAAAAACCCACAATGCACATTATACCCAATAGAGGGAAACTGAGAACTTTCCCTGAAACTTTTAACAATTCCAGAAGACAACAAAGGCAGAAATGTCTCTGATATCAGCCACAGCAACATTTTTCTAGACATGTCTCAGAGACAAATGAAATAAAAGCAAAAATAAACTGTTGGCGCTATTTCAAAATAAAATGACTCTGCAAAGCAAAGGAAACAATCAACAAAATCAGAGGGCAACCTACAGAATGGGAGAAGATATTTGCAAATGAAAGGGTTAGTATCTAAAATATATAAAGAACTTTAAAAATTCAACACCCAAGAAATCCCAAATAACCTAATTAAAAATCAGCAGAAGACATGGACAGCCATTTCTCTAGCAAAGCTATCCAGATGACCAGCAAATATATGAAAAGATGCTATGCATCACTCATTATCAAGGAATTGCAAATCAAAGCTACAGTGAGATATCACCTTACACCTGTCAGAATGGCTAAATCACAAAAACACAAGAAACAATAACTGTTGGTGAGATTACGGAGAAAACAGAACCCTCTTACATTGTTCATGAGAATGTAAACTGGTGCAGCCACAGAAGAAAACAGTATAAAGATTCCTCAGAAAGTTTAAACTATGATCCAGTAATTACACTACTAGGTATTTATCCCCAAATACAAAAACACACATTCAAAGACACACATGCACCTCTACATTTACAGCAGCAATATCCAAATTATTGAAGCAGACCAAGTGCCCCTTAATTGATGAGTGGACAAAGAAGATGTGGTATATGTATGCAATGGAATGTTATTTAGCCATATAAAAGAATGAAATCTTGCCATTTGCAATGGCATAGATGGAGCTAGAGTATATTATCCCAAGTGAAATAAGTCAGAGAAGGACAAATACCATATGATTTCATTCAAATGTAAAATTTCAGAAACAAATGAACAAAAGGAAAAAAGAGATAGAGACAAACCAAAAAACAAACTTAACTATAGAGAACAAACTGATGGTTACCATATGGAAAGTGGGTTGCAGGGGGCAGGGGGCAGGGGGGTCAGTAAAGTAAGTGATAGGGAGTAAGGAGCATTCTTGTCATCATGAGAACTGAATGTTATATGGAATTGATGAATCACTAAATTGTAAACCTGATACTAACAGAATACTGTTAGCTATACTGCATTTAAAAATAAATTAACTTTGTAAAAACAAATGAAGATTATATAAACTTTATGACAAATTTCAAGGAAATATTTTTAAAATCTCAATATAAAGATCCTCATCTCTTAAAAATTAATTATTAAATAGCTTTCCAGAAAGAGAATTTTAATTCCATATGACTACACTGGTGAATTTCTATCAAATACTTTGTGAAGAATTAATATCAATTTTGCAAAATCACTTTTAGGAAATTTTATGAGTCCAATATTACCCTGGTAATGAAACAAGTCAAAATAATACAAGAAAAAAACAACCTAAAGCCCAATGTCTCTCATAAATATAGGACCAAGTATTAAAGGGGAAGTCCAGCAACAAGTAGGAGAAATACATAAAAGGGATTATGAATCATATCCGAAAGTGGATCATCCCAGGAAAACAAGTTATTTAAACAATTGAAGATCAATGAAACGCATTTCAAAATATCAACTGAAAAAAGTAAAATAAACAATACCTAATCATCTTAATATGTAATGCAATCTATTCATGATGGAAACTGGCAAACAAAGACTAAAAAAACAACTTCAGTCTGTTTAGAAGCCTCTGTGAAAAACTTTATTTAATGGTGAAGGATTAAAGATTTTGCCCTTAAATTAGAATCACAACAAAAACAGCCACATATTCCATTTCTATCTTATATTGTATTGGAGGTCCTAATTGTTGTAAGGCAAAAAATAGGAATTGAAAAAAATATGAAGATTGAAAAAAATGTAAAACTGTATATATAATAAATGATTATACATGTATAAAATTCTAATAAAGCTAAATTAAAATCCCAGAACTAATAAGTTATTTTAGCAAATCTATAGTAAACAAGTTCAACGTAATCAATAAAATTTCTATATACTTGTCACAATTGGAAATTTTATAGTCATATAAAGAAGTGCAATTAGAAAGAATAGTAAATGTCTATTTATGTACACCTAATAATTTCTCCAAAGGAAAAAAAATTGAAGAAACACTGCATTTTGAAGAGTTCTAGCCATGATGAGAATAAGTCAGGAATCTCAACAACAACAAAAAAACTACTTTCAAAATTGTACAAAGAATACTTTAATAATATTTAGGAGGAGGTGGAGGCTCCAAGGGGCTATTAATAGTTCAGATCTTCTAGTTCTTTCTGTCATTTCCTCACCATTATAAACCATAATAATCATTGCAGCTGGTATCATAAGCAATATATCATTATTGCAAAAACTGTAATGCAATCAAAGAGGAATATTTAATGAGCATTGTTCACCTTTATTATATGAAGTACATACAATATGATCTGTCTTTGAGATTAACCAGAAAAACAAAAGCAAAACAAAAGGCATAAACTTGATTGCAGGAAATTTATTTGAGACAGGACACTAGGAAACAAGATTAAAGGAGTCGGAACCAAGAGAGAGAGAATGAGGAAAAGTCAACATAATTCTGTTGTATTGAGATGGCAATTGTGGCTCCATTCTGCTGGGACCACAAAAAAATGTACAGAAGACTTAATGGATTTGTACTTAGATGATCAGGGAGCTGGTATTCCAATGAAGTGGCTGAAGGCTGCCCCACTGAAGAGGTGATTACTTTTATTTTAAGGCGTCTTTTACTTATTTTGCCTAGGGAAGAAGCTGGTTGGCATTCATGAATTTTACAATGTTGACCTGGTCATTGAGTGCTTCTTGTGGGACTTGAACTTAAGATAGATATAAAGCTCTGCATACGTTGTGCCTACTTGCATTCCTCTTCCTCACCTTTCTTATCTCTAAATGTCCAAGCTTGTGCTATCTAGATCCTTGACCAAATACCATTTGCCATTGTCAAGGCTATGTAGATCCCAACCTGTGGCACTTCTCTAATACAAGATGGAAAGCTAAATGTATTGTATGCAAATATGTTCACTGTGATTGTCTTAATCTAATTAGAGAATAGTATGAATACTGATTTTGTTTTTCAAAAAAAGGATTCCATCTAACATATTGAAAGGACCTGTTCTTGAAATAAGACAGGTTTTTTTTTCATCTACAGCCAGTTTTAGGGAACCCTATGTGCCATTGATGCGAAGTGACTGAGATACATTGGTGCAATAGATGTAGGTGACACAGAGCTCTGGGATTCCTATTCATCTTATTTACTTACACTGTCTGGATATTTTTATTAGCTACCAGATATGCTATTTTGATCATTAGATTAATAGGCCTACTATCTAATTATACAGGCCTGAAAATGCCCAAATTATTATGAAAATAATCAATTTTAGTAACATAGTCATTTACTAGTTTCTGTATGTGTGCTCAGCCCTAGAACTCGAGGGAATGGCAATACATATCTTCTATGATACCAGAAATTCCACATGTAACCTAATCTAATCTATCATGAATATCTTTATTTTTTCTTGTCTCCTAATGATCTAAGTGTCAAAGGGGAAGCATCTTGCATCACAGCATGGATCTGTAGTGAGCTCTCTCTACATAACTGTTAAACCTCTCTATACCCGCTAAAGGTATCTTTGTTGTCATCAAATCATGTATTGTTCCAGATTCACAATTATTCCAAAAAGGATTGTTTTCTACAGTCCTTTCTTTTTTTTTTCAATTTTTTATTTAAATTCTAATTAGTTAATATATAATGTAATATTGTTTTCAGGGTTAAAATTTAGTGATTCATCATATACATATAATAACCCAGTGCTCACCACAATAAGTGCACCTTAACACCAATCACCACATTTTGCCCATCCCCCCACTCACCACCTCTCCAGCAACCCTCAGTTTTTTCTCTATAGTTAAGAGTCTGTTATATGGTTTGCCTCTTTTTCCCCCTATGTGCATCTGCTTTGTTTCTTAAATTCCACCTATGGGTGAAATCCACAAATGATATTTGTCTTTCTCTGATTTATTTCACAAGGCATAATATACTCTAGCTCCATACACAGGGTTGCAAATGGCAAGATTTTTCTCTTTTTGTTTGCTGAATAACATTCCATTGTATACATATATACCACATCTTCTTTATCCATTCGTTATTCAATGGACGTTTGGACTTTTTCCATAATTTGGCTATTGTTGATAACGCTGTTCTATAGCCCCTTCTGAGATGACTATTTTCATGAGTTTCTGCCAAATCAGAGTCTGAGATGAAAATGTGAGTAATCATTTCCTAGGAAATGATTGTGGAAATAGAAGTGAGGGAATGGAGAGAATGTGATGTTATCAACTGCTGCTGTCAACAATGGGGCTTGATTTTCTAAGACATATGAGAAGCAGAAAATGGCTATGAGACTTGTCCTTCAGAAAGATAAGAGACTGGCTCTTGTCAGACTGGAGGATCATTTCCCTAGATCCTCTACATGGGCCTAATTCTATAAAGTCTCACCATTGTACTCTAAGAATAATGATGATAACAAATTCACTAGATCTTTGAGGCTTGGGAAGGATACTGGTAAAGGGCCCTCCTTCTCTAGTAAAAAAGAAAAACCTGAATAACAGCATCTCTGAAATCAGGAGATACCAAGAGTTCAGGCTGAGTTAAGGCAGAATGAAAGAGATTCATGCAGACAAGACCAAAATAATAAATAATTCTTGTACAGTGATCTCAAGCCTATATTTGGCTTACCAAATTATGCATTAGATTATAAAATCATGCATATGGCACAGCGATAAACCTAAAATTAGAGTATGTGACAAAGCGATTGTATCAGGTTACAAGTGACAATGACGTAGATATGCAGCGTGGGCATTGGGATACATATTTTGACTTGGGAATTGTTGGACATAGCTTATATTTGACCATTATGACTTATTTTAGCAGCCTAGACTTTCTTAAACTAAATACACCAGACTTATTTTTATATAAACTATGTATGTAAAGCATATAAAAAGTAAAACATCTTACATTGCTTCTGGGTTCATTATGCAGACAGCTCCTGGGCACTGGCATTTGTTAATGTCATCATAAGCTATTCCCATGCTAAGACTCAGTAATTGAGCTATAATAACTGCAAGTGATTCCAGACTTATGGTCCTGGGATGCTGGAAAAAAACACATACATGTACACATTCACATTTCAGAAGATAATTCTTTACCTAGAAAACAATGTAATTATTAAAAATAGTCTATAAAATTGAATAATCTAATATGTTAACCCCAAATGTGCCATCTATATTGGTAACATGTTACAGGTACCATTATTAGTATAAGAAAAATATTGCATCAATAATTAATTATAATAGCAATAGTTATGGTCATATTTGTATTCACTAAAGAAAATCTTTAGATATACACACAGTGCCAAATTACTAACAGGTTATGTTCACTTATAATTTAATTATTTGGGGATCATATTTTAGGTGAATCTTCTGTATGTTTAAAAAAATCATAAATTAATCCATTGAATTAGGGTAAATAATGACTGAAAATAAGAATGCTGACTTAACAAGTACTTAAACTTTATTTTCAAAACTAAAATATTTTTATTATTTTTGTTTTTGCAAATGTATGATGCTTATTATAGCACATTTTGACCATACTAAAATGTATGAAATTTAAGAAAAATCCAAAAATCACACTATCCCTTCAGATATATCTAATAGCATTCTGTTGAATATACTTGAAGATTGGTTTCTAGGAATAGATTTTGGTATCTTCTATTTGTCTCTCTAAATTAACTTTCCAGCATTTTTCACATTGCCCTCTAGCCCAGTAGGTGACTCCAATGAATTATGTTAAAGGGTTCCTTTTACCTTGATTTGGTCTAAAGAGGGGAACAGGCTGAAGAGCAAGGTATTTATTACCATCATTGCCAGGATGCCTATATCAGTCAGAATCCTTCAGTGAAGACCTCTACCTTCCGTCTGTGACCTTAGTAAAATGGCATTGTCCTTTCCTTCAAGTCTGGGTGACAGTTAAATTTTCATGTTCCTAGCCCTAAAGTACTACAAAGTTCCTTCATCTTGCATTACACATTGACAGATATTCCTTTTTATCAAATTACCACAGTTGAACATACCACCCATTTTTAGACAGAGAGAAAAGAGGAGGGTAAGGAATAATGGAGAAGAAATCGAAGGATTCTGCTACATTTCAAGAATTTAAATAATAGGAAATTATAAAAATAATATTATATGATTACTGTAGTTATTTATAGATTTTCTTGTTACCAGGATATTGTAGAAATTGTAGAAAGGATCTAGCAATTATTCAATGTATCTTTATAACATTTCTTATTCAGTATCTATTCTGTTCCCTGTTATCTTTCATAGCTCCATAAGGTGAAAAAATGATCCACAAATTTCACTTTAGTTATGTGTGTAAAAGCAATATCTTCTCCCCTCCCCATGCAACTGCAACTCTATTCTCTATCTTCTTACTGCATGTATTTTCTCTATCTCTATCTGAATATATTTTAACCTTTCCTTTCATTGTATGATAGGATCAAATACATGGTTTAGTTTTGGGGATGACCTTTCTTCACACTCTTGTTATGACAATCTCAAAATACCACAGATTTAGGTGAGTTAAATAACAACTTTATCTTCTCTTAGTTCTAAAGATTAGAAGTCCAAGATCAAAGCACCAGCAAGGTTAGTTTCTGGTGAGGTTTCTTCCATGGCTGTCCTTTTGCATGTCTTTTCCTCTGTGTACGTAGACATGGGTATCTCTGATGTCACTTCCTCTTTTTATAAGAACACCAGTTCCAGCAAATTACGGATTCATTCTTATGATCTCCTTTAATCTTAAATTGTCTCTGTAAAGGATAGCTCTCCTAATATAGTCACATGGGGGTTAGGGCTTCAATATGAAATTTAGGGGAACAGAATTTAGTCCATAACAGACCAGTCTGAAAAACTTGAAAAAGGTATGAAATGGAGTACAAACATTTCCTACAAAATATTGTTATGATTACTTCTGTTTTGAAAATAAAGTAATAGAAGGAAAATTACATTTAACAATGGATTTTTAAAAAATATTTTAGGAAAAAACTTACAACTAAGCAGACAAGTTTCTTTCTGCAAATAATACCTGCTTAGGACAATTGTAAAATCATAACAACAATGGCTGACAGCCATTAAGGCTTCTCATGTGCAAGTCACTAGAATGAAAAAATTTGCAATAGGTATTGAGACTTCCTTTATTGTGAAATGTGTGATTATTTTCTATAAATGTGCCTGCCACTTATGCTTTGTAAAAACTTCTAGTCTCTACCTGTAGGAATCAAGATTCTATATATGCCTTTTAGAAAAAGCTTGCTAATATTTTTCAAATCTTCTAAATTTTTCTCTGAAAAATTACTCATTCAAGTACAATTTACTTGAGCCAGGGGCTCTTTCAATGTTTGTTTTGTATATTTTATAGGTATTTAGTTAGGTATACATGATTTCAGGTTTATTATATAAAGTTGGTAAAATTTTGTTTATCCTAAATAATGAATCACCTAAAATTTATATCTATTTCACTTAGAGAACATGTTCATATTAATACTGATACATTAATTTTTTGGCTTGAAATTCTGTATGTTTATACTCTTCAGGGTTAAATTTTCTGGCATTATATATAGGTTTGGAACATAAAAGAGAATAGAATCTGATCATTTTTAATAGTTGAAATTTAAATATTTTTAATCTCTTTTGTTTATTGCCTTTTCAAAATTAATAACAACATTTTATTTTGTGTAATGGTTTCATGCTGAGTGTACAAATCTAAAGTGCCTTGAAATTTTATGTAGATATACACATATGTATATATAGAATATTTATTTATATGTACATATATATTCATATATAATTATACATATTACATGTACATATGCTTATACATGCATATTTATGAAGAATGTATGTGTCATAGACCTGCGTAATTACTGTACTCTTCAAGGTACAGAATGTTTTTATTACTCAGGAAGTTCTCCCCAGCAAGTTTCCCAGCATTACCTCTCTACCAAATGTAACTTCTATTCTGACTTTTGTTGGGAGCCATTCTGAACTCATGAGTTGAGAAAACTCCTTTTGAGGTTAAGGCAGGTTTGCAAGGGCTCCTGCTATCAGATGATGACTGATATTTACCCCTACTTAATTGCTTCTGCTTGAGCACTAACCCCCCCTCCCCGAGGCATCTTGTTGATTGGTATCAGGAATGACTTATTCTGGCCCTGATATGCAGATTGCACCTTGTTAAAGAACTTATTGTAGGAACTTCTTCTTTTGTAGTTATGGGAGCAGGCATTGTGTTTCCTGAGGATCCTGTTTTTCTTAGACTTCCCCTTAAGCAAACAGGCTATTGACCCCTGCTCACAAAGAACTAACTTTTGCCTTTGCTATGCTAAAAACATTGTCTTGTATTTGAATGCTAAAAATACCTTCCTTCCCCAGATGATAAGCATCTAAACCACCTACATCAATCACTATTGATAAACGTTATGCATGAGTCTTCTATAAATCTATGTTCTGGTAAATTTTTACATATCAAAGAAATTTGTCATCAAAAATCATTGTCTAAGGCAAATGCCACTTCCGTGCTGTTCCCCACACACCTAACCATAAATAAAGCTGAGTCTCAGTCAGTGCAGAGATGCCTGCCTCATGATCAGAAAGAATCTCGGGGCTCTCTCACTCCTTCACCAACACCGTCCATCCTTCAGGGACCCCTGGACCAGCTGGAGCGGGATTTTGGCAAACTTTTAATAATTTGGCTTATTTTTAAGCTACACTTTAGCTTCACAAAAATAGCATCATGAAGTAAATATCCTTTTGTTTCTGGCTTCTTTTTCTCAACCTAGTTTTGAGATACATCAATATTTCCATCAATATTGAATAGAGCAGCAGTTTTTTTTCATTGCTTACATTATATGAGTAGACCACATGTTTATCCATTTCATGGATAAGAGGACTTAGTACTGTTAGAAATTCAACCTCCCTCAAATTGACGTAAAGATTCAATTCAAATACCAATAGAAATCCAATAATTTGTTTGTTGAAATTGACAAGCTGATTTTAAAACAGAAATGCAGAGAACTTAATGTTGCTAAGTTAGTCTGAAGAAGTAGTTGTAGGGTTTTTACTACAATTGTTGATTATACATTATAAAACTATAGTTATTAAGACAATATGGTATTTGTGGAAAGACAGACCAATGATCATTTTTAAAAATCCAGAAGAGACTAGGAATATGATGATCTGATTTTTATAACAAAAGTGCCACTCTAATTGTCAGAAAAATAGCTCTTTAGTGAGTGATTGCTTATTTACTGTGAATAATCCTGACCCCTAATTCACACCAAATTATTTTAATGAGGTTTATATAGATCTATAACTGAAAGTTAACAACACGTTTGTATTAGAAAATATAATGATTAGCTTCAAGGCCTTAGGGTGGGCAAAACTTTCTTGAAGGTATTCCTTTTTCTATCTTAAGTGCTGAGAGTTATTCTCTCTCTTTTTTCGCCATAAATGGGTTCTAACTTTACAAATATTTTCTCTGCACCTATTATTTCTTTTAGTATGGTAAATACTAAAATGATTTTCAAATGTATAATTTACCTTGCCTTCCAGGAATAAATCCTACTTGGGTCACATTGTGTTATTCTTCTGATAGATTACAGAATTCTATCTTTGCTAACATATAGTTGGCATAAATCTCAATTCCTACAAAAAACTAAGAAACAGCCCCTCCTTTCTATTCTCTAAAAGAATGTGTTATACATTGGTACTAAAACTTTTGGAGATATCACATCCTCAAGAGGCAATCTGAGTTTCCGGTGTTGGCTGAATTTTTAGTGTTATTTAAGATCCAATTATTCCACGAGGCCCTGGGTGGCTCAGTGGGTTAAGCATACAACTTCTGCTCAGGTTATCTCACAGTTAGGGATTTGGAACTGCACATTGCTTCAGATCCTCTGCCAACCTCTTTCTCTGCCCTTCTCCTGCTTGCACAAGTGCATGTACGGCGCTCTCTCTTTCAAAAATAAATAAATATTTTAAAAGATTCAATTATTCCAATAGATCAATGATTATTCAGATTTTCTTTCCTATTATTTTTATAGATTTTATTATTCATGAAATTTATTAATTTCATCCAAATTTACTGTCATACATTAGTGGAAGATACACTTTGTTTTATTTTTAATATTTTATTTTTAATATTTAAATCTGTGGTGATGGTGTTCCTTTTTCTCAATGAATGTTTTGATAACTTTCTTGCTTTTTTTTAAAGTAGGATACAGTTTTGATTGCAATTTATCAATTTTATTTATCTTTACAAACAGATGACTTTGGGCTCTGGTGATTTTCTCTATGATATACATGTTTTGTATTTTTCACTGGTTAGCAATATTATTTTTTTATTACTTCCTAGGTTCTAGAGTTTAACTTGCATCTACATGTTTTTTTGAAATTGGACTTAGATCATCTATATTTAAACTTTATTTTAATCTGTATAATTAAAGCTACAGTGTTCTCAGTTCTGTTTTTTTCTGGCATCCCAGATATTTAAGTATGTTGTATTTTAATATCATTTAGTTCAAAATTAGTTCTGATTTCTCATTTTTATTTGCAAACTTTTAGAGATTTTAAGTGATTTTTCTATTATTTAGTTCTAATTAAAATCCACAATGTTCAGAAAATATTCTCTGTAGACAGCAACATGCAGAAGAATGAAACTAAACCACTTTATTACACCATACACAAAAATAAACTCAAAATAGATGAAAGACCTAAATGTGAGACAGGAAACCATCAAACCTAAAGGAGAAAACAGGCAACAACCTCTTTGACCTCAAACGTAGCAATTGCGTGCTCAACACATCTCCAAAGGCAAAGGAATTAAAAACAAAAATGAACTCATCAAGATAAAAATCTTCTGCACTGCAAAGGAAATAATCAACAAAACTAAAGACAGCTGACAAAATGGGAAAAGATATTTGCAAATGACATATCAGATAAAGAGTTAGCATCCCAAATCAGTAAAGAACTTACCAAATTCCATACCCAAAACCAAAATAATCCAGTGAAGAAATGGGCAGAAGACATGAATAGGCACTTTTCCAAAGGAGACAACCTTCATCAGGAAAATACAAATCAAAACCACACTGAGATACCACTTAACACTAGTCACAGTGGCTAAAATTAACAACTCAGGAAACAACAGACACTGGTGGGTATGTGCAGAAATGAGAACCCTCTTGCACTGTTGGTAGGAAAGCAAAGTGGTGTAGTCACTCTGGAAAACAGTGTGGAGGTTCTTCAAAAAATTAAAAATAGTACTACCCTACAAACCAGCAATAGCACTACTAAGAATTTATTTAAAGGATATAGGAGTGCTGATTCATAGAGGCACATGTACCCCAATGTTTATAGTGGCACTTTCAACAATACGGAAATTATGGAAAGAGCCTGAATATCCATCAACTGATGAATGGATAAGGAAGATGTGGTTTATATATACAATGGAATACTACTTGGAAATCAGAAAAATGAAATCCTGCCATTTGCAGCAATGTGGATGGAACCTGAGGATATTATGCTAAGTGAAATAAGTCAGTCAGAGAAAGACAGATATCATATGTTTTCACTCATATGTGGAACTTGAGAAACTTAACAGAAGACCATAGGAGAAGGGAAAGGGAAGAAAATAGTTACAGAGAGGGAGGGAGGCAAACCATAAGAGACTTTTAAATACAGAGAACAAAATGAGGGTTGATGGGGAGGTGGGGGAGAGGGGAAAATGGGTGATGGGCATTGAGGATGGCACTTGTTGGGATGAGCACTGGGTGTTATATGTAACCAATGAACTATGGGAATATACCTTCAAAACCAAGAGCACACTATATACACTGTATGTTAGCCAATTATCTTAAATAAAAAGAAAGAAAATATTCCCTGTAAGATTTCCATCATCTTATATTGATACTACTATACTTTGATGTTAAATTCATCAAAGTGTATACATTAAATATGTACAATTTTTATATTAAATATACTTTGATAGAGTTAGAAATAAAATAATATTCTGCTCCCTTTTGGTCTATGGCTTTTAAATATATTTCAACAAAATGGAAAATAGGGCATTGTTGAGTTAGATTTTTCTTCATTCACAAATATTATGGATTTTTTTCTTTTATTCTGTCACAGTTGCTTTATACATTCTGTGAGGTTTTTTGTTTTTTTATTTTATTTTTCACAGAGAGAGAGAGAGCAAGTGGGCGCAAGGGTAAGCTGGTGAGGGGCAAAGAGAGAGGGAGACACAGAATCCGAAGAAGACTCCAGGCTCAGAGCTGTCAGCACAGCTGACACAAACCGTGAGATCATGACCTATCTGTCTATCTATCTGTCATCTGTTATCATCATCATCATCATGTCTATCATGTATCTATCTTTTAATGTTTAAGTATATATTTTTTATATGTATGTAGTAGCCATTATATTAATTTGGGCTCTTCAGAGAAAAAGTACCAATAACATAGAGAGAGAGGGGGAGAGCGAGATATATTATAAGGAATTGGCTCACATGATTATGGAAGCTGTTGAGTCCCAAACCTGCAGAATGGGCCAGCAGCCTGAGGACCCAGGAGACCCAATGATGCAGTTTCAGCTTGGGGGCCAGGAGGCTGAACACCACAGTGCAGATGAAATCTTCAGGCAGTCTGCTGAAGAATTCCTTCTTGCTTGAGAAGGATGATCTTTTTGTTCTATTTGGGCCTTCAACTGATTGTTGTGAGGCCCACCCACATTATGGAGGACAATGTGTTTTGCTCAATTTTTACCATTTTAAATATTAATCTCATCAAAACGTTCCAATTTGACATGTAATTAATCATCACTCTAACTTTACATGCTCAGGCTCAAAATAAAACTCTTTCTACCCTTCCACCTCCCCTATGCCTCCTCGTCCCTGTTTGTCTCCCTAGTTTTTCAAGACAAATCTGAAGAATAATCATTTATATTTCTATCATAAATATTATGTATTCTATAAGTTGGTAAGTCTTTTATGTTCTATTTTCATAATATATAGTGGACAAAATCTACTCACACATCTAAGAATATAACACCAGTTTATACCATTTACCTGCAACTGTCTCTGTCCAGTCTCCTTATTTGGGATCCTTCCTGTTCAACAATTAGTTTTCCATAAGGCTAATAGAAAAATATTTCTGGTTGGGTTAAAAACTTCCAGTGCCTTTTAATTGTGAAGAGAATGAAATACAAAACCATTTACCAAGGTCTGTAAGACCTTATGTAATTAGACTCTTGCTGACTTCAGTAAAAATACTATTTTAACAGTCATCTTGTTCATGACATTCATTTCCATCTGAAAGCCTTTGAATTTAATTGTCTTTCTGGTGGGCTCTGACTTGTTAGACCTTGCCATAACTGCTATAGTGTCTATGATAATCTAGAGCAAACATAATACCTAATAGTGAAATACTGAGAGCTTTTTTTCCTGAAATCAAGAATGATACAAGAATGTCTACTATCAGTTCAATTAACATTGTTCAGTTCGACTATTTTAATGGAAAATTATTCTTAAGATCCTCATAAATTCAATAGGAAAATAAATTAAATAAAATGCATATGTATTAGAGAGGGAAAAAAGAATCATATTGTTCTTATTCACATATGACAAAAAAAATCTTATATTTGAATGAAATTTTTAGGTACTAATTATGTCTTTAAAGTACTTCTTTGTATTTTAAGAATACACTCTTTTTATTCAGCGTAATTTTTCCCACTATGAAACTTCTTTTTTATTACGTGAGTTTCTTTTTTTGGAAACAAAACCATTTTCTTTTGTATTTGATATTTTCATTTCATGGCCAGTGTGTATTTTTTATCTATTCTATTTTGATTTTTTATATGTCCTTTTCATCTGACAACCCAGTTTTCCTCTCTGCTGCCAGATGGTCCAGCATAAGGGATCATGGGGAGACTCCAGAAGGAATTTCCTGGCATAAGGATTTTGTTGATCCAATAGTGGCTATAAAGTGGTGAAATTTATTTTCATCTTTCCTTCAAAAGTTTTTTTATGGTTTTTTAATTGTTATCTACATTACTCTTAATAACTAGATATCGGCACTTCTACTTCAATAATTCACTTCTCTTAACTTTTCTTTTACCTTCCCTATAATATTTCTGATGTCTTCTGGGAGAGGTTCTGATTCTGACTTAGCCTAATATCTTATACAATTTATTATAATTATTATATTGTTTATACTTAATATTTCCAACTAGCCCTTTTCTGTGATACTTTATAGTTTATCTGAAGTTTCTATAACTACTAATAGTTCTGCTTCAGGTGGTAGGTATTGCATGCTGTGTTTTCTTCTGAGGAAGTTTGATACTCAGGATCTGCATAGTCTATGATTGAGGTCAACAGATAATGTGTCTGGTAATATATAATGTATGGAAATGTTGAGACAAGAACTAGCTTGTATCAGTCCTTATGAATGAGTAAGTTTGTGAGCGAAAAGTGGATGGATCCCAGGAAAAAAAGTTGCAAGACATAAAACATCTCCTTCTAGGGGCACCTGGGTGCCTCAGTTGGTTAAGCGACTGACTTTGGCTCAGGTCATGATCTCATGGTTCATGAGTTTGAGCCCCATGTTGGGTTCTGTGTGGACAGCTCAGAACCTCGAGCCTGCTTTGGATTCTGTGTCTCCCTCTCTCTCTGCCTCTTCCTCTGTCTCTCTCTGTCAAAAATAAATAAATATTTAAAAATATTTTTTAAGATACATATTCTTCTAACTATTATTACTTGCTTCTATTCATCCAAAAATCACCTGGGTTGTGGATTCATCTAAAAACTTTTAGGAAAGAACAGCATTGGAGGGATATAGATCTTAGATTTTATTCCACAGCTCAGGGAGATTAGGTAGGGAGGGTTACAGGTGTTTAAAATAAGAAGAGAGAGGAGCTAAGACAGAAGAGAAATAGGAGAACCCCAGGCTTGCTCCCTTGAACACAGCTAGATAAATACCAAATCATTCTCAAAACCTAAGAAATCAATATGAGGATTGACGGAACTAATTACACAACTAGAGGGAGAGAAGAGGCCACATCATGGAAGGTAGAACGTGCAGAGATGTAATTTGGAGGAGAAATGGATCATGGCTGCTGTAGAGGGGAGGGGACCCTGGCCACAGCAGGAGGCAAGACATAGAAAGGAGCACACAGGGGAACACACAAGGAAAATACTTCCCCAAAGACATTAACTGGGAAAATGAGAGGAGCTGATTTTCATGAGTTCTTACAACCAACAGGGCTCAAAGATTGGAATTTTAGAGGTCCACAGTATGGCTTGTGTAGAATCCAGTGGGTGTTGCATTGTTACTATGGAGAAGAGCAGATAGCTCGGTAGTAGACAAAACAATCTGAGGATCCCTTGGGATGCACTGGGAGAGATAGTTCCCCCTTCTTGGAGTGCATCTGGGAGAGGTGGCATTTCACCAGGGATGAAAGAGCTGGTGGGCACCATTACCCTTCCCTGCCATTCAACATAGGTGCAGAGACACCTGATGAGGGCAGCTAACCTGGACACTGGTTCTTTGCTGTGCTTTACTCCCAAATTCACCCCCTTGTGCTTTGGTGTGACTAGCAGTCTGGAACAAACCTGCATCAGTAACCCACACAGTGAGATACTCCAACAGAGGAATACTGTGAGCCCTGCCATGCCAGGTCCCTAAACCTGGGAGTTTAAAAATTCAGCCTTCTTGTCTGAAATAGAACATAAGTGCACTGCACTGCTGGATGGGCAGATGTCCGGGTGAAGGCGGGGATCTGAACTCCTGGTACACACAAGGGGAGCTTGTTTGCTCTTCTGGGAAGGCTTACCAGACAGTAGCAGGCATGAACTCACCTCTCTAGATTGAGGAAAGTGGCTGGTGCCATTTCTTTCCACTGCCCCTCAGCATAAACTAACTTCAATAAGCAGCACAGTGTCAAAAGTGACTGCTTAAACTGCTTATATCAAGCCTCAGCCCCTGCATTCTGAAGGTGCTGCTTTTCTAGAGCAGATGTGCCTGAGAATTAGAGTAGCTCACCCTTTCCCTAAGAGATTAGCACAAACTCTCAGAATATACCCTATATACTGACGACGGAGCTCTGCAAAGCTTCACTTCTAATGGAACTAGCATTAGGTCTCTTTTAACAAGAAGACAAGAGCACACCTAGTTAAAACACACCACATTCAAGAGAAGGTCCAAACACTCTCCACTGCACACAAGGAAAAACTCTTCAGAAGACTGACTTGAGGGAAAGAGCAGCCAAAACACAGCAGCAGAGTGGACACAGCATTCACCAGAGACACACCCTGAAGTGGCAGGTCATGTACAGTATATGCCCTCTTTATAAAGCCATTACTCTCAGGAGCAGAAAATATAATAGGATTTCCTAACACACGGAAGACAGAGACCTAGGCAAAATCCAAGATGGAGGAATTCATCCCAAAATAAAACAAGAAAAAGTCATGGCCAAGGATCTACTGAAAGATAAATAAAATGCATGATAAAGAATTTGAAACAACAACCATAAGGATACTAGCTAGGTTTGGGAAAAGCCTCCACAGAGTCCCTTACTGCATAGGTAAAAGACCTAAAACCTAGTCAGACCTAAATAAAAAATGCTATAACTGAAATGTGAAAATGACTTATTGTAATTACTACAAGGATAGAAGAAGCAAAGAAGTGAATAAGTCATACAGGAGATAAAATTTTGGGGACAAATGGAGCTGAAAAGAAGAGGGAAAGAAAAATATGCATCACGAATATAGACTTAGGAACCGCAGTGACTCCATAAAGTATAATAACATTTACATCACAGGAGTCTAGAAGAAGAGAGGGAAATGAGGCAGAAGGTTTATTTGAACAAAGTATAGCTGAAAATTTCCCTAATCTAGGGAAGGAAACAGAAATCCAAATCCAGAAGGCAGAGAGAACTCTCATCAAAATCAACAAAAGCAGGCCAACACCAAGATATATTGCAGTTAAATTTGCAAAATGTAGAGATAAAGGGAAAAAATTCCTAAAAGCAAAAATACGGAAGTCATTAACTTACAAAGGAATATAAATAAGGTTAGCAGCAGATCACTCCACAGAAATGTGGCAGACAAGAAAGGAGTTACATGATATATTCAACGTGCTGAATGGTAAAAATCTGCACCCAAGAATATTCTACCCAGAAAAGCTAATACTCAGAATAAAAGGAGAGATTAAGAATTTCCCATACAAAGACTAAACAGATTCATGACCACTAAACTTGACCTGCAAAAAAGACTCTGGGAAAGAAAGACAAAGAACAGCAAGCACTAGAAAGAAACAGAAAATCTCCAGAAACAATTACTTTACTGGTAATACAATGAAATTAAATTGATATCTATCAATAATCGCTCTGAATATAAATTGATTAAATGCTCCAAACAAAAGAAATAGTGTCAGAATGGATAAAAAACAAAAACAAAACAAAAAACAAGAGACATCTATATGCTGTCTACAAGAGACTCATTTTAGACCTAACGGCATTTGCAGATTGAAAGTGAGGAATGGAAAATGATTTATCATGTTAATGGAATCAAAAGATAGCCAGAGTAGTAATACATCTGTAGTTATATCAGATGAAATAGATTTTAAGCCAAACTTGTAATAAAAGATGAATAAGGGCACTTTATCATAACAAAGGGGTCTATCCAACAAGATCAATCGTCAATATATATGCCTCCAACTTCCCAACTTGGAAATTCCCAAATATTTAAAACAACTAATAACAAACATAAAGGAACTCATTGATAACAATATACTAGTAGCAGAGGACTTAAGACCTCACGTCAATGGACGGATCATCTAAGAGGAAAATCAACATGGAAACAATGAGTTTGAATTATGCAATGGACCAGAAGTACTTAAAAAATAAAATAGAACATTTCATCCTAAACTAGCAGAATACACATTCTTTTCAAATGCACATGGAACATTTTCCAGAAAAGACTGCATGCTAGCTCACAAATCAGACCTCAATTGGGGCGCCTGGGTCACTGAGTCGGCTAAGCATCCAACGTCAGCTGAGGTCATGGTCTCATGGTTTGTGGGTTCGAGCCCCACGTCAGTCTGACAGCTAGCTCAGAGCCTGCAGCCTGTTTCAGATTCTGTGTCTCCCTCTCTCCCTGACACTCCCCAGCTCATGCTGTCTCTCTCAGAAATAAATAAAACATTTATTAAAAAATATAAATCAAACCTCAACAAGTACAAAAAGATTGACATTGTAGCATGTACATTTTCAGACCATAATGTCATTAAGCTTGAAATCAACCACAAGAAAAAAATTGGAAAGACCACAAATACATGGAAGTTAAAGAACATCCTACTAAATAATGAATGGGACAACCAAGAAATCAAAGTAGAAATTTAAAAATACATGGAAACAAATAAAAATAAAAACATTGTGGTCCAAAACCTTTGGAATGCAGCAAAAGCAATCCTGAGATGGAAGTATAGAGCAATACATGTCTACTCAAGAAACAAAAAACATCTCAAAAACACAACCTAACTTTACACCTAAAAGGGCTAGGTAAAGAACAATAAATAAACCCTAAAACCAGCAGAAGAGAAATAATAAAGTTTAGATTATATATAAACAAATAAACAACAACAACAACAAACCAGTAGAACAAATCAGTGAAACCAGGAGTTGATTCTATGAAAGAATTAATAAAATTGATAACCCCCTAGCCAGACTTTTCAAAAAGAAAAGACAAAGGACTCAAATAAATAAAACCATGAATAAGAAAGGAGAGATCTCAAACAACATTACAGAAATACAAGCAATGGTAAGAGAACATTATGAACATTTATATGTGAAAAAAATTGGGCAATCTGGAAGAAATGGATAAATTCTTAGAAACATATAAACTATCAAAATGGAAACAAGAATAAATAGAAAACTTGAACAGATTCATAACCAGCAAAGAAATTGATTCAGTAATCAAAATTTTCCCAACAAATGTCCAGGGACAAATGACTTCCCAAGGGAATTCTACCAAACATTTAAAGATGAGTTAATCTTTAAATTAAAAGTACCCATTCTTCTCAAACTGTCCTTAAAAAGTACAAATGGAAAGTAAATTTACAACCTCATTCTATAAGGCCAGTATTATCTTGATTCCAAAACCAAAGACCTCACTAAAAGAGAGAATTACAGGCCTCTATCTCTCCTAAATGGATGCAAAAATTCTCAGTAAAGTAATAGCAAACTGAATAGAACAGTGCATTAAAAGAATCATTCAAGTGGAATTTATTTCTTGGCTGCAAGTGTTGTTCATATTCACAAATCAATCAATGTAATGCACCACATTAATAAAGGAAAAGATACGAACTATATGTTCCTCTCAATAGATACAGAAAAATCATTTGACAAAATACACCATCCATTCTTGATTAAAAAAAACCCTCAAAAAATAGGGATAGAGGGAACATACTTAAACATCATAAAGGCCATATATGGAAAAATCATAGCTAATATCATCCTCAATGGGAAAAAACGGAGAGCTTTTCCTCTGTGGTCAGGAACAAGACAGGGATGCTCACTCTTACCATTGTTATTTACACAGTGCTGAAAGTACCAGCTACAGCAGTGAGGCAACAAAAAGATATAAAAATCATCCAATTGACAAGAAGGAAGTTAAACTTTCACTATTCACAGACAATATGATATTCTAGGTAGAAAACCCAAAAGACTTCAGCAAAATATTGCTAGAACTAATACAGCAAAATTCAGCAAAGTTGTTATATAAAATCAACATACAGAAATCTCTGTTGCATTTCTGTACACCAATAATGAAGCAGCAGTAGAGAAATCAAGGAATCAATCTCATTTACAATTGCACCCAAAACAATAAGATACCTAGGAATAAACCTAACCAAAGAGGCAAAAGATTTATACTCTGAAAACTATAGAACATTTATGAAAGAAGTTGAAAGGACACAAAGAAATGGAAAAACATTCCATGCTTATGGATTGAGAGAACAACTATTGTTAAAATGTTTATAGTGCCCAAAGCAATCTACACATTTAATGCAATCCCTATCAAAATATCACCAGCATGTTTCTCACAGAGCTAGAACAAACAAGCTTAAAATTTCTATGGAACCACAAACGACCCTGAATACCAAAGCAATTTTGAAAAAGAAAAGCAAACTTGGAGACATCAGTATTCTGGACTTCAGTAATATTACTAAGCTGTAGTTATCAAGACAGCATGGTACTGGCACACATACACACACACACACATACACACACACACACACACACACACCAGACATACAGATCAATGAAACAGAATAGAAAACCCAGAAATGGACCCGTAACTATATGCTCAACTCATCTTCAACAAAGCAAAAAAGATTATCCAATGGAAAAAAAGTCAGTCTCTTCGACAAATGATGCTAGGAAAACTGAACAGCAACATGCAAAAAGAATGAAACTAAACCACTTTCTCACATACACAAAAATAAATTCAAAATGGATGAAAGGCCTAAATGTGAGACAGGAACCATCAAAATCCTAGAGTAGAAGACAGGCAGCAACCTCTTTGACCTTGGCCATAGCAACTTCCTACCAGATAGGTCTCTGGAAGCAAGCGAAACAAAGGCAAAAATGAACTATTGGGACTTGAGATATAAAGCTTCATACAGTGAAAGAAACAATCAACAAAACTAAAACTCTACCTTTGGACTGGGAGAAGATATTTGCAAACAACATTATCTGATAAAGGGTTGGTACCACAAACCTATAAACAACTTATCAAACCAAGCAAACACAAAACACAAAACAATCTAGTTAAGAAATGAGTAGAACACATGAATAGACATTTTTCCAAAGAAGACATCCAGATGACTAACAGACACCTGAAAAGATGCTCAGCATACCCATAATCAGGGAAATACAAATCAAAACCATAATGAGATACCACTGCACACCTGCCAGAATGGCTAAAACTAACACCACAGGAAAAACAGATGTTGATGAGAATATGGAGAAAAAGAAGCACTCTCACACTGTTGGTGGGAATGCAAACTGGTGCAACTACTCTGGAAAACAGTATGGAGTTTCCTCAAAAAGTTAAAAATATAACTACCCTATGATTCAGCAATGGCATCACAGGTGTTTACTCAAAGGATATAAAAATACTGATTTGAAGAGGCAAATGCAACCTGATATTTATAGTAGCATTATCAGCAATCACCAATAATGGAAATTGCTCAAATTGTCCATTGACTGATGACTGGATAAAGAATAGGTAGTGTATATATAATGGAATATTAACCATAAAAAAGAATGAAATCTTGCTGTCTGCAACAATGTAAATACAGCTAGAGTATATTAGGCCAAGTGTAATAATTCAGTCAGAGAAAGAGAAATACCATATGATTTCACTCATATATAGAATTTAAGAAATGAAACAAACCAACATGGGGGAAAAAATTAAAAGAAAGGCCAACCAAGCAACAGACTTAATTAAAGACAACAAACACAGGGTTGATGGAGGGGAGGTTAGTCAGGAAATAGGCTAAATGGGAGAAATGGTGATGGGTATTAAGGAGGGCACTATTTGTAATGAACAAGGGGTATTATACATAAGTGATGAATCACTAAATTCTACTCCTGAAACTAATATTACACTACATGTTAACTAACTGGAATTTAAATTAAAACTTGAAAAATATAAAAATAAAAAATAGACATAAAAGGACAGGACCTCAATTGTTTTAAATTAAAAAATAAACCTAAGAAGACAGAACCTCGATTGTTTTTCTGCAACATATCACTCCTGCACATATTGGCTACTAATGATTTTTCCAGAAAATGATCAAGCAATGATTATCCCAACAAAGTGTGGAGAATAAGAAAGAATACTGAAAAAACTCTTCTTTGATTGGTTCTCTTACTACAGACACCACTGCCCTCTCGCCCATGAGCCACATATTTTCTAGTAAATGATGGCATTTCCCTCCACTTGGTAGCTAACCTGCTTTAAGAGAGATTGAGTTATGTTTGACTCTTTGTTAATCATTTAAGGTCTTGCTCCATGTGAGAGTCTTATTTTCAGTTTTGAAAGTGACTAGGTAAATCAGTCTAATTCAAGCTTTTGAGATTAGGTAATGATGTACCATAAATATATGCTACCTTTTCAAACTATGATTTATGAATTTTAAAGATGAATTTTGTGTTGCCATTTGATTGATACATTTCTTTATATCTTTACTTGTGTTTTGAAAATTAATTTAAAATATTCTTTACAGTTTTGTTTATATTCTAGTTAGTTAAAATATAGTGTAATATTAGTTTCAGGTGAACAATTTAGTGAATCGATGCTTACACACAACACCCAGTGCTCATCACAATAGGTGCAGTCCTTAATGCTCAGAAGGCCAGTTCTTTATGTCAGAATAATCACAGCATTAGGACATAGAGGTAAAACCCACCCATTTTAAGTACACCAAAATTTTCTACTTAAATAATGCCAATTAGGACATTTAATTCTGTTATTCTTCAGCTATGCCCCATGAAGCATTTTAAGGCAATTGAAAAATAGTTTCAAAGTTTAATTTTAAGCTGGTTCATAATTTTGTTATATTTGAAAACAGTCAAAACCTAACCTTGAAATTAAAATCAATAAATGACTAGATATTGAACACATGAAAAATTCATGAGCCTTTTATATCACTGCTTTAACTAAAATCTCACAGGAAGAAAATTATAAAAATTTTATATTCATTAAGTTTAATAAGAACTTTTTACAGTTCAAACATTTGTAATAGCAGCAAGGACAAAGATCTTTTAAATCATTTTGCAAATGTTAATATAGATAGGAATGATAAAATAAGCAATATTTAACTATATTTTAATCTAAACATCATTCTACTTATACATCTTAGCCAAAGAAATTAAGCCATACTCTACCAGAGCAACACCTCCTCCATACTGGCTATCACACATCTTCCCTTGAAAGACAGCACCAACATAATTTGATTTTTCTCTGTAACTTAAGTTTTAAAAAAGATCATAATCATATAATTTTGTAAAATTCAGCACAACTACTATTGAGTTTACCAAATAAGTTTTTGTCTTGCAGAGTTATATTATAAATGTATAAATATTTCCACCTAACATAGGGTAATAAAGCTTGGAAGTGACTAAATGTGTCTGCTTTTTAAAAAATAAAATACATTTAAAAAGCAAATAATAGAATGTTTATTTTCCTATTGAATTTTTAGAAAATAACAAAGATTCTTTTTATGTATTGCTTTTTAAAAAATAAAAAATTCCTTGTATATCTAAACAATAAAAATTTTTAAAAGTCCCTCACAATTAGAAATCGTAAGCAATACAGATAAATTAAATGGATAGTGTCACCTTAGGGACTGAAGTTTCTCATTAATCAGATAAAATTAGACAACCAGAGTTATGCAAATGGCATATTTGTGGACAGAAAATAATTTAAATTATTATAATTTTGTAAATATGTATATTTTATTTTAATATAGTATAGTACCATATTATATATGTCCTAAATATTGATAGGAGAAAAACAAAGTACTTATTAAATAGGAGGGTCTTATATTTTTATAAGTGTAGGACAATGTAAATATGGTATGTTAGAGATATTAAAATATACAGTAGTGTTTCCATACCCTTGGGATTTTTTGTTATCTTATGCAAATAAACCATAAAAAGAAGGTCTAATAGTACACTCATCATTTGTGTTTCTTCAGATAGATACTGTTAATATTTCAAATATAGTTAGGGAATTTAATGATATGTTATACACTCTAAGGTAAGAAAGCATATGATAACAATATTGAAGGAGTGAGTTTTAACCACAATCAAATAAATAGAATGATTGGCATCAATAATTCTGTTATAACACCTGTTTTTTGAAAAATAATATTCACATGATGCTGTATGTTGGGGAAAAAAAGGCACATTTACCCTAAAGGCCTGTCAACTGACAAAATTAGGTCAAATATTGGTGTGTTTCCTTTGTATAAGATTTAGTAAAGCCAAGATACGCTTACACAAGTAAAAATGCCATATCATGTGGACGCAAAACAAGATAAGATCTTTTCCACTTTAAAAATCTGTGTAATAATTCATTAGCATCTCCAGTTACTGGGATTTTATTTTCATCTATCCAGAGTTCCAATGAAGAGAGAATTATCGTAATATTAAATGATGTAAAAATCTAAAATAGAAGACATAAAGAAAATACATTTAAATATCATGGTTTAAGTAGATCTGGGGATTTATCTATAAAAATAAATACTACACTGATGACAAATATTAAATGAAAGAACTGCTAAGTATGGATCAGATCTTATAGAGTATATTAGTAAGTAATAAATACTACTTATAAAACAAGTAATAATTAACATTTTGGAATACTTGCACTTAAGCAAGCCCCATGTGAAGTGCTTTATCAGTTTAATAATTACTGGTTACTCCATAACCTGGAGGACCTGGGTGGCTCAGTTCGTTAAGCATCCGACTTCAGCTTAGGTCATGATCTTGTGGCTCAGGAGTTTAAGCCTTGCGTTGCGCTTTGCTGACAACTTGGAGCCTGGAGCTTGCTTTGGATTATGTGTCTCCCTCTCTCTGTGCCCTTCCCCCTCTCATGCTCTGGTTCTCTTTCTCAAAAGTAAATAAACATAAAAAAATATAAACACCATAACCTAATTAGCTATATATAGAAATTCTTCTTCTTCCTATTGCTTTTCAGAAAATAAACTGAAACATAAAATAGTTATATTATTTGGCATATTTCATACATCATGTGTGTTCAGGCAGAGCCATAAAATTAAAAGTCAGAATTGTTTAGGTAACACAAGCAAATGCAAAAGAATTGAAAGCAAAAACTTACAGCATTGGTCAGTCCAATCAACTGGAAGATTTTTTGAGTGACAACAATTGTATCAGAACCCATATGATTGTACTGGAAAATATAACAAATTTTCTAAATTATGAATTTATTAGTTGTAAACATTATTTCTTATTATAGAAGTAATAAATATATTCAGTGCAAAATACAGAAAGTGTTTTTATAATACAAAAGACACTACAAACTCTTCCAAAAATAAAAGAGGAGGGGACATTTCCAAACTTTTATTAGGCTACCATTACCCTAACACCCAAATCAAACACTGTAAGAAAAGAAATATACCAACCAATACTCCTAATGAATACAGATGCAAAAAATCCTCAGCCAAATATAAGCAGACTGAATTCAACAGCATATTAAAACAATAATACACTATGATCAGTAGGGATTTATCCCAGGGATGCTAGAACGTTCCAACATTTGCAAATCAGTCAATATGATACATTACATAAACATAATGAAAGACACAAATCATATGTTTAGATGATGGATCATCAGTAGATGCAGAAGAAAGCATTTTGACAAATTTCATCATCCTTTCATAATGAAAGCTCTCACCAAAGTGGAAATGAAGAGAATGTACATCAACATAATAAAAACTATATTTGTCAAGCCTATAACTAACATTATACTCAACTGGGAAAACCTGAAAAACTTTTAGTCTAAGATCAGGAACAAGACCAGGCAGCCCACTTTCACTACTTTTATTTAACATAGTATCAAAAATCCTACTCAGAAGAACTAGGTAAGAAAAAAAAATGTCATTCAAACTGGAAAGGAATATCACTCTTTGCAGATCACATGATATTACATATAGAAAACCCTAAAGACTACACACACACACACACACACACACACACAAAGGTTAGAACTAATTTTTAAAATTCAATGAAGTTGCAGGATAATAAATCAATATGGAATAATTTGTTGTTTTTCTATATTCTAATAACAAACAATCAGAAAGAAAAGAAAACAATTTCATCTGTATTTGTATCAAATGGAATAAAATGCCTAGAAATATATTTAAACAAGGAGGTAAAAGATCTGTACATTGAAAACTATGAGACAATGATAGAAGAAAGACACAAAAATATAAATATATATTGTGTTCATGGTTTAGAAGAATTAGCCTTGTAAAAATGTCCATTCTACCCAAAGCAATATACAGATGCAATGTAATGGCTATAAAATTTCCAATGGCATTTTTCAGAGAAATAGAACAGAGAGTCTTGAAATTTGTGTGGACCCACAAAAGATCCTAAATAGCCAAAACAAATTTTAAAAGAACAAAGCTGGAGGCATCATGCTCCTTAATTTCAAAATATAGTACAAAGCTATAGTAATCAAAGCAGTATGATATTGCCATTAAAACAGACACATGGAGTGTCTGGGTGGATCAGCCATCTGACTTCGGCTCAAGTCAGGATCTCATAGCTGGTGAGTTCAAGCCTGATGTCAAGCTCTGTGCTGACAGCTCAGCTTAGAGCCTGGAGCCTGCTTCAGATTCTGTCTCCATCTCTCTCTCTGCACCCCCCCCCAACTCTCATGTACTGTTTATCTTTCCCTCTCTCATTCTTTTTTTTCTCTCTATCAATATAAACATAAAAAATTTTCAAATAAATTAAAATAAAACAGACATATAAATCAATGGAACAGAACAGAAAGCTGAGAAATAAATCCATGTCTTATAGTCAGTTAATTATAATAAAGGAACCAAATAATACACAATGTATGAAAACAATCTCTTCAATAAATAACATTAGGAAAACTAAACAGCACATCCAAGAATGAAACTGTACCACTATTTACATCATACAAATAACATGTTATAATGAATTAGACTTGAATGTAAGACCTGAAACCATAAAACTCTTAAAAGACAACATACCAGAATGCTTTTTCATATCAGGGGGTGATGACTTTTTTATTTTAACATCAAAAGTAAAGGCAACAAAAGTAAAATTAAGCAAATGGGACTACATAATTCTAAAAAGGTTATGCACAGCAAAAGAAAGCATGAAGAAAATGAAAAGTCAACCCATCAAATGGAAAAAGATATTCATAAATCATATCTAAGAATGCGTTAATATTCAAAATGTCTAAAGAACTCATATGAGTCAATAACCAAAAAAAAGCAAATAATCCAATTAAAAATGGGCCAGAGGTTATGAATAGATACTCTTCTTAGGAAAATATACAGATGACCAAGAAGCACATGAGAAAGGACTCAACATCAATAACAATTAGGGAAATCCAAATCAAAACCACAATGAGGTATCACCTCACACCTATTATAATAGTTGTTGTAAGTAAGACAAGAAATAGCAAGTGTTGACAAGGATGTGTAGAAAAAGGAGGCCCTATGGACTGTTGGTGGTAATATAAACAGCCATGGTGGAAACAGTATGGAGTTTCCTCAAAAAATTAAAAATGGAGCTGCCATGTGATCCATCAGTGCCACTTTTGGATTTTTGTCCAAAGAAAATAAAAACACTAACTCAAAGATAGAAATGCACTCCCCAGATTCATTGTAACATTATTTATAATAGCCAAGACATGAAAACAATCTAAGTGTTTATCAACAGATAGAGAAAGAATATGTGGTATATGTGTACAATGGAATATCATTCAGGCATAAAAAAAATTTTGCTGTCTGTGACAACATGGATGCACTTTGAAGGCATTTGGTAAATGAAATAAAACAGACAGTGAAAGATAAATACTGAATTATCTCACTTATTTGTGGAATCTAAAAACAAAACAAAACAAAACCCAAACTCACAGATAGAGAAAAGATTGATGGTTTACAGAGGTGGGGTGTAGGGAGTGGGAGATTAGGTGTAGGAGATCAATAGGTACAAACTTCCAGTTATACCATAAGTAAGTTCTAAGGATTAATGTACAGCATCATGACTGTAGTTCATTAAACTGCATTGTATATTTGAAAGTTGCTAAAAGAGTAGATCATAAAAATCCTCATTACAAAAAAATTGTAGGTTTATGTGGTGGTCATTTTGCAATATATATTTTGCAAATACCAAATCATTATGTTGTACATCTGAAACTAATATAATGTTACATGGTAATATTATCTCAATTTGAAATAAGACACTACCAATAAGATATGTTTTACTATCAAATAAATAATAATTGAAAGAAAATCTTAGCTTTAAACTATAAGATCTAAGTGGTGCGTGGGTGGGTCAGTCAGTTAGCAACTAACTTCCACTCATGTCATTATCTTGCAGTTTGTGAATTTGAGCTCTGCATCATGCTCTGTGTTTACAGTTCAGAGCCTGGAGCCTACTTCAAATTCTGGGTCTCTGTCTCACTCTGCCCCTCCCCTACTCTCTCTCTCTCTTTCTCTCTCTCCCAAAGATAAACATTAAATTTTTTTTAAACTATGATTTAAATGTGAAGAAAAAAGATTATAGATTAAATACATGCACTCAAAACAATGCCTTCTGAGACCTCATTTAAAAAATTAAGTGTTAAATTATTAAAAACAATAGAAAATTAAATTTTCAAAAGCACAAATGAAAGAAACAAAAACAAATACAAAAATTGATAAGAGAAGAACAGATAAGTGATAAATGATTAAGCAGATTTAAGAAATTTAAGTGATAGACTAGTGAAGCAACTTAATTCACCTTGAAAACTCTAAAATACTCAGATTGGCTACATAAGTTTTTCTTCAAGAGAAAATGGCACTAAGAGCAGGCCGATTGACTTTAAAGTTTGTTTAAGCAGTAGTAGTTAGGGCTTGGGGCACCTGGGTGGCTCAGTCAGTTAAGTGACCAACTTCAGCTCAGGTCATGATTTGCACTCAATGAGTTTGAGCCCCGTGTTGGGCTCTGTGCTGACAGCTCAGAGCCTGGAACCTGCTTTGGATTCTGTCTCCCTCTCTCTCTGCCCCTTCCCTGCTTGCACTCTGTCTCTCTCAAAAATAAATAAACATTAAAAAATTTTTTAAACAAGTAGTTAAGGCTAGAAGAACCTCCAGAATGGTTTTGTGAAAAAAAGATAATCCAAGAATGTTATATATTGAATGATTCCATTTATACAACATTTTGGAAATTAAAAATATAGACATGAAGAACAGAGTAGTTGTTTTCAGAGATCAGGAAAAGGGGGATGAAAGAGAAGTAGGTGTGGCTATGAGAAGGCAACACAACAGATCCTCATATTGATATTATTCTGTATCTTGACTGTGTATGTCAATATCATAGATGTAATATTTTAAGATGCTAAAAATTGGAAAAATGAAGGTTATGCAGTATCTCTATTTTTTATTTTAATATATATTTTATTCATATTTTATTTAGTAAAAAAGAAAATCAACACTACTGGTGATAAATAGGCATAACAATACAAGTCAACAAACACACAGAAATAAATTAAAGTAAGCAATCAATAATTTAAGCACTTTATGCCAACATTTGAGACAAGAAAGCTATGGTAAATGTTTCAGTTCCAAATTTAGAAACTCATTCATGTGCAAATAATAAATAAGATCAAGAACATAATTTTTGGATAGCAGCTAGGGGCGGAAACATCATCAATGCAATTAAGAGAGTAGTTGTTTAAAGATGTATTAAAACGAGGATAGGGCAAAACCACAGATTTTTCAGATTTGAATAAAAGAACAAGATGGTTTGAGATACTCAAGAGTAAAACCTTCAGAATAAAAGTTTTTGTTTGGAGTCAATGGATCTATCACAAACAATGGTCTCTATGTATTCTCACAATTGCATATGAGTAAAGAATTATTTCTAATAAAAAGATAATTTTAAAAACATTATAAACTAGAAAATATGCACTTATGTCAAAGAGAGATAGTAAAGGAGGAACAAATATTCATGAAACAGAAAAAATCAAATTGCAAACATACATACAAATAATGACATTAAAAATGAAAAAATCTCTTAAAGTGTACAGAAATCCAAACCACGGTGAGACAGAACATCACACATGCTACAGTGACTGTTATCACAAAGACAAGAGATAAGAAATGCTCGCTAGGATATGGTAAAAATGTAAGTGTCCATCAATAGATGAAAGAATAAAGAACTTGTGAGATGTACATACATACACACACACACACACACAGGAATATTATTTGACCATATAAAGAATGAATTTTTTCCATTTGTGACAACATGGATGGTCCTTGAGGACATTATGCTAAGTGAATTAATAAGTGATTAAGTGAGACACAGAAGAATAGATACCTATGATCTCATATACATCTGAAGTTAAAAAAAATAGCTCATAGATACTGAGAAAAAAAATGGAGATTGTCAGAAGAGGTGTGAGGGATGAGTAAAATGAGTGAAGAGTATCAAAAGGTACAAACATCCATTTATAAAATAATAAGTTATGTGGATTTTAATGTATAGTACGTATAGCTAATAATACTGTACTGTATATCTGAAAGTTCCTAATAAAATAGATCTTAAAAGTTCACATCACAGGAAAAAACGGTCTGTAACTTTAAATAGATTTATGGTGGTCATCATTTTGCGATATATACAAATACTGAATCATTATGTCATATACCTTAACTAATACAATGTCATGTGTCAATTATACATAAATTTATAAAATAAAGATAAAAGAAAACTATTCAAAAGTCTTAAGCAGGAGATTGATACAATATGATTTATGATTTTAAAAGTTAAAAAGGCCATAGCCTCATCAGATTTTTGGTATTAACTCCTTTGTCTCTATAAAATGAATTAGGAACTTTCTAAACAGTTTAGAAAGTAGTTCTCAGATTTTGGTATGTTTCAAAATCACCTGGAAAATGAATAAAGAATACAGAGACCAAGACTTGTTGAAGTACAGCAGGGTCTGTGTCTCTGATTTTATCACCAATTTTCCTAAGTGATTCTTATTCATACCAAAGTTTGAAACCACTAGATTATAATGTAATCATCAATTATATAAAGTTTAGATAAAATGTAGCTGTGAGCTCATAAGTTCTTGAAGGATTTTTTAATTGTAGTCTATTAATCATCTTTTAGGTCTCTTCCATGTTAATTGATCTATTTAACAAAACTATAGAACGACCATACCTATTAATATAAAAGCAAAAATTATAACTATTAATCAATAGATTCCAGAAATGTATCAAAGAATAATATGTGATGATGAAACAGAGTCGTTTTCCAATAAAATAATGCACAACATCAATAAAATATGTAAACATTAGTGCTAGCTTTGGCAGCACATATACTAAAATTGGAACAATACAGAGAAGATTAGCATGGCTCAAGGATGACATGCAAATTCACTCCATATTTTTAACTTGAGGGTGTTATGCTGAGCGAAATAAATCAGGCAGAGAAGGACAGATACCATATGTTTGCACATATAACTCGATTAGGAGGAACTTAACAGAAGACCATGGGGGAGGAGAAGAGGAAAAATAGTTGAGGAGAGGGAGGGAGGCAAACCATGAGAGACTCTGTAATGCTGAGAACAAACTGAGGGCTGATGGGAGTGGGGGAGAGGGTACGGGGGGTGGTGATGGGCATGGAGGAGGGCAGTTGTTGGGATGAGCACTGGGTGTTGTATGGAAACCAAGTTGACAATAAACTATTTAAGGAAAAAAATGTGTAAACATTATCCATTACATCAACAAACTGCAGGAGAAAACCTGGATGGTTGTAATAATAGATGCTGAGAAGCATTTGATAAAATTTGCCAGCAATTTCTAACAACAAATTAAAAAATGAAATGGGAACCAAGTAAAACTTCTCAATTATGATAAGGATGAAACAACATCAATGGCAAAAATCAACTAAAAACTAATGGTAAATATTATTCTAAATGGAAAAACCATTTAAATTAAAATCAGGACCATATAGCATGCCTATTTTACCTTTCATCATTTAACTTGGTCAGGCAAGTTTTTGTGAATGGAAAAACACCAGAAAATAAAATAATTGTTGGAAACATTTAGAGATAAGAAATAAAATCCTATCTTTTGAGTTTATGATATATTTCATACTAAAACACCCATGAAACTGCAGTAAAATTACTACAAATACTAAGAGAATATGGTGAGGTCACTAGATACAGGAGCTATTTATAAAATTGATGTTTCTCTCATTTTCTGTAAAAAAAAGCTTTCATGTCAGATACTGAAAACCCTAAAGTACTTAAGAGTAAATAAAAAAAATAAAACAAAAAAAGCAGTATATCTATGTGAATAAAACTACTGAAATCTTATTTTAAAACATAAAATCAGTCTATTCCCAAAAGTACACATTATTTTTGGATAAAAAGGCTTTCTATCACAAATCTGTTGATTACTCTAAATTAGTATTAAGTTTTAATACCATGCCAATTAGAGTCTTCCATTTTGGGAGGGAGGATTGAGAAAATGATCATAAAACTTACATATACAAGAATAAGAGCCTGAAAAAAATTATGCAAATGTATGAGAAAAAACAGGATATGGATTTGCTTTCCTGGGTACCATTATACCATAAAGTCACTTTAATCATCAATATGGTGTTAGCCTATGAATGGAAAAATAGACTAATGTGATACAAAATAGAGAACTCATAACTATATCCCAACTATATGTGAGAATGTGAAGGCATATTTGAATACATGAAAATTAAAGATTTGTGTTCCAAAATATTCACAAATAAAGTTAATTACCAAAGGTAATATTTTGATAATATTTTATATCAGACAATAAAACATAGATATATTAAAGATTCAAAGATTTCTTATAATTTGATAAAGCAAACAAATATCAAAATGAGCAAAAAGCATAAGTTGTCAATTCAGGGAAAAGCTAATACTAGTGACCACTAAGTATTAAATGATATTTCAATTAATTATCAATTAAAGAAATGGAAATTAAAATCACAGTAAGATAAAATTTTACATGCACTGACTAGCAAAAATTAAACAGAAATATAAAATGGATGGTTAGTAGGTAGGAAAGGAACATAGTATTTTCAGTTTTAACTTGGATATGTGAAAAAAAGTTACAATATTTTTATAAAGCAAGGGACAATATCTATTAAAATTAAACAATTTGAATCTTTTGAACCATCATCCCTACTCTTGGTGACTTTTCTCATAGGGGTTAAATTCCCAAGATGGAAGTACTCATGAATAAGGATAATTCTTGCAACATTATTTGTGTTGGGAAAAAAAAACCAGAAGGAAAAAAACTAGAAATAAAGTAGAAAGTCCTCAAAAAGGTAATAAATGAATCAATTATGTCACATGCATATCATGAAATACTATCCAGTCCTCAAAAAGAATGAATTAGCTACTCTGTTGACTTAAGGAATCTCTACTCACACCCACACACCCAATAAATACAACATAGAATATTAACAAATTATTAATTTTTTGAAAAGATAAACATAACTGACAAAGCTTTAGTGACATTGACCAAGAATACAAGAGAGAACTCTACAATTGTTAATTCAAGGTATAAAAACAACAACTACTGACTATAAACAAATGACAATGGAACCGTATGAATAATAATGTGGCAAAAATTTGGATGAGACAGATGGTTCCTTGTAGGACATAAGTTACCAAAACTGACTCAAAAAGAAATAGAAAACAATAAGCAAATATTTGAACAAACATTTAAAAAATTCCCATTAAAAAGGAGATGGGTTAGAGAAGGCTCTACTAGTAAAATTCTATCAAATACTTAGAGAAATACTTAGAGAAAAATCAACACCTATTCTTTATAAAGTTTTCTATAAAATAGGAGGAAACTTTTTCTTACTCCTTCAATGAGGTCAGTATTACCCTGATACCCAAAGCCAGAAAAAACACAACAATAAAATAAAACCATAAAGCAATATACCAAATGAAAATAACTATAAAAATCTTCAAATACTAACAAACCAAATGATACAACATATAGAAGTGATTATACACCACAACCAAGTGGGATTTATTCCAGGAGTACAAGATTGGTTTAGTATGCAAAAACCAATCAATGTAATTCAACTTATAAAAATAGACAAAAGCCACATGATCCTTTCAATAGCTATAGAAGAAACATTTGACTAAATACAACACTTACTCATGAAAAAAACAGTCAATAAACTAGGGATAAAAGGGAAAGAACATCTATTAAAAAGCCACAGATAGAGGCACCTGGGTAGCTCAGTCAGTTAAGCATCTGACTTTGGCTAGGTCATGATCTTGTAGTTTGTAAGTCTGAGCCCTGCATTGGGCTCTCTGTTGTCAGTACAGAAACTTCTTTGGATTCTCGGATCCTCTGTCCCCCTCTTTCTCTACCCCTCCTCCACTTGTGCTCTCTCTTTTCTCAAAAATAAATAAACATATTTTTTAAGAAACCCATGGTTAACATCATATTTAACAGTGAAAGAATGAAAGTTATTCCTTTTAGATCAGGAATAATATAAGGATATATGTTATTGTTTATTCCACCTTTCACTGGAGGTTCTAGCTAGGGTATTTAGCCAAGGAAGGAAATGAAACAATAGGTATCTATATAGGAAAGCAAGAAGTTAAGCTCTCTCATAGACAAAAAAGATCTGTATATTGAAAAAAATCCCAAGAAAGCCACTAACATATATGTGGATTAATAAGAGATTTCAGCAAAGTTGCAGGAACAATGTCACTATACAAAAATCAATTGCATTTCCATTACATCTGCAATAACCAATCCAAATATTAAATAACAAAATGAATTTACAGTAGCATAGAAAATAATAAAATCTCAAGAAATAAATTTATTGTAATTACAAAATAAACACTGAAAACTAAAACCCACTGTCAAAAGTAAGAAAGACATCCTGTTTTCACATATTGGAAAAGCTAATATTGTTAAGATGGCAATAATTTTTAATTGATCTATAAATACAATATAATCCTTATCAGAATTCCAGATCTCTTTTTTTATGGATTGACAAATCGATCCTAATACGTATATAAAATGAAAGTGACACAGAATGTCCAAAACAATTTTAAATAAGAACAAAGTTCAAGGACTCCTACTCTACAGTTTGAAAACTAACTACAAAGCTATAGTAATTAAGACAGTGTGCTACTCAGCACTTTCAACAATAGCCAAATCATGGAAAAAGCCTAAATGTCCATCAACTGATGAATGGATCAAGAAGATGTAGTTTATCTATACAATGAAATTCTATATGGCAATGAGTGAGAATGAAATCTGGCCATGTGTAGCAACGTGGATGGAACTCGAGCGTGTTATGCTGAGCGAAATAAGTCAGGCAAATAAAAACTTTTAGAAAAGTAAAAAAATACACAGAAACAGCTAAGGGAAAAGGAAGAACTGAGGGGTCGGGGGGGGAGGAGCATGATTTATGAAAAAAATGAGAAAAATAGCAAAGATATAGAAATTATTTTAAATTTGAAACAAATTCTGGAGTTTAATAATGCAGTAAATAAACTGATATTCATTTAGAAGGGGTCAACAGTAGATTTGAAGAGACATATGAAGGAATCAGCAGACTAAAAGGTAGGATGATTGAAATTACTGAGTCTAAGAACCAGAGAGGGGAATTAATGGATTTATACAACTGCGAAAAATAATATATGAATTATGGAAGACCCTGAAAAAGAATAGAGATTTTTTTGAAGAAACAATGGCCAAAGTGTTCCCAAATTTGATGTAACACATGAACCTACAAATCCTGGAAGCCTGACAACACTAAAAGCATAAATCCAAAACCAAACCACATCAAGACACATTATAATCAAAGACATTGTAATCTAATTGTCAAAGCTAAAGACAAAGATAGGATACTGAAAGCAGCAAGAAGTTATTAATCACATAGAAGGGATGATGATTGTGAGTCATTTTTTCATCAGAAATCTCAAAGTTCAGAAGACAATAGAATAATATATCTAAACTGCTAAATGCAACATGGTACAGTCACTTTAGAAGAAATTCTGGCATTTTCTTACAAAATAAAACAAACTCTTACCATTGATCTACCATTAATACTCCTTGGTATTTACCCAAAGTAGTCAGAACTTATGTACACATATAAACCTGCACATGGATGTTTTTAGCAGTTTGGTTCACAATTTTGAAAACTTGGACGCAACCAAGATACCCTTCAGTATAAGTGACTAAATAAACTGTGGTATATCCAGACAATAGAATTTTATTCAGTGCTGAAAAAAAAATGAGCTATTAAGCCAGGAAAAGGATAGCAGCAAAGTTTAAAACATATGCTGTATGTTAAATTAGATGACATTCTGTAAAAGCAAACATTTGGAGACAGCAAAGAAATCAGGCATTGCCAAGCATTAGGGAAATGGGAAGGATAAATAAAAATTACTAAGTAAGAAACTGTTCTAAAGGCAGCAATTATTTTCATTTACACAATTAATATAAAATTAAGAATAAATTTATGGAAATTTTATTTTCAATTTACTGATACTAGTAATTTAAAATACATTAAAGCAGAGAGAAAGCAAAAATTGTCATTGTCATTTGTTAAAAATGTATTCCAACCTTTTTATAACCCTTCATTGCTAATATAAATGGGCATAAAGCAAATTAAAATATACTTACCAAATTTTTTTCAACTACAACATGCATTTCTATATACTGAGAGAACTCTGAGAGTGGCTGAAAAAAATCCACAAACTCTACATCAAAATTAATATTTATCACTACTTCTTGAATTTAATGTTGTAAAATCTCATTTTTATATATAAAAAATAGAACCAGGTAATATAAACAAAACTTGGTATCACTGAATCACTTGCCTTTGTCACATCTTTTGTACCTGATCACATATTTAATTCACTCAAGAAAAACTTTCCTCTAATTCCATTGTCCATATTCTCACTGGTACTGGGCTATTCATGTTATTTTCTCTATTTCTATTTCTCAATTGACTTCCCACTGCAAGATGTATGTGTTTAGTTAGATTAAAATCCTATTATACTTTAGTATGTGGTACTATGTTTTTTCCTATATCCCTAAAACAGTGAGGATACATCTCTGTGTTTAGAGAAATGGGATTTCATTTAAAAGATTAAGTTAATTTTTGTATACTTTACCTAAGGAAAATGTTAGCCAACAGAGAATCAATATAACTAATACTCTTAAATTGGGTCATAGAAATCTCAAGATGTATATCCTGGGTATGATGTGATCCACTTTGATCATAGTAGTTAAATTAGGCATAAATGTGAAGCCTAGTGGTGTTTGAAATCTGCCTTATTTTTATGTGACTCAGATTGTTTCCCAAACATGGGGATAAAATAATAACTGTTATAACTACCACTAATAAAATGTTAATTATTATCATAATTTTTTTATGAAGGAGAAATGCACTGGGTAAAACATGTAAGACAGACATTGCAAGCACTTTAAGACTATAGTGTGGATAACTCAAAATATTTTGTTACTAAAATACTAAAATACATATCGTCTACATGCACAGGAAAATATTTAGAAGTAGCAAAGGAGGAACAAATTTCAGAAATTGAGAAAATGTTATCATGCTTATTTTAGTGTGTGCATTTTTTCTTCTTTACATTGATATTTAATCCCTTGAAAGTTCAAAACCATTTTATTTTCATTAAAATGTTTTCCTTAATGTATAAAAAGGAGAATTAAAGATGGAACAACAAATCTTGTATTTAGCGGAGATCAGAAGAGTGACAGTTACATGGATTTAAAGGAAAAAAAAAGTTGAGAAAAATTAGAAAGACACATTTAGGGATGACTGACTACTCACTTTAAATCTCCCCTCACTATAAAATTCTCTTTCTTGACCCAAATCTTGGATACTTAGGGTTTTATTTTAAAAGTGCATATGAGGGGCTCCTGGGTGACTCAGTCGGTTAAGTGTCCAACTTCGGATCAAGTCATGATCTCACAGTTCATGGGTTCGAGCCCCGTGTCGGGCTCTGTGCTGACAGCTAGCTCAGAGCTTGGAGCCTGTTTCAGATTCCTTGTCTCCCTCTCTCTCTGACCCTCCCCTGTTTATAACAGCTCTCTCGCTCTCTCTCTCTCTCTCTCGGAAATAAATAAAACATTAAAAAAATTTTTTAACTGCATATGGAACCCCCTTATTTGTAACTGGTTTCTTACTATTACTTCTAAATTAAGCACCAAATATTGTATAAAAGTTTTGCTTATAGAACTCTATCATTTTATTAAAGTCCCGAAACAAGAAATGATACTACCTTACTGGAAGATAAAAGTAAACATTTAAATTAATTGAGAGAAATAATACATTAGTGGATTGAGGGATTAAAATCTATTTCTTTGTTTTAAGGAAAATAAGTGTTGCTTAACATTCACTGAAGTAATCCTTGATCATTGTCATCTTTGAGATTGAGATTGGTAAAATTTAGTCAATAAGAATTTATTTACTCATTTATGGAACAATAATAAGCTTGCATGCAGAAAAAGATACATAGACCATTCTAGCCAAATAAAAGTTGAAGACAAATTTGCATAAATTAACGCCAGGAATTGTTATGTGTTGGAAAAGTAGGCAGATAATTTGATTTCAAAAGACCTCTAAAGTTATTTTATTTAATAAGAGAAAATAGCCATATGCAGAGACAAATTGCTTAGTTATGTGTTATATAAAGATGACTCCATCTTCAGGAAAGTTTGCTTTGGTCAAGTAAATACAAAAGAATTGGATCTAAGCAAGAAAATCACATAACACCTCCAGATGATTCAATTGCAACATAGTGAATTTAGAACTCCACCCACTCCAGACACAAATTAAATTATATTGGAGTATATATTAAGATGTAATAAATTAAACAACAAAAGTTTTAAAAGAAATACAGTAATGAATTTTCTAACTCTGGTATGATGGTTAATTTTATCTGTCAACTTGATTGGGCCATAATGTAATGATTTGTAGTTAAATGTTATTCTGGATGCATCTGTGAATGTGATTTTAGATGAGATAAATATTTATTATGGTGGACTTTGAGTAAAGCAGATTACCTTTCATAAAGGGTGGACCTGATTATCACACATCCATACACATATACAGGCATCTTGTTGGTTATGTTTCTCTGAAGAAATATCTGCCCTGAAAGAGACCTTTAACTACTGTATTTGCAGAGCTGAGAGTGTTGAAAACCAAACTCAGAATCTCATTTATATAAATGTATGAATTATAACACAAATTGCATTCCCAATCTTACAGGTTCTACTGTTAAAGTGTGGACATTAATTGGGAAGAAATGAGATCCTGAAATTGGAATAAAGACATATGGAAAGACTCTGATGAAGCTAGGGGTCACTGATCCCTTAAATTCTGATGAGTACTTCTTTGTCAGTAGAAGCAGCCTCTGTATCTCTGTATAAGAAGATCAACCTTGTCTTTCTTGAGGAAAATGTAATTGCCTCTCCTGAGGCCATTGCGTTAAAGGATGCTGTTGATTCTCCTCAGGACTCTAGATATGTATCTTCAATATTTATGTGAATTGCATTTGTGTCAATTATATCAACATTTTGACATAATAAATATGGAGAAAGGAGTGCATTTGCAGACAATAAAGATCTAGATCACAAGGAAACAAGCTACTAACAGTGGAAAACGCCTACATGGAATTCTAGAAAGTTGAATGACTAGTTTTGAGGCTTACCAGATAAGTCGTGGAATTTCTAGTACATCTACCTATAATGTATATTAATATAAATAATTTGTGCATTAGGAAAATATAGTTTATATTGTTGCATAGCAATAATCATAGTTTACTCAGTTAATCACCTACCTCTATACTCTGTATTTTATAGGGCATTTCTCTTGACTCAATTTCCTTCTCAGCATATAAAGAAACACCTTTATTCTTTTGTTTTACTTGATAAATCACATGTTCAAAACCAATTGAAGGTTCCAAGGGCTCAATCCCATAACTCACATTTTCAAACTGTAGTAAGCCCCTACAAATTCCAAAACATACGTAAATAAATAAACTAGTGAATTTTCAAGTCAATAAAATAAATAACAAAATGATACTGTAACAATTTTTTAAATAGTATGTAGATTATTTTGAGTCTTGGCCTTAGATGGTAAAATAGGAAAAAGTTACTAAATATCCACAAACTTACTGAATGGCACAGAACAGTAACATTACTGATATTTATCTAGTAATTAATATTTCATATATGCAAATATCTCAGGAATCTTAATTCAGGATTGGGTAGGAGACAATACAAGAATTTTCGTACTATGCTTTTCTACTGACAGTTTCCCACAATAAGTTATGCTTCACTTAAAATGCCTGAATATAATTTTTAGAATTTAAAAACAATATTATACTTTGTAATCATAAAATTATAAACGCAACCTGAGTCCAGTACATGTGCTAATGGTCACCATAGAATTTGGATAACCTTCAATAATTCCTTGGTAGTAGCAAAAATTCTGAAAAATATAGATAAAATACATAGACCTCTATTAGAATAATTCATGTTAGAGGAACTATTTTCAAATATTTAAAACATATATGTTTATTTGTATGTATCAAATATTCATTGTTTCCAAAACAGATTTATAAGATTATTAAATAAGCAGTTGGCTCAATTGAACAGAAACTTCCCAAGTTCAGAGACACTTCCACAGAGAATTAAGTACACTTCCATATTTTTTCTGTTATAAATTAAACCGAACATTTGCCATCATTAGGATCAAAGTAAAATCATCAAAAATTTATTTTTTCACACTCTTGACTTAATTTTGCAATATAGTGGTAAAAAAAATAAATCCAAAAGAGAACTTTATTCTTTTCAACTTACTTAAGTATAATGGCAGAACAGCTTGCATTAACTCTCTCACTAGTAACAAATATAAACTTCAGAAAAATAATTTTTTAATTCCCTCTACAAAGGCAGGCAGGTAAAGGTGGGAGCAGTGAATCCACACTAGAAAGAAGAAAATGCATTTTCTGATATTTGCATTTGTGTTTTTTTTTTCACCTGAGAGCACTCTCCAAGGCAGGGCAGCATAAAGCAGCTAATGTTCTAACAACAACAACAATGAAAATTACTGACCTGAAAATTGGGATGCGATATATTCAGGAAAGGAGGAGGCAGAGAGTGTGGTCCTAAATCAGTGTGCTAACAGTGTTCTATTAACACCAGTGAAGGTTCTTTACTTCCATCTAAATTGAAACTATCTGAAAAAAATCTCAAGTAGTTTAGCAGAAACTAAGACCAGAAAAACTGAGAAAACTAAGGAGAGATTTCTGTTTCCAAACACGAGAGACTAGAGGCTGGAAACTGGTTCTAGTCAAGTTGTCTGAGACAGTGAGAATTAAGAAAGTCGCAAGCTCCACAATGTATCATTGAATATGGCCAGGGTATGATTTTAAAATATTGTATATATGAGGGGCGCCTGGGTGGCTTAGTCGGTTAAGCGTCCGACTTTCGCTTAGGTCATGATCTCGCAGTTCGTGGGTTCGAGCCCCGCGTCGGGCTCTGTGCTGACCGCCAGCTCAGAGCCTGGAGCCTGACTCCCACTCTCTCTGACCCTCCCCTGCTCTCTCTCTCTCCTAGAAATAAATAAAAATATTAAAAAAATAAATAAATAAAAAAATAAAATATTGTATATATGATTAAAAGAAAAATGTGTCCATAGTTATGAGAAAAATCCAAACTAGAACGGACTCAGAAATAACCCAGGATCTTGAACTTATTTAATAAAGGCATTAAAACAGATATTAAAAGTGTGATCAAGAATATAAAGGAAAATTTGGGCACAATAAGGAAATTCAGCAGAGAAATAGGTTATAAAAATGCCAGGTCTAAATTTTAGAACAAAAAATATGGTTAAAATGAAATATCCTGGGTAGATTTTACTGCACATTGGAGAGACAAAAGAGAAAAGATTTTTAAAAAACATACCTAAAGTATGGACCTGTAGAAAGATAAAATCTGAAAGCTGAGAAAAAAAGGCTTAAAAATTAAATACAGTTGCAGCAACCAGTGGGTCAATGTCTCTAACATATGTTTAATTGGAGTCCCAGAGAAATGAGAAGAAAGAATAGGTAGAAAAATAGTTGAAAAGATGATGGTCAAAGTTTCCCTAAATTCAGTGAAAACCTGCAATTATAGGTGGAGACAGTCGGTATACAAATGGACAAAGGCTGGATCATCTATAAAAATAGAAGTGTGTCACACAACCTTCTGTAATCAGTCCAGGAAATAAACCCCTTGGTTGCCAAGAAATAGACATGAAAGCCAACCTACTGCAAGACTTTGTGGGAAGCCATATTACTGTCTCCCGTAATAATTCAGGAAGCTAAACAATAACTTATGTAACAGTCACCCTCAAATGACCTGGACTTGATTAAAAACTGTCAGCTTTCCTAATTTTTGTCGCTCCTTCCAACTTAGGACCAACCAGAGAAAGTCAAACATGCACTCCTAAACATAAAACATAAAATGCTTCAACACTTCTAGTTAGTTGACCTACAGCTTTCTCATGCCAAGGATCTCCACTCAGGGCATACCTGAGCTCTCCCCTTTTCCCACCATATAAACCTTTCCCACTGTCCTGCCTGCCTTTGAGTGTCTGCCAAAATTCAAATGATGGTAGCTGACTCTCTTAACTATGGCAAGTATGTATGCCATTCAAAGTATGACTACTTTGAGTAAGTAAACTTCACTTATTCTCATTTGTTTGCGTTTTGTTCATTTCCACAAGATCTAAGGAACTCGTTACAGCGAAATAAAGCAAGCCATAGAAACTACTTGTGAAAGTGACTTGAAGTAGACATTATAATTATGTTCAAAGAATTTTTGAAGGAATCCATGATTTAAAAAATAGGAGTATGAGGGCACCTGAGTGGCTCAGTCATTGAGCATCTGACTTTGGCTCAGGTCATGGTCTCACGGTCATGAGTTCAAGCCCCACATCAGGCTGGCTGCTGTTAGCACAGAGCCCATTTCAGAACCCACTTCAGATCCTCAGCCCCTCTCTCTGCCCCTCCTTTGCTTGCATTCTTTCCAAAATAAACTAAACATTTAAAAAATTAAAAATGTAAATATAAAAAAATAGAAATATGATGACAATATCGTATCAAATAGAGATTATCAGTAAAAGATATTGTCAGAAAAGGTAAAAAACAAGACACAACAATAATATATCGACAGGTATTGGGCTTTAAATGCAGAGGTACAAATAGATGGGGAATAATAATGAAAAAGATGTGTCATGCAAATAGCAACTATAAGCAAATCAGAGTGACCATACTAATGTCAGACAAAATAGACTTAAAAACAAAAAGTTGTTACTAGAAATAAAGAAAAACATTTTATAATAATGAAAGTTTCAACGCATCAGGAAGATTATAGCACTTGCAAACATATTTGCATGAAATAACAGAACACCAAAATGCACAAAGCAAAAATAGTTAAAAATGAAGGGAGAAATAGACAATTCAACAATTGTAGTTGGAGATTTCTTTTCTTTTTCTATCCCACTTCCAATAATGGATACAACAACTAGGCAAATCAACAAGGAAATACAAAGCTTGAAAGCACCATAAACTCTCCACTGAACAACAACATAATATACATTCTTCTTATGTACACATAGAATATTTTCTAGGCTAGACCATATGCTAGTCCATAAAAAAATCTCAATTAACTTAAAAGTTTACAAAAATGTAAAATATGCTTTCTAATAACAATAGTATGAAATTAAAAATCATTTGAACAAAAATTTGGGAAAACTAACAAATATGTGGAAATTAAATATCACATTCTTAAATAACTTATATGGGTCAACAAAGAAATAAACACAAACCCAGAGAATACTTTAAAATAAATTAAAATAAAGATACATCAGACTAAAATGTATGGTATGTAGCTAAATTAGAGATAAATTTATATCAATAAATGCATATATTAAGAAAGAAGAAAGATCTCAAATTGATATCCTAACCATACACCTAGGACACTGGAGGAAAAAAACAGTAACTAAACCTAAATCAAACAGAAGAAAGGAAATAATATTACAAAGATTAGAGTGAAATAAAATAAATAAGAATAGATAAAAAATAAAATATATCAATAAAACCAAAAGGTGTTTATCTTTAAAAAGATAAACAAAATGGACAAACCTGTATAACAGCCTTGTTTCTGATACAGAAATGTATTTCTCAGCAAAGTGAAGCAATGTACTTGGATTTAACATATACTTTACCATATAGCTCTATCAGTTGAAAGATGAAAGCAGTTAGTCTAGTTGGAAGATGCACATACGTGCTTTCCATCTCAGTAACTTTTGCTCCAAACCCTTCGCAGGGAATTGGTCCACCAAGGGACATAATAATAGTTCCACTAATTTGGAAGATGAAACTTCCAAATGGCTACATTGAAAGTCTTATGCCACTAAACATAGGCTCATCTAGTGGCTGGAGTGACTGACTCTGAATACCAAACAGAAATTGGTTGCTTTTACCAATGAAAGCAAGAGGGGCTATTTCTTTAACCTTGCAACCAAAAGAAAGTATATTAAAGATGCAGACCCTTTGGGAATAAAGATTTTCTCTTCTCAGCTTTGTAAATATCCTTAGCAAGTTAAGGTTCTGGGTGAAAGCAATCAGAACAGAGAATATTTAGTAGGGGAAAAAAGTCGTAGATAATAATCATGACTTACTAATGAAGACAATAGTGATTTTGTATATTTTCTCTTTGCTTCTTATATGTATGCATATGTGTTTATTTGTATATGCCAACCACATTTTCTTTTTCCTTCTTTCTATTATTAGTTTACCTACAAGTTGTTGGAAGTTAACTTTACAATAGAACCTCTAGTTAACATAGTATTTATTGGGACTGTAACAGAGTTTGAGGAGAAATTAATATAGCTAAGCCATGGACATGATTACGTGTCTCCTCAATTGGGGACAAGGATGAAAATTTCTTTACTTGTAAAAAGGGTGGCTGAATCTTGTTAAATACAAATACAGGTTAATTTATTATTTTACCAGAGTTTAAACGTGTGCAAATGAAATCTGAACAATCAAAGTTGTAGACTTAGTCCATTATTGATGCATTAGCACTCAGCTTCTAGTAAATCTTTTATTGGCTTTGTGCAAATGAATCCAGGCCCATAAATTTTTTTTTTTTTTTTTTTTTTTTACTTTGCCAAATGGTACTAAAGTTTTGCCCAATAGACGGTGTTGGAGAGCACGAGAAGAGAACTTTGTTTCCTGATTCCAGTGGGCCAGTTTGGAAGGCTCTTGAACCGTGTGCAGCTAATTGCACCAGCCCCGAATCCTTCAGTGCGTGATGATTCTTCAGTCCACAGATCTTTTAGTGCATGGTGGTCACAGCCACCCATCAGCCAGTAGTTTCCTCCTACAATTCAGGTCCCTCTCCTTTCGTAGCAGAGTGGCTTTGTGAGATACCCCTTTCCTGACTAGCCTAAACAGATTTCCAGAAAGTTCCTAAGAGAAATTTTACAGCAATATCTCTTAGTACAGCACGATAATGACTTCATGCTATTTGGAGATCCATTTCTGTGCCCCTTCTAACAAGGTTGGGATCTCAACCCTGGGATCATGAGACTGTCTTCTTCATCTCAGTCCTAGCATTGCTGGATGCTTCTTGTAACTGGTATTCCTGTGTTTTAAAGATCTCTTTATTTCTTATATTTTATTCTAGTCCCCATTACAATTGGTAACTCCTTATGTTAAGCTTTCCTTGTTCAAATTATCATATGGTTTCTTTACATTAAGTAAACCTAAACTAAATCAGTGTCATGCCTTATTTTTTAAAAAATATTTCATTGGTATATCACCATAATGAATTACTTTGTATTTTTTATGGTGGGCCCATGTATAGTTTCATCTGTTTGAATCATACTTCATAAGATCAAGATAAAATACCCATATCTTTCCTCTTGCTTTTGTCAACTTCCTTCCAAAAGTGGTTTATATGATTCGGGTTGATAACATTTCTAATTCTTTGGAATAATCAGTAAATTATATTGACCTTATAAATAGGCTAACTGGAAAAAATGTAAATCATTAAATAAAAAATGATTTTCAGTAAGCATAGGATAAAGTTTTCATGGAGGAATCAAAAAGCTCATTATTACTATTACTATTTGATTTCCTTCTTCAGTTTTTCCTGTTTTATCATTGTCATTTCTTGCACTGTTTTCCTCTATTTATATCTTGTTCAATGTTCACTTTGCACTACAAGAATGTATATACTGTTGCTTTTGTGTGTCATCTCTTACAAACATTGATTAAATCAGGTTGATGGCCAGTTCCATTCAAGTTCCAACATATTTCCTTGAGTTTTCTGCTTCATCTATCAATTATTGAGAAAAGAATGTTTAAATAATCAATTATTTTAACAATTTATCTATTTTTCATTTCTGTCCATTTTTGACTCATGTAATTTGAGGTCTGTTTTTAAGTTCATACACATTTAAAATTGTTATTCTCTCCTGGTGATTTTACTTTTATTCATAATGAATATCAATTTGTTCTAGAGAGACTGTAAAGTCCATGACAATGATGAATGGCTTACACTTATAAGTTCTAGACACTGGGAACAAATTCTTTCTATGTCTAATGGACTGATTTGTTCTTTTATGAATAAGTCTGTATTTACCAAGATAATACGACTTTTAGGAATGCAAATCATTTGTAGACTTCATTACAAACAAATTTGCTGGGGCTCCTGGATGGCTCATTTGTTAAGCTTCCAACTCTTGGGTTCATCTCAAGTCATGATCTCAGTTTCATGAGTATGAGTCCTGCAACAAGGCTCTGTGCTGGCAGCTCAGAGCCTGCTTGGGATTCTCCCTCTATCCCTCTCTCTCAGCTCCTGCCCCACTCATGCTGTCTCTGTCTTTCTCAAAATAAAATAAACTTAAAAAAACCAAATTTGCCTACTTTTAATCTAATTTAATAAACTTTCATGATTTTTCCAGCATTGGAAAAGGGCCTGCAACTTTGGCAAATGTAAGTTATCTACATGGCACCATATATTCATTATATTTGAGGCCAACATTAACAACTTACTACATTCAGGTTATCAATAAAGCATTATTTGCTTTGTTTTTTAAATTACACATTTATCTCTCATGGTTACTCCTAGGAAGTAGGAAGCAGAGCTAGATGTTAGGTATGTCCGGTATATACACAAGGTATATGGAGATTTATGTTTTTCGATAGTTTACTGCATAGATGAATCACATATATTTGCCTAATGTATTGAGCAAAATTTAAGGCAACTCACCATATCTATTATTTCTTCTGTTAAAAGCTAGTCTAAATAAAAATGCTTTAATTTCAAAGTATTTGTTGATTCACTACACAGAAATCAGGAAAACAAACAAAAAATCAATAGAAATTGGAGGGCAGTGTAAACGAAGGAAGAAAAACAGCATTTCAGACATGGGTAATATCTGTAATTCTATACATACTTATAATAAATTTTTATGAATTATAAATTGATGATAGAAATTATAAATTATAGAATTATAGACATTATTACATGAAGCTCCAGCAATTGCATTACTAGGTATTTATCCAAAGGATACAAAAACACTAATTCTAAGGGACACATATACCCCAATGTTTATAACAGCACTATCAACAAAGTATGGAAAGAACCCAAATTTCCATCTCTTGATGAATGGGTAAAGATGTGGTGTGTGTGTGTGTGTGTGTAATGGACTATTACTCAGTTATTAAAAGAATGGAGTATTACTTGGCAATCATAAAAAATGAAATTTTGCCATTTGTAACAATGTGGATGAAACTAGAGGATATTATGCTAAGAAAAATTAGTCAGAGAAAGACAAATATCCTATGACTTCACTCATGTGTGGAATTTAAGAACCACAACAGACAAACATAAGGGAAGGGAAATAAAAATAAGATATAAACAAAGAGGCAGACAAACCATAAAAGATTCTTAAATACAGAAAACAAACCGAGGGTTGATGGAGGGGACGTGGATGGGAAATGGGCTAAATGAGTGATGGGCATTAAGGAGGGCACTTGTTGGGATGAGCAATGGATGTTATTTCTAAGTGATGAATCACTAAGTTCTACTCCTGAAATAATTATTACATTATATGTTAACTAACTTGGATTTAAGTAAAATTTTAAAAATAAAATAAATAAGCAAAACCCTGCATTCTTTACTCAGGTTTCACCGGCTCTCTGAGCATGCCACTAGCCCCTTCTCCTTGTCCAACACTTACTTCTGTTTCATTATAATGTTAAAGTCTCCACCCTAGGGGGAACACAACCTTCATTAACATAGCATAAAGGGATTGTATAAGGCATGTTTTCTCAGGACACCTGCACAACCTTATGCCTGACTTTACATGTGATGGCAAAGCTCCTCTTTCTGACTATTCACCTTAAATCCTAAATAAAAAGAAACTGCTCACTCCTGCTTGGGCTTTGGAAGCTATTCCCTGTGATCTTATTTGTTACAAATAAAGTTTGCCTTTTGTGACCTCACCACCTGGTATAGTCTCTTTCTGTAACTCACCAAGGAGCAAACTCATACTGGTTCAGCTACGGCATCATCAAATGAAAATGGTTAAATTTATTTTAAAACAAAACATAACTCCAACCCTTTGTCTTCTGACATGTGAACCCTAAGTCAGGTGATGATAGAAAGTAACATAAGAAAAGTAAACAGACGGTAGAAGTCATACCTGAAACTGTTGTTCAAGAGGCTTCATACTTCCTGTGCCATTATAACCATAAACTCTAAAATTAGGAGGTAAAAAAGCCCTGTAAGATAAAGATATAAAGTATTTAGTGGAAACTTTGTTTCCTAAGCTCCTATTTTGATATGTATTCTATTGCATTTATTATAGAAAGGTGGGTAAACAGAGTCAGGAGAGAAATAGAGATTCCTGAATACATGGACTTTGTTCTAATTTTACTCAAAAATCCTGGTGTCCAGACCTCTCCTTAATCACCTTACTGTCACACTGTCCTTCTAGGATGTTTTTTTAAAACACAATAGGCAAACTTTGTCTCAGGTTATTTGTACTAGTTGTTACCCCTCCCTGGGATATTCTTCAATATAGCTCTTTGTCTCATCTATTTCAGGTGTTTGCTTACATATCTATTTCTCAGTGAGGTTTATGTTGGCAAATTTATTTCTTAAATGCACTTTCCTAGCTATCAAAACATAGGATTTCCAAACAATACTTCTAACTTTGCTCTTTATTTTTGCTTACACATTTATCACCTTCTAACATTATTCCTAATCCACTCATTTATTATATCATTATTAGTCTCATTTGATAACAATATAAGCAGATTCTTGTCAATTTGGTTTACTAGTGCATCTGAAGCACTTAGGAGAATATCTGTAAAATAGCAAATGGTCAATAAATATTGAACTAATGTGACAAGAGTTCAACAGATTAGATGGAGATCTCAAATTATAATATATTATTTGTAAATGTGGGAAGAATAGGTTTAATTAAAAGGCTCTATAGAGAGAAATGGTAAATGTAGATGTCCCATTTTCATTTTCCTAATAAGCATAATATAAAAAGATTTGTGATTGCCATGGCAGTCTGGATTTGTTGAAGAAAAAGTTCAAAGAGCCAAACCACTGACAATAGAGCAAAAGTTTTTGCATTTTTGTCATACTGAAAAAGAATATGACCCACAGTGGGGTGGGGTTCCAGGAAATACACAAATTCTGAGCTGAAGTTCTCATAAGGAGATTTAGGTTGTGATACACAAGTGGCATTTTGACAAAGAAAAAATAAAAAGGCTACCTGTCCATGTTAGGTAAAGGAGAAAGCTACTGGGATGTCTAGAAACAGGTAGAACCCTGGTGTCATGTATGTCTGGAATGAAAGTCCCTAGCTTTAGAGGTGTATCAAATACAGAGCTTCTCTCCTGTAAAATCTTTAGCCAACGTTTAAAATTGTGTGGAGTGGTCAACGTTTCTGAAAATAAAAGCAAATATATATTGTTTATATTGATGATACAGAATCAATAAGTTCTATTTAAGTCCATGATAAAAGCAAAGAAAAATCATATCTGATGTTTTTAAAGACTAGTGAGAGACAAAATAAAACCTTCAGGGTATTAAGATGAAAAAGAAAAAAAAAGATATTACCTTCAAAGAAACAGCAATAAGATTGACAATCAACTTGTCAATAAAATGAAGAAAGTCAGAAGACAACAGAATGATGATTTTAAAAGGCTAAAGTCATTTATAAAATGTCATCCTAGAATTTATTCTAGCAAAAACGTTAAGAGTAGGGTTAGGTAAAAATTTAACAATGAAACAAACCAATATATTTAAAAACAAGCAGACCTGCAGCAGAAATATGGAGAATTCCTGAGAGATATAGAAATTAAGTGCAAATAGAAATGGAAATGTAGAAATAAATGGAGAGCACCAGAATGAGTAAATTTGTACTTAAATATAAAAGAATATTGACTGTAAAAAAAAATAATAGTAACATCTCATTGGGGCTTAAAAGTATGAAGGATTATAATGTCTGAAAAAATAATGAAAACATAGAAGAAGGCAAGTGGAATTGAGATTTTTAATGATCTGATAATACAGGGCAACTGATGAAAGCAATAATGCATATTAGATTCAATAACTCAGAGATTAATAAGTTAATCTAGAGAAACTACTGAACAAATAGAAAAAGGATGTATAACAAAGAATTTAATTGAGGGGAAATGGTATAATATAAAATGGTAGGTTCATTAAAATGAACACAAAAAAATAAAGAATATAAGATAAAATGCACCAAAGAAATGCACTGGTCTGTGACCAGTGGGATCAAAGTGACCCAACAGTTAACTTGAGCCTTGGATTTCATGAGAATGAGATATCTTGTTCATATTTTGTTGTTGTCAGTTATTTAGAGTCAAACCACCTTCTTCTGTGAAACTATGGGGCCTCCCGAATATTGTTCTAGTTTTCTTCTTCCTACTGTTGCAGTGCAGTGTATCTTTTCTGAAATAAATGTGAATTTTATAGTGATAAATCTTTTTTTGAATCCTTTCAGTCATACAACAAACTGTAATTTCTACACAGACAATCTTAAAATTTGGACATAAAATAATTCTAAATAAAATATTAATGAATGCAGTTGATTAAGTAATATGTTAAAACCCAGTAAGATTTATTCCTGGAATAAGGATCAATTTCATATTAGAAAGCCAATTACAATAATTAAAACAAAAAAATGATCATCAACAGATGTAGAATTGATCAATTTAACATCCATTAACAATGGAAACAACAAAGAATGAAGTGAATGTCTTTATGACTGAAAATATCATTTTTAATGATGAACACTGAAATAGTTCTATTTGACTTAGTGAACAAGGTAATAAGGTACTCTGCCTCAACTTCTATTTATTATCATATTATTCTGGTGGTTCCTTGCACCCAGCAGAAAACTAGGAAAATAAATAAAACTCCTATGCATTAGAAATAAAGAAACAAAACTGCCTTTATTAGATGATGATGATAGAGTTATAAATGTATCTAAAAACAGATTAATTTTTTTGAACTCTCCAGAGAATTTCCTGGAGAGTAAGCTTCCTGATAGATATTTACTATATAAGAATTGATTGTGTTCCCATACACAAGTAACACATTTAGAATATAAAGCTTTTCAAATGTGAGTTTTTCAATAGCCTCAAAAATATGAAATACTTAAAAAGAAAATATATAAATAACTGTGAAAAATCTTGAAGGAGAATGTCATAAAAATATATTAAGTAGTATTAAAATCTGAATAAAAGGACAGATATACCATGTCATACACAGAGAAATACTTCTGTGTTGTTGTTTTTTGGGGGGGGCAGGGTTGGTATTGTATCATAAAATGATGAGTTCTTCCAAAAGTGCTGTGTTGATTTAAAGAAGTCGCAATCAATATCCCGGGATATTTCTTTGTGGAAGAATTGATTCTAAAATATACGAAAATAAGTACTAAGAAAAATCAGACCTTAACTTTAAGCTATCAAGATTTATTACAAAGACATAAATTGACCAAAAATTTTAATACAGAGTTCAGTAATACATATATCCTTATATATGGAATATATACAGCAGTCATCACAGATATATATAGAAAGAAGAGTTAGTAAAATTGATATTAAAAGTCATACCAAAAACTAAGTTACTCATCTACCTCACAGCATGCTCTAAAGCCAATTTCTTATAGAATAAAGACATAAATATAAAAGGCAAAACTAAGAATATTTTAGGACTGTGTAACATTTACTCATGGTCTTGGTGTAAAGGAGGATTTTTTCTACAAGATAAAACTATAATTTTCATAAAGGAAAAATTCTCTTTACTAAAATACCATAAGTGTGGAAACAGAAGGCATAGAGTAGGAGGAGTTATTTGGAAAACACACCATGAACTAAAGACTTCTGGCCAAAAAAATTAAAAGAATTCCTAAAAATAGGAAACAAAAGGTCAGATTGAAGATGTCTTTTTTAAAAGTGTAAATGTTGATATCTAGGCAAGATGGCGGAGAAGTAGGGAGCTCCGTACCTGCACTCGTGCCCAGGTATCACATGGAAAAGATCTGAAGCCATCAGAAACCGTACCACACCCAAGAGATTGGGAGAGAAAGGACGCAGACTCCACTGAGAAAGCCTTCTAACGGCTACCTCAAGAAACAAGCCAGAGTACACAGGGTGGAGAGTCCCAAATATCACTACAAATAGGAAAATAAAATAACCAAGGTCCCAACAAGAGAGACCAAGAGATACCATTCAAAAAACACTCTCTGAAAGGATAGGCCCTGGACAGTCAAAGAGTCTTCTTGGATATAGCAGTGCTCATAGAAACAGAGAGCATAACAGGTCTTTAAAACCAACAAGAGCC